>NC_059138.1:70214360-70518625 GCF_020740605.2 Lemur catta
CGCTGGAGTGGATGATGATTAACTTTTTTTCCCCAAAAGATTATTGTAAAATAGATATTATGGTTTAGGGAGGTTGAATTTTTCAATAGGTTAAATGACATTTTAGAGAAATGCAGAGGGATTATACCACAGGCAGCCTTAGCCATGTTGTATAACTGATAGAACAACTTAGCGCTTCCTTTCATAACTTTGTATGTTTCACTTATATTGCCTTAGGTGACTAGTTAGGGTAGAAATAACATGTCCCAGAGTAAGGGGAGAAGCTACTGTTCATTAGAATCTGACCCAGGTTGACTGGAAGGAGAGGCTGAATACTTTCTAGCTTTCCATATAACCACATGCATAAAACCAATGTAGCCCTGTCCTTAAGATCCCGTTCCAAGCTGAGTCCTATTTCAATGAACATGCATGAGCTACTGACAGAACAGTAACAGACTCAAGCCTTCAGGGAGATATGCTTGCTTGTCATAATCAGAAAAAATACTAATCTAATAAATGAGTATGAGTATTTTGGTGACAACCTGCTCTGTCCAGCTGAGTAAAGAAATGATGTCCATAAATTCATTTATTCAGCACTTTCTGTATTATACCAGGCATGATGCTAAGTTCATGGTCCCTGCACCCAGAGAGTCGATATTCTTATGTTTATATCTGAATTTCTGTACCCTCTGGTGCATATATTTGAAATCATATATTGTGATTTCCCAAAGGAAGCCCCTGGTTTTCCTACCAGTTTCTCTATTTAAATGCTATGGAAACTTGATCAGTAAGGATTTTACCACCATTTATAACTAAAACCTCTACCATAGGTTAGACATGACATTCTTTTTCTCTCCTTCCTGAAAAATAAAGTTTGGGAAGAGACAAGACTTCAGTATTCTAATTATTTCTTCCAATTTATCGTTTGCCTTTCAATTTCATGTATAGTTTTTGAAGGATAAAAAGTTGTTTAATGACACCTTAAAGAGCATTGATAATTCCATAAATCTTTCTACTTTAAAATATATGTATGTGAAATTTCAATTAAAAGTTTAAATATATAAATGCAGATAATCAGACCAATCTAAAATGAGAGACTTTTCTATAAGCAATTGCCCTGGACTCTTTGAACAGTCAGTATCATATTAAAAATAAAGATGGGAGGGGAATTCTAGGTCACAGATTGGCAAACTGTTTCAGTGAAGAGCCAGGTATTAAATATTTTAGGCTTTGTGGGCCACACAGTCTCGGTTGCAACTACTCAACTCTACCATTATAGCATGAAAACAACCACAGACATTGTATAAATGAAAAAGCATGGCTGTGTTTCAGCAAAAACGTACTTACAAAAACAGGTGGTAGACCAGATTTGGCCCATGGGATGTAGTTTGTCTGTTCTGCACTAATAGAGATTAAATAGACACAGCAACCAAATGCAATTTGAAAGTCTAAATTGGATCTTAGCTTGGGGAAAAAAACCAGCTGTGAAAGATATTCTTGGGACAACTAGGAAAATTTGAATACACTGGATACGAGATGATATTATAAAATTATTGTTAATTTTCTTAAGGGATGGTGAAGGTATTGTGGAGACCAACATTTAGTTTAGTTCCTTCACTCCCTAGATGTCCTAGAGGCCAAAAAGAAGCTATTTGTTCTGAAATGGCCTCCAAAAAATACAAAATTTGCAGAACGGGAATTGTGAGACTTCTCCCCAGTTATATGATGGCTGTAGGGCAGTGGTTCTCAACCAGGGATGATTTTGTTCCCCAGGGAGGGGACATTTGGCAGTGTTTGGAGATATTTGTTGTTGTCACAACTAGGGAGGGGTACTCGTGGCATCCAGTGGGTAGAGGCTGGTAGTATTGCTCAACATCCTAAAATCTGCAGGACAGCCCCACAACAGAGAACTGTCTGGCCCCAAATGTCAGATCGCTGCTATAGGATAATTGCAGCAGCCTTAGTCATGGACATAAAGACAGAAGACTTGGATTTGAATCCAGCTCTACCACTTAAAGCTGAGTAACCCTAGGGAAGTTATTTGAAATTTGGCCTTTGTTGAGCCTTTCCTTGCTCAGTCACCTCATCTGCAAAGGGGTTTGTGGTCCCTCCCTGGCTTCCTTCACAGGGCTGCTACACATCCATCTACCAGAATGAATGGATGTGAGAGCACTTTGCATATGGCACAGTAGTATGTACTCCATGGGAGGCCCGAGGCCAGAGGCAGTATGGAGAGGCTTTACCTAAAGCAGAAAAGTAATTTCAAGTTGCAGCAGAATCACCCCGGGGTTTGTTTAAAGCACAGATTGCTGAGCCCCACCCCAGAGTCTCTGATTCAGTGTTCTCAGTCGTGTGGGGTGGAGCCCCATCATTTGGATTTCTAACAAGGTCCCAGGAGATCCTAGGACCTAACTGAGAAATGTTGGTCTTGAGATCTGCCTTTCCCTTCTCACATCAGCAGGGGGTAGCGGAGAGCAGCAAATACAGAGTCAGTCACCAAGGAAGTAGGTGGAATCCTCATCAAACCTCCCTCAATTTCAATCTAACAAATGGAAGGGGAGCGGACTGAAATGGTGGATTATTTAGATTTATATTCTCCATATGGCCCTAGCAACAAGTCAGTGAACATCTGCTGAATCACTAAAATGGGGGAAATAACCTAAAAGGGGGATGACTTGATTAATGTTTGCTGAGAATTAGAACTTCCAAAGAAAATTGAAATGTGTAGGTAATAAATTATTCCGGGAATTCCTTATTCCCAGGACTTTTTATAAATGTCTACATTTTGAACACTTCTGACTCATTTATAAACAGTGATTGCCCTTATTGAATTTTCAACTGTTTATTGGCTTAGAGGACAATACGTTCAATTGCATTTGTTACATCTAGAATGTACGGGTAACTCCAAACCCAAGTGACAGCCTAAGGGCAGACTAGAAAACAGTCACCCAAGGGGTGGAGGTGGCCACCTTCTGATGGGGCTTCTGATGGGAGACAATCCTTTAAGGTTTTGTCAAAGAGTGCCTCCAAAGCTGCTGAATAGGCACCCTAAAAATTCAGAGGTCCACTTCCAGGGATCACCCCTTGCAGACTGATTTTGATCATTCAACTATCATTTCCTGAGCTCCAGTATGTCCCAGGCTCTGGTCTAGGGGAGGACACAGTGGTTAGTGACAAGAGAGACAAGGACTCTGTGCTCATGGAGCTTGGATTCCAGACTAATGCAACATGTCACCACCCAAGTGTCACTGCAGTGAGCGTGCAAACCTCTGACCCAGAGCTCCCCATCCTGGTCAACCCCACTAGACCCAGCTTCATCTGCAGGGATGATTCCTCTGCCACTTATCACTGAGCGGCCATTCTTTTTTGTCCTCGAAATTCTGAGATAAATTTGCTTTGGAGCTCCTCTATAGGCATTTTTGAATTTTGGTGCCTTAATGGTATTTTAGTATTTAACCAATTTTCATTCCATGTATAATTTTCTCACCTCATTAATCAAAATGTCTCTTGGATTTACAATGTAATTGCTATTATTAATTGCATTGTACAGGTTTTAATTATATAAATTAAATATCAAGATTTAATTTTAAGATGTTTATTAAAATAAATTCCTTTAGGGTGAAAAAAGATTAGCTGCTGATGAGAATGCGGCAGAAGGATGTGGCTGTGCATACGGATTTGAAATTTAGTTTTTGGAATTGAGTAGAGGAAGGTAGATAGGACCTGAGAGAGACCTGAGCCCCAGCCTGGTATGGTCACTCACTAGCTCAGTGGCCTGAAGGCAGTCATTGTCCTTCTCTGCACCACTGCCTCATCTATAAAATGGAGGCAAGGAGGAAGAGAGGGAGATTAAACTGGATGAACTCTGAAGTCTCCAGGTGCTAATGCTCTACTGTGCAAAATGGGGAGGATAATATTACCCAATTTCAATTTCAATATTACCCTTACAGAGATATCCAGAGGATTACATTCTAAATCATGGGTTGGAAAACTAGTTTACTTTCCAAAGCCAGTCCCTTTGACTGTTTTTGTATGGCGTACAAGCTAAGTATGGTTTTTATGTTTTTTTAATGGTTGGGGAGGAAAAACAAGAGTACTATTTTGTAACATCTAAAAATTATATAAAATCCAAATGTCAGTGTCTATAAATAAAGTTTTATTGGAACACAGCCATGACCATTCATTGACATACTGTTGGCCACTGCTTTTGCATTATATAGGCAGAGTTGAGTAGTTGTGACAGACTCCATGGCCTGCAAAGGCTAAAAATATTTACTAGCTGCCCCTTTCCAGAATGAGTTTGCTGGTCTGTGTTCTAAAGCATGTTGGACACCATTCTAAACTGAATTGGGAAAACAAGAATTATTCGGAGAACTTCAATGACATGAGATATGATCTTCCTAATTGAGTATTTTGAGCTCTTACCTTCAATCTCAAATACCTATCAAATAAGGATACAAAGAAAAAATATTTTGGTACAACTGTACAATATGTTTATGTTTTAAGCTAAGTGTTATTACTAAAGAGTAATGTTATTCTGAAATGATGACAAATGCTGTATTATGTGACATAGTAAGTGTGTATTATCAATGAATTGCTATGTGGGGATATCATAAATGACCTTTCTGAAGGAAAAAAAATCTAAGAATCCTCTCAGGAGAGAAAATACATGTAGGAGAGTCACAACATGAAGAACCAAGTGGCGGAGGCTTTCATACGTCCCCAAAAGCGTGAACCATAAAGAAGAAGATTAATATGTCTGATTATGTTGCAGTTTTAAAGGTCTGTATGAAAAAGACACCACAAACTTCTTGTTTAAAAACAAAGAGCCACAGAATTCCTATAAACTGCTGGTGGAAATGCAAAATGGGACAACCACTTGGGAAAACAGTTCAATTTCTTATTAAATTAAACACACAGGTACCATAACTCCTAGGCATTTGCCCAAGAGAAATAAGACATACATTCACACAATGACTTGCACTCAAATGTTCATAATAGTGTTATTTGTAATAGCCACAAACTGCAAATAGCCTAAATTTCCACCAACTGGTGAATGAATAAACAAATGTTAATATATCCATATAATGAAATACAGTCATTTGCTTCATAAGGACGTTTCAACAATGGACAGCACATACAGTGGTAATCCCATAAGATTATAATGGAGTTGAAGAATTTCTATCACCTATTATTTACTATACTATACTTTTTATCATTAGAGTGTACCCCTTCTACTTATTAAAAAAACTTAACTGTAAAACAGCCTCAGGCAGGTTCTAGAGAAGGTATTCAAGGAGAAGGCATTGTTATCATAGGAGATGACAGCTCCGTGCACGTTACTGCCCCTGAAGAACTTCCAGTAGGACAAGATGTGGTGGTGGAAGACAGTGATATTGATGATCCCGACCCTGAGTAGGCCTAGGCTAATATTCATGTTTGTGTCTTAGCTTTTAACAAATTTAAAAAGTGAAAAAATAGACATTTTAAAAATAGAAAAAAATCTTATACAGTAAAAGATATAAAAAAATATTTTTGTACAGCTATACAATGTATTATCACAAGAGTCTAAAAGTTAAAAAAAAAGTTTATAGAGTAAAAATTACAGTAAGCTGAGACACAAACACACACATTACTCTAGGCCCAGATCCTCTAGGATCCTGCCCCTGTGTAGGCCTAGAGTAATGTGTGTGTTTGTGTCTTAGGTTTTAACAAAAAAGTTTAAAAAGTAAAAAGAAAATTGTTAATAGAAAAAAATTTTATCAAATAAGGATACGAAGAAAAAATATTTTGGTACAACTGTACAAATGTTTATGCTTTAAGCTAAGTGTTATTACAAAAAAGTCAAAAAGTTTTTTAAAGTTTTAGCTTGTAAGAAAGTTACAGTAAGCTAAGGTTAATTTAGTACTGAAGAAAGACATTTTTAAATAAATTTAGTGTAGCCTGAGTGCAGTGCGCAGTGACTATAAAGCCTACAGTAACATACAGCGATGCCCTAGGCCTTCACTCACTGACTCACCCAGAGCAACTTCCAGAGCTTCCAGCTCCATTCGTGGTAAGTGCCCTATACAGGTATATCATTTTTTGTCTTTTATATCATATTTTTCCTGTCCCTTTTCTATGTTTAGATAGGTTTAGATACACAAATACTTACCATTTTGTTACAGTTGCCTCCAGTATTCGGTACAGTAACATGCTGTACAGGTTCGTAGCCTAGGAGCAATAGGCTATACCACATAGCCTGGGTGTGCGGTAGGTTGTACCATCCAGGTTCATGTAAGTACATTCTATGATGCTTGCATGATGAAATGTCCTAATGACACATTTCTCAGAACGTATCCTCGCTGTTAGGCAATGCATGACCATACTACTTGGCAACTAAAAGGAATAAACTATTGCTACATGCAGCAACACAGATGAATCTCAACAGCATTATGCTAAATGAAAGAAGCCAGACACACTGAATGAGTCTAATCATATTAGATTCTGGAAAAGGCAAAAATTACAGTGACTGCGAGCAGTTCAGTCTTACCTGGAAGGAGCAGTGAGGGGTGGGGAGAGGACTGGCCACAAAGAGCACAAGGGAACTTTTTAGGGTGAGGGAAATGTTTTGTACCATAACTGTAGTGGCTACACAATTGTACATATTTGTCAGGAATCATCAAACTGTAGGCTTAAATTTGGTTTATTTCACATACACATACCTCAATAAAGTTGATTAAAAATGAAAAGGCACAGACGGGAAGAATATATTTGCAATACAAGTGACCAATAAAAGATTAGTCCCCATATTATATAAAGAACTTTCAAGGAAATGCAAATCACCACACAATGAGACATCATTTCACAACCACCAGATTGGCAAAGATAAAAAACATAGCTGATGAAATCAATTGTTGATGAGAATGAGAACACCAGAACGCTTATACTTTGCTGTTGGGAGTTCACATGAGAACAGTGATTTTGGAAAACAATCTGGCATTATCTGGTGAAGCTGAAGATCCAGCAGTCTCACTCCTTTGCATTTCCCTAATACCAGTGTGGTTGAACATCTTTTCATATGTTTATTGGCATTTGGATTTCCTCTTTTGTAAACTGTTCACTAACCTTTGCCAATATTTTTGTTGAGTTGCTTGTCTTTATTTTAAATTTATTTTTAGAAGTTATTTTATTCCACATAAGTAACATTTGAAAAATGCTAAAGAGAACTCGGCAGAGAAACTCTTGCACATGTTCCAGGAGTCACATATAAGAATGTTGAGAGGAGTATGAGGAACAACCCAAATGCCCATCAACAGTACATGGATAAGTTAGTTGTCACATGCAATGGAAAATGAATCGATATTCCAGGGAAAATGAATGAAACAATAGCTATAAACACGGAAGGGGAAGACTCTCACCAATGTAGTGTTGATAGAAAAGAGCCAGTTGCAAAAGAATACGTACATCCTTATATCAGGGAGTTGTAAAAAAAAAGAATACATACAATATGATACCATTTATATAAAGTTTTCAAACATGGAAAACTCAGTAATATGGGAATGTATACAAACATGTAATAAACCTATAGAAAAGAAGGCAAAAGAATTATTACATAAAATTCAACATAGTGGCTGTCTGTGGGGAGGAGGAATGGTGTGGGGTGCAGCACTGGGTGGGAAGGGGACCTTCAATAGCATTGTCATGTTTTATTATTTGAGTTGACTGGTAGGCTCATTTTTTAAAATTATGATTACTTATACTTTACCTACATGCTATATGTGTTCTTTAGCAGTTTTCAAATGTTATTATGTGGAATAAAATAACTTCTAAAAATAAATTTAAAATAAAGACAAGCAACTCAACAAAAATATTGGCAAAGGTTAGTGAACGGTTTACAAAAGAGGAGATCCAAGTGCCAATAAACATATGAAAAGATGTTCAACCACACTGGTATTAGGGAAATGCAAATGAAAAGAACAAAGATATGTCAACAATAAGTCATTGGTATATTAACATTATGATAATTAGGTAAAATTTTGAAATATTTAAAACAATATCATAAATTGTTTATCCATACACATGAAGTTAAAGAATAGAAAAATGCATGAGATGAAACACATCAAATTCAGGGTAGTGATTGTCTCTGATGACAGGAACGTGGGATTAGGGAGGGATGTGAGGGGTTTCAGCAGAATCTGTAACATTTTATTCGTAATGGAAAAAAGATCTGAAACAAATATAACAAAATGAAGATGTGCCAAATCTGGGTGGTTACATTAGGTAGATAGGGATTCCGGGTCTCCTAGGGATGAAAGTGAGTGCTGTTGCCCCCATCTTGGTCCTGCCCCACCCTGATTCTCCCTCCATACCTGGGGGAGGAGGGAATACCCTACGAATCTGCCAAGCAGAACTTAGCCCACCAGCTGCAAAAGAATGCAGAGGACTCTCTAGCCCATGCGCCAACCAGCATGGATACCATGAAATCCAGAAAATGACCTAGAACCCACATGCATAGTTAAGGTCAGGTCATGTGACTCCCAACCATCCAATCAAAGTGGCTCCATGGTGACCTCTGAACCACGAGGGAGGGCTC
The DNA here is from genome assembly GCF_020740605.2 of Lemur catta. Lineage (NCBI taxonomy): Eukaryota > Metazoa > Chordata > Mammalia > Primates > Lemuridae > Lemur > Lemur catta. The sequence goes on from NC_059138.1 coordinate 70,222,915, forward strand.
TATCCGGGCACTATAAAACAAGACACAGACCACACTCTCTCTTTGCCCTTCTTTTTGCCTGCACTGCTGCAACAATGGGTCCGGTCGTCATCTGTGGCGTATGTACCATGCTCTGTAAACCTGTATCTTGCTCTTGCCCTATAATCCTACCTTTCTCTCCTCAATAAACCTCATTTTCCTGCTTGCCTAACTTTGGCGTTTCTGGCCATTCTTCGGCCATGAGCATGCCAAGAACTGACAGTTTCAGACTAAAGCCTAACAGTTACTTTGTTTTTCTCTGCACTATTCTATTTGAAATTTTTTATAATTTTTGGAAAGGACAAGTTACTGACCACCTTTTCATTCCTCATGCACAGTCTGAACAACCTGATAGAAATAAAATTTAAGCTATTCCGCTGAGGACTGTCTAGAGCTTTGGAACCCAAATTTCTGACTTCTCAACTTTTTCGTACAAAATCCACCCTCCAACCTAAAGCTGCTATTTCTGGTTGGATTCACAATGACCATTGGTGGCTAACTCAGAACACTCACTTCGCCTTATCTTTAAAATGAGAGGCCTGGACTTCTGCAACCCTCAGGACCCTAACAAGAGGCAGCCGAGAAGTATTTCACGTCCACCGACTCCTCACGGGGCCATGGCAGGCAGCTCTGCTTTGGCGAGAGAAGGCTGCTGCAGCCTTCCTGCATTTTAATATTGTATAAAAATAGCTGTGCACCCGCTGGTCCTGGGCCCCAGAGATATCAAACATGTCCCGAGGGGACACTTGGCTCAATAGCCAGGGACATTTTGGTTCCAGTCTCAGCCCGAGTCTCCCCTAAGCAACCGATAATGTTATTGACGAGAGCAACAGAAATGTGTTCAGCAGGACCGATTCATCCCCTGAGGACTGCCCTCAAAATGCTCTCAGTGATGAACCTTTTCATACCTTTAAGTAATAAGCTCTTGTAAGTTTCTTTAAAAAACAAACAAAATCTCTGTCGTTTTCTCTACAACATACTTGCACCGGGCTCTCAATTCAGACCTGGATTACGGTGATGTCAGGCAAAGGGCTTTCCCTGCCTCCTGCCCACCCCGCCGCCCCCAGACTCACTGTGCATTGCCTTCAAGGCTGTCCCCACCCACCTAGTCCCCTCCTAACCTCCCCACCTCAAGTCCATCTTTTAAAAGGTAACTTTGGGATTGTCAAACCAGCATTAAGAAGCCTTTAGCAGTCCCTCATCACCTATAGGAAAAATCCAAACTCTAACAGTGGCAGTTGGGAAGTGTCATCCGGAAATAATAAAGTGCCTTTGTTCACATGAGGCTTTATGTTTAACCCTAAAATCCCTGCCTTGCCTTGTGAGGTGCTCAGAGCAGGAGAAGCATGGACTGCTCGGCAAAGCCTGGGGCCCTGCATCAGTGTTAGGGATCGTGACCCATATGTGATGAAACACACTGTTTGACAAGACTGAAAAGGGGGTGCAGCCCCTCCGCAGTGTTCACCACCTTTCCTTCCACCCTGACGTCCCCTACTTCCTGCCAGAACCCTCCCGTCTGGCCACTGGGTTCATTGAATCAAATGTGTCCCTTCCTGCCTTCGGTCTTGGGGTTCCCACTGTCCTCTCCTTTCTCCTCTCCCACCCAGCACAAAGTTCTTTCTCCTGTTTTCATAATGTTTTCAACAAAATGTTTATTGAGTATTTGCTTTATGCCGGGCTCTCTGCTGAACTTCTTTCACACAATTTGAACAATTCGTTTGGAATTGACGTGGGTGGCAGTTATTATGGCTGTATAACATACATCCCCCAGTCGGTGTAAAGCAACCGCTTCATGATGCTCACAGACTCCGTGGGTTGGGGATTTGGACAGGGCACCACAGGGATGGCCTGTTTCTCCTCCGCAATGTCTGGGGCCTCAGCCGGGAACACTGAAAGGGCTGGGGCTGGAATCATCCAGAAGCTTCTTCACTCACATGTCTGGGACCCTGGACTGAGATGACTCAAGGGTGGGGCTCAGCTGGGACTATGGCCCAGAGCGCACATGTGGCCTCTCCATGCGTCTTGCACTTCTCATACCACCATAGTCGTGTTCTGGGAGGGGGTGTCCCAGGAGGGATGTTTTAAGAGCACCAGGTGGAAGCTGCACAGCCTTTGCAAATAGTGCCGCTTCAGCCATGTTTTGTTTGTGGAAACACTCGCAAGCTCATCAAAGTTCATGGGAAAGGACATAGACCACACTTCTCAATGGGAAAATTGTCAAAGAATTTGGAGTTATGTTTTTTGGAGTTATTTTGTTTTGTTTTGAGACAAAGTCTTGCTCCGTTGCCCAGGCTAGAGTGCAGTGGTGTCATCATAGCTCACCGCAACCTCAGAACTCCTGGGTTCAGGTGATTCTCCTGCCTCTGCCTCCCAAGTAGCTGAGAAGACAGGTGCATGCCACCATGCCTGCTTAGCTTTTTAAAAATCTTTTGTAGAGATGGGGTCTCGCTATGTTGCCTAGGCTGGTCTCAAACTCCTGGGCTCAAGTGATCCTCCTGCCTGGGCCTCCCAAAGTGCTGGGATTATAGATGTGAGCTACCGCACCCAGCCTGGAGTTATGTTTTAAAATGGCCACAAGGCAAGGCATCCTATAGTATATATTGTTATTTAAATACTTTCTTGTTATTTTCCACTTTCACATGTTTGTGTCTTTTTCTTCCTCTACATGGTAAACCCATAGTGAAGCCATAGACTGGGTCTTAGACTCCTTGGTATTCCTGGGGGACTTGTTCAGTCCCTTTCTGGCATAGAAAACCCTTTGAAGCCATCTAATTCAGCTTAATAATCATTAGATGGCTGTTTCAAGGCTATTCGCTGATTGCTATTTAAAATCCCACAGTTACAAACTCTTGGCCTTTAGCTAGGATTTTCTGTTTTCTTACATGATTTACTGCTACATGTAGAATAATTGTTCCAGTTAAAACTCCCAGCACCCAAACCATCATAGCTTCTACATGAGTGTTCTCTACAATCGGGTGGGCAGAGAGTCTTAGGAAAACATAGCTGAAGAGTCCAACATTTAAATGATGTCACTACCAGGGGAACCACTTTTGATATGGTCACCTACAGGAGAAGAGCAGACCCAGTGTGTGAAAACAAAAGCAAAACAGTACACAGTTCGAGTCATTTTTGGGTTCTAGCAAAGTGCAGAGACCTCCATGTGGGCATTTCAGGCAGCTGAAAGCACATTTCTGGAGTGTTTTTCATATTGTCATTACCTGTACATCCTAGAGCCTGAACATTTCCGGGAACACAAACTAGAGAGAGAAAGAAACTTGAGGAAGGAAGTTGTCCTTGAAAGAGAACCCTGGCTTAGAATTCTTCTCAACTGGGATCCTTTTATACAGAATTACCTTGAATTTAATGTCTTACAACCATACAGGCCACTCTGACTTGCCACGTATTAGGAGCTCGCAGCTGTTGCTGCTGTACCATTTTTGCAGCGCTCCCCCAGCCCCCTCCCCAGAGCCGTTTGGATATTAATTAGATCACATGTTATTTCAGAATCTAAAGAGAACAACTGGGAGCTAAAAGAGGAAAGCAAACAGCCCCAGTGAGGCTCAAGTTACAAAGCCTCCTTTTTAGGAATTTGCAGGAACCATAATTTGTAGAACCATATTTTATAGAAATCAAACCCCTTCTTCCTTTTTTTTTTTTTTTTTTTTTTCTGATACGGAGTCTTGCCCTGTCACCTGGGCTAGAGTGCCGTGGTGTCAGCCTAGCTCACAGCAACCTCGAACTCCTGGGCTCAGGCAATCCTCCTGCCTCAGCCTCCCGAGTAGCTGGAACTACAGGCATGTGCCACCACGCCTGGCTAGAGACAGGGTCTTGCTCTTGCTCAGGCTGGTCTTGAACTCCGAACCTGAAGGTATCCTCCCACCTTGGCCTCTCAGGGTGCTAGGATTACAGGCGTGAGCCACTGTGTCCGGCCCTTTCTTCCATGTTTTTAAACAAAGCTGTTTCATCTTGACATGATGCAGGTTTACATAAGATTCTTGATTATTTAAGATTCTTCCTTTAGCAGGGTGTGGTAGTGCACACTTGTAGTTCCCAGCTACTCAGGAGACTGAGGCAGAAGGATTGCCCGAGCCCAGGAGTGGGAGGCTGCAGTGAGCTGTGATGACACCACCGCACTCTAGCCGGGGTAACAGAGTGAGCCCTGTCTCAAGAATAAAAAAAAAGGAAGAAAGATTCTTCCTAACTGTTCACCTGGTTCCACCTTAGGTTTACAGGAAAGGAACTGAAAAGTATCCTCTGTTGGATACATTGGCTTTTGGTTTTGTACTTTGGGTAGTCCTTTAAGTGCAGAAAAGGGTCTAACTTCCTCAGGGTCAAGTTCCTCAGTTGCATCCCTGCTTTACTCTGTGTGTAAACTTGATATATTTTTCATTTTTTTAAACTTCAGACACCATAGATACTTGATGTATGATTGAGCTGGCAGGAAACTAAGGGGATTCTTTAATGACCAAAACCTAATTAAACACAAATCCACAGAACAGGAGAGAGCAAGCACTGGAGCCAGGGTTTTCCCAGTGGGTACATGCACATCCCTGGTGGCCTAGGGCTTGGGTTTAAAGTTTCACTCTTTTGGGATAAAGACAAACCAGGAAGCCTGGACAGGATGGGAAAACACCCCTATCCCACCACACTCATGCCCTCCTGCATAAAGCCAGGATCCCTAAGTAATGCCCTCAGTGAAATAGAGACGAATCCACACCCCTAGAGGTGCAGAGTGTAGAAGTGTGGCCAAGGTGGCTGAGGACTCTGGAGGTGAGGAATGAAATGAACAGGCCCCTCTGAGAACTCCTAATGACAAGCCTTTACCCGTGTGGTTTTAAAATTGGAGTTCATGCAGAAAAACCTGGGAAGGCTGGGTGCAGTGGCTCACACCTGTAATCCTAGCTCTCTGGGAGGCTGACTCAGGAGGATGGCTTGAGGTCAGGAGTTCGAGACCAGCCTGAGCAAGAGCGAGACCCCGTTTCTACTAAAAATAGAAAAATTAGCAGGGCATGGTGGCGCACGCCTGTAGTCCCAGCTACTCGGGAGGCTGAGGCAGAAGGATCACTTGAGCCCAGGAGTTTGAGGTTGCTGTGAGCCAGGCTGATGCCATGGGACTCTAGCCTGGGCAATAGAGCAAGACTCTGTCTCATAAATAAATAAATAAATAAATAAATAAATAAATAAATAAATAAATAAATAAATAGAAAGAAAAAAAGAAAAGAAAAACCTGGGAAACTCGTAGCTAAACATTTATTTAAAGTGGTCCCGAGTGAGTAATGTCTCCAGGTGCCCAGCAGGAGCCATACACACTTTCTCTGCAGGAACTCTAAGCCTCAGGGAATTTCTACAGACAAAATCTCAAGGTCATGGTATCACAATGAAGAACAGTTACAATTCACTGAACAAATGTGCAATCAATCCTTCATGAACGAGTCAAGAGACACAATAAAAGAATCAGGCTGGCAACTACTACAGATACTGGAACTGTCAGACACCAAATGTAAGTATGTGTCGTACATTTCGAGCTAGAAAAGAGGAAACTGAAAGTCTGCTGAAGGAATAAGAGACAGTCGACATGGGCTAGCCTTCTATCTAAAAGCTTCTGGAGATGAAAACCATAATACTGAAAGTGAGAAACAGTGAGCAGTTTCTGTTGCTTTTTTTTTTTTTTGAGACTGGCTGTCACTGTGTCACCTGGGCTAGAGTGCAGTGTTGTCATCATAGCTCACCGCAACCTCAAACTCCTGAGCTCAAGTGATCCTCCTGCCTCAGCCTCCCGAGTAGCTGGAACTACAGGCACACACACCACCGCGGCTGGCTAATTTTTTAAATTTTTTGTAGAGACAAGGGGCCTCACTATGCTGCTCAGGGTGGTCTCAAACTCCTGGCCTCAAGCGATCCTCCCACCTCGGGCCTCCCAAAGTGCTGGGATTACAGGTTTGAGCCACTGCTTCCAGCCTATTTTGGTTTTAAATAATGGTTTAACAGTAGACTGGACGTAGAGAGAGAAGCACCAAACTAGAAGACAGATATAAGGAATACCATGTGGCACTGGGCTAGGGATGGAAAAGAAGCCCAGTGAAACCGAATGGAGCGTCCAGAAACAGGTTTACACAAATGGGCCTGACAGCAATGACCCTGCAGGTCAATAGGGAAGAGAGGAATCATTCAGTAAATGCTGCTGAGATAACTGGCTATGTACGTTGGGAAGAAAGGATCCTTACATACGCCATGCACAGAAACCATTTCCAAATGAACCAAGCCCTTAAATGTAATAGATAAAACTTTAATACTTTTAGAAAAATATACAATATAGAAAGTCCTCCTGATTTCAGGAAGATAGGATTTCCTAAACAAGACAATAAAGCTCAAGCCAAAGGCAAACCATTTGATTTCATTAAAATTAAAAAACTTTTTCAACAAGACACAATAAAGAAAGTGAAACTTCATGCCATAGCTAGGAGAAGATAAAAATGTTCCTTCAATACCCATAACTGGTGAAGGGTTAACATGAAGAATATGTAAAGAACTCCTATACAAATCAACCTGAAAAAGGGCCAAAGATGTGACTAGGCATTTTAAAGAAGAAATAGAGAGTATAGGGACCAAGGCTGTCGGCCCCCTGAAGGTTCACTGAAAAACCAACTCACAATAAGGCAGATTAATATTATAAGAGAGAGGGATTACAAATTTATTTGCCGTGAGTACAGGGAGAATCACAGAGTGATTGCCCAGTATCCCAATGGGGTCCAGAAGCTTATATCCCCTTCTGAGGTTACAGAAAGAATGGAGGATTGGATCCTGGTAAATTAGGTTATGAAGGTTGGGGAAGAAGTAGTCTATTGGGGGGCAATAAATGATTACTGGGGAGAATGATTAGATCAGAGAAACTAATTTAACGTGTAAATCGTTTTCTTGGAATTTAGATGATCCTTGGAGACAGTCATTATCTTGCTCAGGTGTGGTTACATTCATGGTCTTCTTTCCTGGAATAGCTGATGAGATAACAGGTAGGGGAACAAGGGCAATTGTTTTCCTTGGTGTGTCAGTCTTGTCTTTATGTAGTTAGGGGAAAAGTCTCTTCCAAAGCCTGCTGATCTCTAAGGGTTTTTAATTCAAAATATTCATTATTCCAAGAAGGCATATTTTCGGGTCAAATTCCCTGCTCTCCTTCAAGACAGTTATTATGAACTGAATTCTGTCCCTACCCTGCTGACTCACATGTTGCAGCCCCAACTCGCAAGGTGACTGTATTTTGAGATCGTGCCTTTAAGAGGTAATTAAGGTTAAATATGGTCATAAGGTCATAATGGTAAGGCCTTAATATGGTAGGGCTGGTGTCTTTTCATAAGGAAGAGACACCAGGGATGCGTGCACACAGGGGAAGGGCTGTCGGGGAGACGGTGGGAAAGCCGCCATCTGCAAGCCAAGGAGAGAGGCCTCTCCTAAAACCAACTCTGCAGGGACCTTGATCTTGGACTTCCAACCTCCAGAACTGTAAGAAAACAAATTTCTGTTGTTTAAGTGTCAATGGAAAAGAACCCAAACTCTGTAAAATAATTTAAAGAGGTTTATTCTGAACTGAATATATGTGACCATGGCCAGGAGAGCCACAACCAAGAAGCCGTGAGCAAGTGGTCTCACCACGGTTGAGTTACAGTTTGGTTTTTATACATTTCAGGGAGACAGGAATTATATGTAAAGTCATAAATAATACATGGAATACATTGGTTTGGCCCATAAAGGTGGGATATCTCAAAATAAGGGCTTACAGGTTACAGGTGGGTTTAAAGACTCATTGATTTGAAATTGGTTAAAAAAGTGAAGTTTTATCTAAAGGCTTGGAATGTTGTAAGTTTAGGATAAGGACTCCAGTGGTCTGTTACTTAAATGGATGCCCTGCAGGTGTGTGTAAGCTCTGTCTTGCATAGCCTTGGGCCTGTTAATCAGGTACACAAGATATCTTCAAGAAGGGAGGGGGGCACGACAAGGAATGTCTGACCTCCCTTCCATGGCCAGCAACTCAGCTTTAGGGTATTTCTGGGGTCCTCTTGGCCAAAAGGGGGTCCATTCAGTCGGCTGGGGGGCTTAAGGTTTTATTTTAGTTCACATAAGCCACCCAGCCTGTGATATTCCATTATGGCAGCCTAGCAGATTAATACACCAATATGTATATGAAGAAATGCTCAACATCATTAATAATCAGGAAAATGTTAAAACCGTAATGAGAGATACCTGCTTCTACCCACGAAGGATGTATTGCTACAGGAATTTCGCTGCCACTGTAAACAACTAGAAAACTGAATAAGTTATATATGAAACAACTGTCTTTAGACATTGGACAATGGGCAGCATAGGCCTGTAATTGCTAGGCGAAGGGAAGAAGGGAAGCCCTAGGACTACCGCCCCAGCTACTGCCTGGGCAGTTCCCAGCCACAGAGCAGGGAGGGAAAACCCGCATGGTGGAGCCCAGCCATCTTGCTGATGAGAGGAGACAGCTGTCAGCAGGTTGGAGTACCAGGAAAGAGGAAGTTATACAGAGTGAGGGAGGCTGGGCATGGTGGCTCACGCCTGTAATCCTAGCACTTTGGGGGGCTGAAGGGGAGGATCACTTGAGGCCGGGTGTTTAAGACCAGCCTGAGCAGCAACACACTGAGACCCTGTCTCTACAAAAGATAGAAAAAGTAGCCAGGCATGGTGGCACACACCTGTAGTACCAGCTACTCTGGAGGCTGAGGCAGGAGGATCACTTGAGCCTGGAGGTTGAGGTTGCAGTGAGCTATGATCATGCCACTACACTCTAGTCTGGGTGAAAGAGTGAGACCCTGTCTCCAAATAAAAAGAAAAAAAGAGAGAACAGGAAAGAGAGTTCTAGAGATCAACCCAGGGTCTTTTCAACTCTTTAGTCTTCTGTCTCACATTAATAGCAAGACAAATTAACATCCTTTTATACTTGCACAAGTGAAAGCCATTACCAATACAAGCGTGATTACAGCCTCTTCTCTGTGCTTAGTGAACTTAGTTTTGTCTGTAGGCCCAGGCTGTATTTTTAAAAACACCCTTTGTTATTCCCATTGACATAAACCAATAAGGTTCTTGCTATAGATCTTCACTGAACAGACAGTGTAATTTCTTGTAGTAGTTGCCTATACTTTTTTTATTGGTTACTTATAATGTTTTTTTAGACTTTCTCCTGATTTTTAACAGCTGTATTGAGATATTCATATACTATACAATTTGCCCACTTAAAGTGCACAATTTAGTGGTTTTTAGCATATTCAGAGTTGTGCAACCAATCAATTTTACACCATTTTCATAACCCTTAAAAGAACTGCCACATCCATTAATAGTCACTCACTCCCCATTTCCTCCCCCAAAACACCCCAGCCCTAGGCAACCACTCATCTACTTTCTGTCCCTATAGATTTGGCTAACTGGACATTTCTTTCAAATGGAATCAGACAATATATGCCCTTTTTGTCTGGCTTCTTTCACTTGGCATAATATTCTCAAGGTTCACCCATGTTGTGGCATGTATCAGTCTGGATACATTTTGAAGGCGGATGCAACAGGACTTGGGGAAGGATTGAATGGCTAGTGAGAGAATGAGAGGACAAATGTGTCACTTCATTTGGGACATTTTATGTTTGAGATGCCTATTATCCATCCAAGTGGAGATAGGTAATTGTTACACAAGTCTGAGGATTGGGAGACAGGTGTGGACTAGAGATACAAGTCTGGGAGTTACCAACAGAGGGTTTAGTATGTTAGAGGGATGTTACAGGAATGGACACTCTCAAAGACAGATGTGTGTGTTCCAAATGGGTTAGGCATATGGGGTGTTTGCTTGGTGGACTCCTTCCTCTCCTTCACCCTAAGAAGCCATCAGTCACCAAATCCTGTTCATTTTACTTTCTAAACATCTCTAGAATCCATCTGTGTCTCTCTATCCTCACTGCCATTTCTCCAGCCCAAATCATAGTCACTTTTCCTGCAAGAGAGCAACAGCCTTCCAACTGGCCTCCCAGCAGCTCGTCCTGTCCTTCCAATTGTCATTCTCCATATTGGACCCAGATTGATCCTTTAAAACAACTTTTTTTTTTTTTTGAGACAGAGTCTCACTCTGTTGCCTGGGCTAGGGTGCTGTGGCATCAGCTTAGCTCACAGCAACCTCAAACTCCTGGGCTCAAGCGATCCTCCTGTCTCAGCCTCCCAAGTAGCTGGGACTACAGGCATGTGCCACCATGCCTGGCTAATTTTTTCTATATATTTTTTAGTTGTCCAGCTAGTTTTCTATTTTTAGTGGAGATGGGGTCTCGCTCTTGCTCAGGCTGGTCTCCAACTCCTGAGCTCAAACGATCCACCTGCCTTGGCCTCCCAGAGTGCTAGGATTACAGGCATGAGCCACCACGCTTGGCCTAAAACAACATTCTAACTCCTAACCCTATCATTCCCTGCTTTGGTGGCTCCTCGTTGCCACCATGATAAAATCCAAACTCCTTGACATACAGCAGTCTTTAGGATCTAGCCTCTGTTGATCTCCCTTGCCTAACCTCTCAGCACTTCCCCTCTGCTTCCAGGCCTTACGTGTGCTCTGTCTGGACAGTGGACATGTGCTTTTCCTTCTACATAAGGTACTTCCTTCCTCCATCACCTGGCTAACTTCACTCATACTTCAGTTCTCAGTTTAGACTCGTCTTCCTCCAGAAAGCCTTTCCTGACCCCACCCACCCAGTCTGAGTTAGGTAATCCTACTATTAATAGATGCTCCCGGGCAGCTGGTATTTATTTATACCCATCCTACCACTTATCATGATGGTGATCGCCTGTCTTTTGTTGTAGTTGTTGTTTGTCTACTGAACCAGAAAGGAAATGTTTCAAAACTAGGGATCCCATCTGCAGCACCTAGAACAGTACCTGGCATATAGTAAGTGATGAAAGAGTATGTTTTGCATGGTCGGGTGCAGTGGCTCACGCCTGTAATCCTAGCACTCTGTGAGGCCAAGGCAGGTGGATCATTTGAGCCCAGGAGTTTGAAGTTGCCGTGAGTTATGATGATACCACTGTACTCTGCCCAGGGTGACAGAGTCTAAAAAACAAAAAAAAAAACCCAAACAAAAAATACGTTTTGCATACATAAGTGAATATAACAAAGCCATACAAATGTTAGTGGTCCCTGAGTAGCTGCATTTCTTCTTTTTCTTAATATTATTTTTAACTGACAAATAATAATTGTATTACATTTATGGAATACAATGTGATGTTTTGATAGATTTGTGCAATGTGGAATGACTGAATCAAGCTAATTAATTAACATGCCCACCATCTCACAACATTTTTTATGGTGATACATTTGAAATTTACTCTTAGTTAGTTTGAGATCTGCATTATTGCCTACAGTCACTGTGTTCTGCAGTAGATCTCAACACTTACTCCTCCTATCTAGCCGAAACTTTGTAACCTTTAACCAACAGCTCCCTCCTCCCCCAGCCTCTGGTAGCCACCATTCTACTCTAGACTTCTATGAATTGAACTTTTTTTTTTTTTTTTTTGAGACAGAGTCTTACTCTATTGCCCGGCTAGAGTGCCGTGGCGTCAGCCTTGCTCACAGCAACCTCAAACTCCTGGGCTCAAGCGATTCTCCTGCCTCAGCCTCCTGAGTAGCTGGGACTACAGGCATGCGCCACCATGCCCGGCTAATTTTTTTCTATATATTTTTAGTTGTTCAGCTAATTTCTTTCTATTTTTAGGGTCTCACTCTTGCTCAGGCTCGTCTCGAACTCCTGAGCTCAAACGATCCACCCACCTCGGCCTCCCAGAGTGCTAGGATTACAGGCATGAGCCACCGCACCCGGCTGAATTCAACTTTTTAAGATTCCACATGTGAGATTATACAATATTTGTCTTCCTGTGCCTGGCTTATTTTAGTTAGCATAATGTCCTCTAGATTCATCCATGTTGTCCAAAATGACAGAATTTTGTCCTTTTTAAGGGCAGAATAGTATTCCATTTTGCATATATACCACATTTTCTTTATTCATTTATCCATTGATGGGCACTTTCCATAGCTTCGTTGTTGTGAGTAATGCTGTAGTGAATGTGGGAGTGCAGGTATCCCTTCAATATATTGATTTTGCTTTCTTTGGATATAATCCTGGAAGTGGGATTGCTAGATCATACTGTGATTCTACTTTTTGTTTGTTTTTTCTTTTAATAGAGATGGGGGTCTCACTATGTTGCCCAGGTTGGAATGCCATGGCTTTCCACAGGTGGGATCCCACTACTAATCACCACAGCAATTTTGGCCTGCTGGGTTTCCAACCTGGGCCGGTTCACCCTTCCTTAGGCAAACTGGTTGTCCGTCACTCCTGGGAAGTCACCATATTGATGCCAAACTTAGTGCAGGCACCTGATCAGCATAGTACACTGCAGCCCAGGACTCCTGGGCTCAAGCGATCATCCTACTTCAGCCTCAACTGGCTGAGACTCCAGGCGTACCTGCTGGTGGTTCTGTTTTTATTTGAGGAACTCCCATACTGTTTTCCATAATCCCTGCACTAATTTACACTTCCACCAACAGTGTGCTTAGGGCTTCATCTTCTCCACATCTTTGCCAAATTTCATCTCTTTGATAATAGCTATTCTAAGATAAGGTGATATCTCACTGTGGTTTTAATTTGCATTTCCCTAGTGACTAGTGAGGCTGAGCATTTTTTCATGAACTTATTGGCCATTTGTAGGTCTTCTTTTGAGAAATGTCTGTTCAGGTGCTTTGCTCATTTTTAAAATTGGCTTGTTTCTTTGCTATTGTCCTTTGAGTTTCCTAAATATTTTGGATCTTAACCCCTTATCAGAAGTATAGTTTCAAATAATTTTTTACAACTCTGCAGGTTGTATCTTTACTTTAATTATTCCCATTGTTATGCAAAAGCTTTTTAGTATGATGTAATCCCATTTGTCTATTTTTGCTTTTGTTGTCTGAGCTTTTGGGGCCATATCCAAAAAATCCTTGCCTGTGGAGTTTTCCCCGCATGTTTTCTTCTAGTAGTTTTACAGTTTCAGGTTTTATGTTTAAATCTTTAATCTATTTTGAGCTGATTCTTGTCCATGGTATAAAATAAGGGAATAAGGTAAGGGAGCTGCACTTTGTCACCTTGCTCCTGACAGTAGCAGCTGCACAGCAGCAAGTAATAGCTGAGAGAGCCCAAAGGAAATGGAGCGTCCTTGGAAGCCGCTCACACCTCACTGCACTCAGGCTCAGACCTTTCCCAGGGAGCTAAGGAAGCCCCTTGATATTTTAGCAAGACTGAATGTGTCAGCCCAGAGTGTTCCTAACTCCCTGGCTACGCTTCTCAGAGTTTCTTTGCAGCTCAGGAAGATAGGAGAATCGATTGCTTGCCACAGTGGAAATGAATGTCTATTGTCAGAAGCTTTCTTTGAGCGTGACCAAGAGGTTTGGAGTTGTAAAGGCCAAAGCCAAAGTTTAAACTTGACCCATTCTGAGAGGTGTCCTCTCATCTCCCCAGGTGGAAGAAGTCGCTCTTACCTGCTCTCCCAGCACCTCTGGGCTCCCTGCTGTGGTAGAAAATGTTCCTACCAGGGACTTGGCCCCCAACTACAAGCTCCCCAAGAGAGAGGTCACATCAGGGGAAATGAGCTCCTACAGAGGAGGCAGGCTTTGTCCCTCTAGCCTAGCCCTCGACAGTTTAGCTCTCAGGGTTCTACCCATCTCCTCTTCACAATTACTCAAAGCTCATAATTAGGAAATGGAGGAACCTCATAAAACTAGGATTAAGAAAAGAAAAAGCAAGGCAGAATTTTTACTGTACCGTCAACAGAGCTGATCAAAAGAAATCAGAGACCCCTCAGAAATTAGGTTTTGGTGGAAAGAAAACAACCAAGGTCTTGTCTTATGAAATGGTGGCGGTGAGGGCTCTCATTTGGGCTTTGGGTCAGGAGGCCACAGCACCTCTGAATCATCATTTAATACCACAGTTCAGCTTTGAGGACAAAACACTTGGTAGGCTGGGGTAGATATGGAAGTAAAAACCCATAGGTGGGCAGGTCGTTTGAGCTCAGGAGTTCAGAACCAGCCTGAGCAAGACCCTGTCTGTACTAAAAAAAAAAAAAGAAATTGATTGGACAACTAAAAATATATAGAAAAAATTAGTTAAGCATGGTGGCACATGCCTGTAGTCCCAGCTACTCGGGAGGCTGAGGCAGGAGGATCGCTTGAGCCCAGGAGTGTGAGGTTGCTGTGAGCTAGGCTGATGCCAATGCACTCTAGCCTGGGCAGCAGAGTGAGACTTTGTCTCAAAAAAAACCCATTAACTTCTCAGGGGGTTGATACCCTCACCATGGTTTCCCCTGGCCTAGAACATTACCTCACTTCACCTCCAAGTCGCATCCCTTTAGGGGTTGCCATTGCCCCCGAGTCCAGTGTGAAAGGGGGCCCCTGAAGTTGGAAGATGTGGAACCCTGTGGGCCACTCTCCTCTACCCCGAGACCCACGTCTGTCCAAAGGTACCTCCTCACGGAGCCCTCTCCAGTGCCAGAAGGAGAGTCGCTGCTGTGCCCCGCAGTATTTTGTGCTCTCCTCTTCCAAATACAAATGCCTGATATCGGTGACATTTACTCTAATCAGCTCCTTGGGGGCACGGATTATGTTTTATTCACCTTTCTCCTCTCTAGCCTTAGCCCAGGGTCTGGCACCAGAATGTTTGTTGGCTTGAACCTTGGTGAGGGTTCTTGGGGACGGACTGCATCATACGTCTACTCAGAGTGACCCATAACCTGCACACCGCTCCTACCCGCATCAGTGTGAGGAGAAAGTCCATTCATCACGCGAAGGTGACGTGCAAGTGGGACCGGTTGGCCCCCAGGTCCTCACCAATTCCTATGGAAATGGGGGAAACAATAGCCTGGCCGGGGGACAGAGCCCAGGAATGCAAGGGCACAAAGTGGGTGTTCAGAGGTCCTGCTTCAGAGCAAACAACAGCTCTGCAAACGGAGGAAACAGTGCCGCCCAAGACAAGCGATGGGAGACCAAGCCCGTGCCTTGGCCACAAACAGACTCACTGGAGAAATGCCACAGGAGGTGTCTCCTCATGTGCAGGACCTCCTAGTGAGGGGCCACAGTGTCCTGGGATGCTCTCAAACCACAGGCCCGGTGCTTCCTGAAAAGCCAACAGTGCATCTTATCACAGGCCTCACCTCAGTGCCCACTGCAGGCTGGGCTCCCTGTCCTTACAGCACGGTGGGCCTGCCTGGCAAAGCCACACAAAACATCTGAGCAGACACACAGCACACACCCTGTCCTCCCCCAACCCCCTCCGGGGAGCTTGGGGTGCAGAGAGACACTGCTTTACCTCTAGGTTTATAAGATAATGACTCCCTGTTCACCTTCTCTAAACGGATTGTGTCCTCCTTCCAATTAGATTTACAAATGGGGGACAAAAGAATTTTTATTTATTTTTTTAGAGGACCTCTTTGCTGAAGAATTTTTAAATAGAAATACACAAATTCATAGTGTAAGTAAGAAGGGAGAGTGAATTCTAGGGACTATGGAAATTCAGCAACTTGAATAATCAACCTGTTCTGCAGCCTTTTGCTTAGGAGGCCCGAGGCTACCAGCTGGCTAAAACTAGACCCTGAGGGATGCTGGCAGCTTACAGACGAACCCAAGTGAACGTCTCTCATTACCATGCTGAAGCCTCCACCCCCGGAGGAGCTATAGCTTCATTTCCATAACATGCAGCCCGTGTTCCAGCAGGATGAACTAACCGCATGTGCAAGAGGAACTCCCCCCCTACATTCGAGGACACATCTTTTTCTTCCTCTACTGTCCCATAAAAACCCCATGCCACTTTCCCTTGGGCAGACACTGCTTCGGAAAATATTCCCGGTGCTCTCCGTACTTGCTGTGAGTAATAAAAAACTATCTATCAAGATCTGTGTTCTCATGGAGAGTCATATTTTACTGGCCAGCTGAATGAACTCTGAGTTTCAACTAACAGTAGTATTTATAATGTATTAGATTTATAAGAGACGTCATTTTAATCCTAGCCCTTCCCTCGGCCAGGTCTCTGGGAAGCAGTACGGAGAGTGGAAATCCAGGAGAAAGGATTAAACTGAAATGAGGCAGGAATAAGTACCCATAGCTACAGCTGCCCGGTGGTGGAATGAGCTGCCCTGAGAAGTCGGCAAGGGTCACGGAGGCTGGAGAGTAGTGATCCCAACCTTTTAGTTATAATGGCCATTTGTTTTACAATGTGTGGCTCTTTAAATATCTGTCATTGAATACAGACATGACAAAAAGCTACCTTAAACTAAGCAAAATTTTTAAATAAAATTTCATTGACTTGCAATCCCATCCACACGCATTTGCTGTGAGAGACATATTTATTCAGTCCAAAGACAATGCTGGATGTGTGTGTGGATTTGAGGGTCCTTTGCAAGCAAAAGAGGGTTTGTGGTCCACAGATGCATAATAAATTCATGCACGGAATAAGTGAAGGTTGGACTTGATATAATTCCCAGTCCCAAAACTATATAAATTTAGTCACTCATGTATTAAACAATGATGTACCAGGTGAGTAATCTGTGGTGGTAAGGGCCTGGTGCAGTGTGCATGCGTCCAGGAGGCTTGCTCGGTCTTTCTGCAGTTTAGCCCCTGGGCCTTTCTCTGGCCCAGCCTGCTCTGCTTCCTGCCTCTCTCTGAGAGAGGGTCTTGAGGTCAGTCTGGTGTCATCTCCCAGAGTAGTGTCCCTTCCCTCTCCCCAATCCCTGGGGCTAGTGGTAGAGACAGTCTCTGTGACTGCAGCTTCCTGCCTTCCTGTGAAGCCCCAGGAAAAAAATTTGGGAGCCTTTTGGCTTTGCTGCTAACAGAACAAGAAGGGGGCTCCTGAGTTAACACACCAGGGATGTAATTAGGTTCCGTAATCAGAAAGTCCTGGAAGTCATGGACTCGTGGTTAACATATAATTCCTGTGACTCCCTCAGGAAGCTGCTTCTGGCTTCAACCCTCCGGCTCAGCCACCCCAAAGGTAGGGATTATCAAACCTCCCTCCCCTTCTGATTCTGCCCAACAGTAGATGGCCCAGTGGGGAAGGGGCCTTCTGAGGACCTAACAGGTAACAGCCAATTCCCCAAGTATTTACCTCAGGTAGGAAATATGACCTGTGAAAAGGGCTTGGTAATTAACATTAAGGACATAGTGCCGGCAAACTGTGTCTCTGAAATCACAGATATGAGAAACTGCTGTTTGGAATCATTTCTATGAGAATGAAACATCCAGTTGTGAACTAAATAAAAATAAAATCTGAAGCTGCCCCCGCCCCTCAGCCAAGAAACTCCAGAAAAAAGCCTTAAAACTGAGTTCCCAAAACATTCACATGTATCCTATAAAGATATACAACTATTATGTACTCATAATTAAAAAAAACAGTTCCTAGCCACAACTTGATGGGAGGTGTAAAGTACAATTATATATGCACATTCTCTCTTCATAAATATTCATGACTCCTCCTGTAGCTTGTTAAAAATGTATAATTAGCCACCGCACTCAGTATAAAATTCTGTTCCCTTTTACCTCTCACTTGAAACACATGTTCCTGGCTCATGCTGGAACAGTGTTGCCCAGACGGCCCAAATGGCCACCTAGAGCTGAGAACTCTTCATGAGAAATAAAGGTCTCCTTTTCCCAAAGTATAAACCTCTTGTTTGTTTTTTTTTTAATTAACACAGTCTTGTCTACAGACTCTAAGACACAGGGATCACTTCACATCATTGCACACAGACACAGCTTAGGCATCACTCCTACCCCAGGTATAACATTCCGCATTTATCTTAACTTTCATATTTCTAAGGAACAGGACCCTAAGTCTGTTTCTCACCCCTGCTGGTAATACAGAATGTGATGTTCCTAACGGAACCTAAAACAACTTTTCTACTCCGTCTTGATTCTCCCCAGGTCATGCAACCCTTGTGAGTGATTAACATCCCAGGCTCTGTGAACATTCTCCTTTCTCCTGAACACAATGGCTAAACTGTCCCTGCTTCAGGGCAGCACCCAATCCCC
This sequence comes from Lemur catta, assembly GCF_020740605.2. Classification (NCBI taxonomy): domain Eukaryota; kingdom Metazoa; phylum Chordata; class Mammalia; order Primates; family Lemuridae; genus Lemur; species Lemur catta. Next base: position 70,241,012 of record NC_059138.1, read on the forward strand.
AGCTGTTCCCACTTCCTCTGGTCTCTCCTTAGACTCATTCAGCACAGGCCCACACCCTAATCAAAGCTCCTTCTACGCCCTCTTACTGAGATGCTCTTCTCTCCTCCATGGTATGTAGTCTCCCTTGCTGCAAGTTAATCTAACTTTGACCACATGTGTGTGTCTCATGGTCTTTTTCTGATGGGCTTTATCAGAATGACGGTTCAATGCATTTCCTCCCCATGATGTCAATTTGTAGACAGCTAATATGCTAATTTCTGTATGATTACTATATGCCAAGCACTATGGTATATAATTTATATTGCTTATTTTATTCAATTTTTCAAGACAATGCTATGAAGAGGGAATCATCATTCCCATTTTACAGATGAGGAAACTAAGGCTTAGAAATTAACTTCAGTAACGCACTGCTAATTAACAGAAAAGCTGGAATTTAAGTCTTTCCAGTGACTTATCATCCAATCAAACATGGTAAATGTTAAAGACATTTATGAACAAAGGGATGAGGGGTTTCTGAGGGACTATCTGGGAGGGTAGGAGAAGATATCTTAATATCTTAGGTCTTACAGAATGAGTCTAATTTTGTGTGAAAGGATGGGAAAAGGGTGTTCTATAAAGACAACAGCGTATGCAAAGCTTGACATTGCAATGGTATGGTGAGTTTGGAAAATAGCAAAAAGCAGATAAGGCTAAAATAATTGTAGCTGGCAGTATTGGCAGCCTGGAGTACGAAAAGAGAGACAGACTGGAGACAGGAGAGCCAGGGAGGAGGTTGTCTCCATAATTGAGCAAGAGGTAATGAGGGGTTGGACTAAGGAACAGTAGGAATAAAGATGAGAAGTTGGATTAAAAAAGTATTTTGGAGGTAACATAAGCAGGATTTGACAACAGATTTTTTTTGTTGCAGGGTGATCCTGGACTGAATGAAGTCCAGGGTTTGGGGGATTTGAGGGCATGATGATCCATTAAACGAGATGGCAAATACAGGTGGTAAAGCAGGTTTGGGATGTTCAGAGACAAGAGTGGGAACATAAGATGATGGCAAAAGGTGAGAGAAACACCAAATTCATGTTTATGGGGAAATGGAATTAAAGATAGCACAGGAACTGCAGGACAGAGGAGACGTAACTTTATATTATTTTCTTTTTCTTTTTTTCTTTTGTTTGTGTGTGTGTGTGTGTGTGTGTGTGTGTGTGTGTGTGTGTGTGTGTTGAGAAAGAGTCTTGCTCTGTTGTTTGGGCTGGAGTGCCGTAGTGTCAGCCTAGCTCACAGCAACCTCAAACTCCTCGGCTCAAGCCTAGTGATCCTGCCTCAGCATCTCAGCTGGGACTCCACCACGCTCCCCGGCCAATTTTTTTTTTTTTCTATTTTTAGTACCTCAAGCTAGCCTCCCCAGAGTGCTAGGATTAACTGGAGTTTATTTCTTTAAAATAACGTATCAAACATTTTTGAGTAAGTGCTTAGCACTGTTCCAGGCATTTGGAATATTTGCCCCCTTTTACTATCCACTCTAGGAAGCCTTCCTCTTATAAGTTACCAGTCCTTAAGTTCAGAAACTTAGTTTCTGGTTCTAGCTTGGCCCTAAGTATATGGCCCTGAGCAATTTTTCCCCTCTGGGTCTTATTCAGTTGTCAAGTCCTGTGAGTTAACAGTGTAGCTGCAGTCAGCATGCCTTATGCTCACTGAGGTGGTCCCCAGGTGTGGTCTGTTGGTGGAAACTCCTCCCATACAGGTGGTGTAGATGGAGGGCTAACCTAAGAACGTTTCCAAATGGTCCTTTACATCTCTGCCTCCCACCCCACCCTAGCCCAGATAATATATTTTTCTCATGGGATTTCAAATTGGCAAGGGAACCCTGAATATTTTTGGTAATGAGAGAGGGTAGGAAATTACGCATCCTAATTCCAGTCTAATCAACAGCGGCAACTTCTATACATTCAGTAGGCGCTGTGCAGAGAACAGTTAAAACAAACATTTCTGCCTTCCCGAGGCTTACATTTAGCGCACGGACACAGATGGAAAAAAAAAAGAGAGAGAAGACGACGGCGTAGAGCATCACTGCAACGCACGGCAACGTCAGGCGGGCAACCAATCCCAGACGTCCTCTCCCTACGGAGCCTACTCTCCAGTCAGCGCTTCCGGTTCACGGCCTCCAGACTCCGCCCACGGCCCGGCCTTCGGACCCTGACTCCGCCCACGCGTCTGACGTAGAATTGCCGTGCCGCACCGCACCGGTTGACCCGGCCAATCGAAAGCCGCAGAGCCTACTGCGGCTCCGTGCAGCCGTGGCCAGCGCCGCCAGCGGCAATGGGCCCGGGTGGCCGTGTGGCACAGCGGCTCGGGACGCTGTTGTGGCGCAGAGCCTCGTTCCGGGTAGCGGCTGGAACCCGGCCCCGGCCTGGGCTGCTGGCTGTGGAACGGCTTCCTGCGGGACCAGCCTGCCTGACCCCCGGCCTTGTGCGTGGCCTGCACAGTGGGCCCGGGCTGGAGGAGCCGGCGGAGGGGACGGACGGCGAGGGACGCCCAGAGTTGAGCGCAGCAGGTACTGGCGTTGAGAGCGAAAGTGGTCTTTTCCGGGCAGCCAGGAACCGAGTCTGGGCTAAGGTGGCCCTGGGTTCCCTTCTTAATGCCGTTCTCCCGAGTCACAAAACTTCGGCAGATCCAGAGCTGGCAGGGACTTAAAAGAGTGTTGGCGCCAACCTTCTCGTTTCACAATTAAGAATCTGTGAACGCAAGAGATGAACTGTAGTATCCAAAACCCTAGGTGTCTGGACCCTTGGCACCACCACCTCACCGTCCTCATCCCCCCCTTCACGCTCCTCCTAGCGTCCTGGGCAATGGATTTGTCGGGAGTGTTAGGGCCTGAGGATTCTGAGACAGAGCCAGGGGCTGAGGGTTAAGGGGTCTGTAAGAAGGGCTAATAGGGGATGGGTTCAAGTTAAGATCCTCTAATTATTGCTGATCTTTTTAGAAACTTGAGAGATGGTAAACAGATCACACCTGAGAAAGTTAAGAGTATGAGACAGAGAGGTCTTAGTGGACTTAGCTACTAGGTTCTTTGGAGTCAGCTTTAAAACTTAAGAGAGCTGTACAGACTATAATACTCCAAGCAGAAGAGCAGAATATCTAAATCTCTATGGGAAAAAATTAGATTTTTATGGATAGCAGTTAACAATCCATATGCTTTTATAAGAAAAACTTGAGGGTTCAAAGTGAGAATCACTTAAAATTTTAGCTCCCTCATTGATTAATCTTAGGCCACACTAATTACACTAGGTTTGTTTCATCATCTCTCAGTTGAAGGTTTTGGACCAGATAGTACCTCAGAGCCCTTTCAGCTCACTTTTCTAGTACTGTGACCCTTTATGTCCAAGATTGATTTTAACATGTCCCGGGATATCCCCTCCTCACCACTTTGTGCTGCTGTTTTTCTTTGTAGCTTTTTTGTGTTTGAGGTGCTTGTTCATTTCAAGTACCAGTGAATAGAAAGTCATTTGTCACTGATGTGTGGTTCTGCTCACATATGGTAATAGCAAAGAATGTATAGTGGCACTGTGTGATCTGAGCACGCTGACAATAAAAGTTGAACAGTGTTATGTGATAGTGATGCCCAGGTTCAGCTTCCAGGCCTGGGCTCTGCCATCTTTCAAAACATTTTGGATCTAAATACTCTTATGGAGGAGCAGTTTCACTGTCAGCTGCCTCCATCTCTGATGCATACAAGTCTGTCTTCTACTAGGCCATCTGACATAAATATTTGTGCATTTCAGATCATATTGGTCCCAAGTTTGACATCGATATGATGGTTTCACTACTGAGGCAAGAGAATGCAAGAGACATTTGTGTGATCAAGGTTCCTCCAGAAATGAAATACACAGATTACTTTGTGATTAGTAGTGGAACTTCCACCCGACACTTGCATGCCATGGCCTACTACATTGTGAAAATGGTAGGATGTTTTCTTTTCTCTTTGGATCATTAACTGAATGGAATAGTCAGTGCATCAGGCTGAGGAGCAACACTTAAGAGTAAACTCATCATGTTAGGTTACATAAGAAACCCAAATATTCAGAATTTGCATAATAACGTTTTATGTTCTTTGATAGTGAAAGGTATAGGAACCAATATCCAGTCCTACAGAATTACGATATTTCTATTCTTGTCTCTTGTGACCACAAGGAAAAAAATAAAAAATAACTTGAGGCAAGCTAGGAGACAGGGTAAGGCACAAGGAGTTCTAGAGTAGCACTGTCTGATATGGTAGCCACTAGTGACATGTGCCCATTTAATTATAAATTAAAATAAAAAATTCAGTTCTACAGTTACAGTAGCCATATTTCAGGTACTCAGTAGTCACATGTGGCTAATGGCTACCATATTAGCCATAAAGTATTTCCATAATTACAAAAACGTTCTATTAGACAGTGGTGGCCTATTGTTTAAGTATTTAAGCATGTCCTGTGTGCCTAGCTCACAGCAACCTCAAACTCCAGGGCTCAAGCGATCCTCCTGCCCAGCCTCCTGGGTAGCTGGGACTACAGCACGTGCCACCATGCCCGGCTAATTTTTTCTATTTTTAGTTGTTTGGCTAATTTCTTTCTATTTTTAGTAGAGACGGGGTCTCGCTCTTGGCTCAGGCTGGTCTCGAACTCCTGAGCTGAAGCAATCCTCCTGCTTCGGCCTCCTAGAGTGCTAGTATTACAGGCCTGAGCCACTGTGCCTAGCCTGTGGGTCATTTTTCAATTGGACTATGAATCAGAATAAGGAAGAAGCTGTACTTGACGGTCTCCAGCTGATTATGGTACCATTCTACAGGAAAACATAACCTCTCTTGCCCTGTTGGAAATGGATCATAAAGGAGACAGTTAAGACTGAAAATAGATGTGTTGCCTAGAGAAAGGTTGTGAAATAAGGGGGCTGAACACAGAGTCCTGGTGCAACATGACAGAGCAGAGGAAGATTACCAAAAAAAGTGGTAGTAGTTGGAAAGCGAGGAAGAGAACAGGAGAGCACGGAAGTTATTAGACAGGGTCTCTGTCAGATGTAATAGTGCAGTGGAGTTAAGAAGACAACTTAGAAATGACCATTAAACAGTAACTCCCCATTCCCTCTTCCCCAGGCAACCACCATTCTATTTTCTGTCTCCATGAATTTGACCACTCCTCTTCAGTACCTCCTATAAGTAGAATCATATGGTATTTCAGTATATGTCCTTTTGTGCCTGACTTATGTCACTTAATATAATGTGTTTAAGGTTCATCCAGGTTGTAGCAAGTGCCAGTATTGTCTGTCTTTTTTTTTTTTTAAAGAGACAAGGTCTCACTCTGTTGCCCAGGCTGGAGCGCAGTGGTATGAGCCACTGGCTCGAGTGAGCCTCAGACTCCTGGGTTCAGGTGATCCTGTTGTCTCAGCCCTACCCAGTAGCTGGGATTACAGGTGTAAAACACCGTGCCTGGCTTTTTTATTTTTTAAATAAAGAATCTTCTTTATATACTGTATTTTATCCATTATCCATTGATGGACAGTTAGGTTGCTTTCTCCTTTTGGCTATTGTGAATGATCCTGCTATAACTATGAGTGTAGAAATACTGTTTGTTCCTACTTTTAACTTTTTGGGGTATGTTCCCAGAAATGGAATTACTAGATCATATGGTGATTCTGTTTTTAATTTTTTGTGGAGCTACCCTACTCTTCCATAGTGGCTACACCATTTTACATTCTGACAAAAAGTTTCTCCACATCCGACCCAACACTGTTATTTTCTGTTTTTTTTTTTTAATAACAGGCATCCGAATGGGTGTGAAGTGATAATAAATTTGCTTATTGGCCATTTGTATATATTCTTTGAAGAAATGCCTATTCAAATCCTTTGCCCATTTTAACACATTAACTGCCATGTGAGTTGTAGTTAACTCACACTAGTTTTGAGCCCGGGGCTTCGGGAAGTGAAACCTGGGCAAAACCTTGCAGTTGGTTTGTGAAAATCTTACTTATTGTTGATGTTCTTGTTACAATTAGTATTGACAATTTAATTCTAAAAATGTGGATTAAATAAATAGAAGTCAATACATTTCATTTTTCTATTTATGTATAAACTTTTAAATTATACTTAAGCCTGACAAGTCAAGAAAAACACTTTACTCTTAGGAACTATTTTTCAAGTTTTCATGTTACTTTTTACATTACTAATTTTCAAGTTTTTGTACTACTTTTATTGAAAAAAAATAGAAAATAACAAATTTTTCATTAAATTATAAAGGATCATTGTTTTCAAAGTTTTTATTCTATTTTTGTAATAGAATACCATGGCCCCAAGGAAAAATTTTTTTTCTGGCATGGCAGTCAATGTGTTAAAATCAGGGGTTCTTTGCTTGTTATTTTTGTTGAGCTGTAAGAGTTTTGTATGTTCTGGATGTGTTTAGAGTGTCTGTCCCCCTCTGCCCCCATTGGGGCCAGGATCTTGCTCTGTTGAACAGCTGGAGAATATCATAGCTTACTGAAACCTCAAACTCCGGGGGCTCAAGTGATCCTCCCACCTCAGCCTCCAGAGTAGCTAGGGCTACAAGGCATGTGCCACCACACCTGACTAATTTTTAAATTTTTGTACAGACAGGTGTCTTAGTATGTTGCTTAGGCTATTCCCAAACTCCTGGCCTTAAGGCATCCTCCCCCTCTCAGCCTCCTAAAGTGCTAAGATGATAGGGGTGAACCACTGTGTCTGGCAAGAGTATCCTTTGATCTACTCAAAAGCATTTAATTTTGATTGAGTCCAATTATTTTTTAGTTGCTTGTGCCTTCACCGTCATATCCAAGAAACCATTGCCAAACCAATGTCATGAAGCTCTCTCCTATATTTTCTTCTAGCAGTTTTATAGTTTTAGGTCTTATCGTCAAGTATGTAGTCCCTTTTGAGTCAGTTTTTATAGATGGTGCAAGGTTTTCCATGTGGCTATCATTTCCTTAGCACCATTTGTTGGAAAAGACTCTTTTCTACTCCATTGGTCTATAAAATCTTTATGACAGTACCATACTGTTTTGATTACTGTAGCTTTGTAAAAGTTTTGAGATTAAAAAAACACGAGACTGCCAACTTTGTTCTTCTACAATACAGTTTTGGCTATTTGAGATTCTATGTGAATGTTGGCATGGATTTTTCTTTTTCTTCAAAAATAACTATTGAGATTTTGATAGATATTGTACTGAATCTGTAGACTGCTTTGGGTAGTCCTGGCATTTTAAGGCTTTTAATCCATGAATATGGGGTATCTTTTCATTTATTGGTGTCATCTTCAATTTCTGTCAGCAATGTTTTGTAGTCTTCCGTGTACAAGTCTTTTGCCCCTGTGGTTAGGTTTATTCATAAGTTTTTTTTTTTTATGCTATTGTAAATAGAATTGTTTTCTTAGTTTCTTTTTCAGGTTGCTTATTGTTGGTGTATAAACATAACTAATTTTTGTGCATTGGTTTTTGTATCCTGCAATGTGGTTGAATTTGCTTATTAGTCCTAACCATTTTTTGTGTGTGGAATCATCAGGGTTTTCTGTATGTGAGATTGTGGTGTCTTCTAACAAATAATTTCACTTCTTCTCTTCCAATTTGGATCCCTTTTCTTTTTCTTGCTAATTGCTCTTAACTAGAATTTCCAGTACTTTGTTGAACAGAAGTAGCCTTTGTCTTTTTCCTGATCTTAGAGGAAAAGCTTACCACCGAGTATGATACCAGTTGTGTGCTAATATCACCAGACCCTCATCAAGAACAGAGATTTCCCCCATCTCCTCTCCCTTTAATAAAGGACCTTTTTTTTTTCCAGTACAAATACCTGAAATGTAAGAGTGAGCCTCATGTTAAGATTGAAGGGAAGGACACTGATGACTGGCTGTGTGTGGATTTTGGTAAGTTATTTTGGCATACTTGGCATATTTCACAGAAATATTGATATTACACCAATCTTATTTCCAGTTGCAAAAGGACTGAGATCAAAACTGCTGAGTGAATTTCCATGTAAGAATTTAAAAATTTAACACATGTGAATTTTCATCAAAGTACTCTAGATAATGCACTCCTGGAGAAAGACATACTGTATGGTGTGTATGCACATATATAACTAGACACATAGGTCAGGAGTATGGTTGACAAAAGGTGAATGACAGATGGGAGAGATCCCTTAGTGGTGGTAGAAGGCCTTTTGGGGGCCGGGGTGTATGTGACCTCGGCCATAAATAAATGAGGGTCATTCTGGGTATAGTGAAGGACAAGAGCAGAGGACTAGAAATTTGTAAAGATCTAACAAGTTTGGGTATTAATATGTGCAGTTTCTAAGCATCTCCCAACAAGATACTTAAGAAGTATGAGAAGTCAGATTTTATCCTACTTGCAAGCTAGTAAGTTGTCCCACCAGTTACCAGCATTATCAATTTTGTACTGGTTTTCTGAACCCCAGATCCCATAAGGGCAACAGAGGGGCCAGATGACACCCACACACACACTGCAGTTATAAGAGGAACTCAGATTAGTGTTTCCACGTCCTTTATAATTGGCAGGAAGCAGACTTCTCATCTTTGTCACAACCATGTAATTTTGTTTTGGGGGTAGGGGAGATGGGTGTCTCTTGTGCATTGTAGGATGTTTAGCAATATCCTTCCCTCTCCCCAATTGTAACAATCAAAAATTATCTGATTGAGAAATGTTGCTAAAGCTGCCCGTTGCACTGGAGGGAGACAGTATATTCACTGTACAGACATCCTTGAAAAGATAATCCAGAACTAGAGGCAGTCAGTGCTTTGCTCATGGGATGTGCAGAAATGGGATACTTGTCTCCCAAGAGAAACCTGGCAGGCTACCTTTAGTTACTTAGATAAAGTTAACATCACCAGTAATGTTTCATATTGACATCATATACCTCTTATATGATACACAGAGAAAGGCATGGCATCACTTAAGTTCCCAGGCGATGCTAATCTGGGAACCACACTTCACAAACCACTGCTCTAGTTCCTAGAGTGTTGTGAGATCATGAGAATAAAAGCAAATGAGCCGGGCGCGGTGGCTCACGCCTGTAATCCTAGCACTCTGGGAGGCCGAGGCCGGCGGATCGCTCGAGGTCAGGAGTTCAAGACCAGCCTGAGCAAGAGCGAGACCCCGTCTCTACTAAAAATAGAAAGAAATGATCTGGCCAACTAAAAATATATATAGAAAAAATTAGTCGGCCATGGTGGCACATGCCTGTAGTCCCAGCTACTCGGGAGGCTGAGGCAGTAGGCTCGCTTAAGCCCAGGAGTTTGAGGTTGCTGTGAGCTAGGCTGATGCCACAGCATTCACTCCAACCCGGGCAACAGAGTGAGACTGTCTCCAAAAAAAAAGACAAATGAACTTCATTGTAACTCTTATCCATCCTTGATAGGCAGCATGGTGCTTCATTTGATGCTTCCAGAAACCAGAGAAATCTATGAATTAGAGAAATTATGGACCCTGCGTTCTTACGATGACCAGTTAGCTCAAATATCACCTGAGACATTACCTGAAGACTTCATTCTTGGAATAGAAGATGACACTTCATCTCTGACTCTGACTCCAGTGGAGTTCAAATGTGAATAAAAATATATGAACTGCTTTAGTCATTTCAGATTCGGATTGAGTCACTTCTTAGAAAATATGACTCCTGTATCCCATCTCCTTGGTTACATTGCTGTTAGCACAGGTCTCTACCTCATGGGCACTCATGCTTCATACAGAAACTGTACATAAATGAGCTAATACTTGTACCAAGAATCAGTGCATTCAAACCAAAATTTTAATATGCTCCCTTTATACCTGAAATCCCATCAGGATTTTTTGACGTTAGCACTGGCTCCTGTGCTTAACCTGAGCTCTCTGTTCAGATTTTTAAAAATCAGTTTTGTTTAAATGTAAATCTTACTATTTAACAGAATGGCCAAAAATTTTTAAAACAACATTACCGCATCACTGGTCCCATTCCATATTCTTTTAGGTGTTGATAGAAGACAGTAGTTAATACCAGGATATTCTTCTAGAAAGACTTCTGAACTCCTCTAGAATATTCCAAATGACATAAGAAAGCTAAAGTATTAGGGAAAACTGTACTCTTTGGTTCATGTGCAACAGAACAGAGGTATTATCAAGGTTCACATTAAGTAGCATGGCTGGAGAAACTAGTTTACAAGTAGACACTTATTTCAAGATTGACGTAGTATTACCAAAAATCTGTTAAGCTGGGAGTTTGAAAAACTTCAGAACATTCACATTCCTTTGAAAACCAAAAGTAAAACACTACACATAACAAGCTGCACCTAAATGATGAAAAACTTTATTTTGCATCAAGGTATTGGGAAAATGAAGCTGCATTTGGGACACATTATAGAGGAGGAATGATCCATATATGATGAGTACAAAACTCAATTATAGAATTATTTCTTAGCTAGTACCAAATTACCAATGCTTAAGTAAAAGTAAAATGATTTGCCACACTAAAAGGCTAGAAGTGAAATGACAGAATTTAAACCAGCAGATATAAATGCAGCACCTGTGTTCTTAAAAAATCAAATGTTGGAAAAAAATCATATTGAGGAAGAACTCTGGCCTTAAAACACATCCCACCTGAAATCCAACCAGAAAGCCAGTCTGTGATTTTTTTTTTAAGTAATTCATTGTATGGAAAAAAAAAATTATGACTGCTAAATGAATCCAGTGACAAAAATGAGATTTTGGATAAAACTACAACATAAACTGGTTTTCTGAAAACATTTCAAATAATTTTCAAAACGTCTAATTGATATGTGATCGTCAGAAAAACTTATCTAGTCTGTGTAGAAATTCATCTTGAAATATGAATGAGGCAAACTGATTTAAGGGTTATTATATATGCCCTTCAGATCAGTGTTAATGACTGTGATCATCCTACTAACAAATGCAACACAAAAACAATTCAGAGAGCAGCATGGCCTTGGAGACCACCCACACCCACACAATTGTACGTAACGGGGCTTTGCCATCAAGTTAAGGAATGGACAAACGAGTTCAGTATCAAACGTCAGATGTTGTCACAGTCATTCAAATTATATTCCAAAAACTGTTTTCATGTATCCTCTACCTTTTGACTTACTTTCAAATAACTGGTTGCAGAGTATACAGAAATCCTACTACATTTTATGTAATATTTTGGGTGGACTTCCTTTCTTTTGATTTACCATTGCTTAAAAATCTTCAAAATAGCTTAGTGAGGCTCACGACAGTGCTGGGCATGTGGAGATGTAGCCCTTTGTTGCCTTCAAACACTGTCATACCATCTCTGTCCCCTTGGTCTTCACAAAGCAATTACTTTCAGAGTCTGCTCAAAGTGGAGACCATCTGGTCTGAAGTGTATTGGCAAACTAAGCATCCTATAAGACAAGCTGAATCTTGCTTTTTGCCAATCGGTTTAAAGTCATGCATCTCTTCATTGATGCACTTTCTTTAGGTAGTGATAGTCAAAAGCACAAAGCATTTATGCACTCAGTGTAGCTAAACAAAAAAACTGAAGTCTCCTAAAGCCATTTAAACCAGCCGTTCCAAATCCTCCTGCCACCACTTTGCTCTGTTAGTACCATTGAAAACTTTCCCAACTATAAATGAAAGAATAAATGGTATCGCTGCTCTCCAAATATAGGCACTGCTCCATATTCTTGAACATTTACTGGATTTTCAACTAATAACTGTGTCGAAAGCCTCAAAAAAACCTGAAATTAATTTTCTAGCTTAACTGTCACCAGCCAGAAGTAAAATTCTTTCTCAATTATTTGCCTGTTAGCTGATAGGTGTTAAATTTTAAATTTATTTTTTAAAAAACGGTTGGACTTTTTTATCTTTATAAAGTATATAAAATTTTCAAAAAAAGGAACAATTTTGCTTTTCATTGTATTACTGAATACCTGAGGTAGTTGAGTAAAAATGCACGTTTAATACCCCTGCCAACACCATTCAGCACTTCCCTTAGGTTATTCATGTTAGTGTTAGATAAAAATAAAACTGAGAACAGTTTTTCTATGCTAATGGCTTAACATTTAAGTTCCTGTGATAATTACTGTGATCCAACTTCACCAATTGGATTTAGGAGCAATCTATTTATATTTGATGAATTTAGTAAATGTATCATTAAGCCAATTTCTTGTATTATGGGGGAATAGTAAGAAAAATTAAAATATTTGTTATACTGTGAGACTACAAAGGGAAGTGCAGAGCTCCTCTCTTTCCCTCCCCTCCCCCCTTATTTTTTTTTTTTTTAAAGCTGGGTGTCATACATTTCAGAGAGCATAAAGTATACATTCTCACAGAGACAGGAGTTCAAAAGTTGCCTGGTCCTCCGGAACAACTGGCTAGGTAAAAACTTGTGCATGTGATTCTGGATAGGGGGTCAGCGCCCGTCTGTTGGTTAAGCAATCTGTCTTTGGTTTGGCATCTGCCTCTGTGGAGGGCTGTTTTCCTGAGCCTTTACTTCCGCCTTGACTGAGGTGGTCCACTTTGTAGAGCCTTCTGCTGTTGGTGCTGCTTTACCTGAGTCAGAATTTCCTGAATTTTTCTCTGGGCAACCTACAAAAGGACAGAGCTTTGAAAATTCTACCTGATCAAAAGTTATTAGAAGTTATTTTACTACTCCATTTCAACGACTTCAAATAGAAATCCATTTGAAGATTAAAGATATATACTAGTGCGTTTGCTAGTCTCTGAAATCACCTCCTAAAAGAGAGATTAAAAGTGTTACACATCAATCAGACAACTTTAAATATTTGTATGGGGTGGGAGTACCATGTGAGAATCATTTCCCCCATTTCAGAAAGATGCAAAAGAAAAAAGACAGAATAATGGCCAGCAAACATATAAAAAAATGCTCAACATCTCTAATGATTAGAGAAATGCAAATCAAAACCACAATGAGCTATCACCTAACCCCAGTGAGAATGGCCTTTGTCAAAAAATCCCAAAACAACAAATGCTGGTGAGGATGTGGACATAGAGGAACACTCTTACACTGCTGGTGGGACTGCAAAGTAGTACAAGCTCTGTGGGAAAGAATTTGGAAATACCTCAAAGAGCTAAAAATAGAAATACCATTTGATCCAGCAATAGCACTATTAGGCATCTTCCTAAAGGAACAAAAGACATTGTATAATAAAGACATCTGCACTTGAATGTTTATGGCAGCACAATTCACTATTGTAAGGATGTGGAAACAACCAAAGTACCCGTCAGTTCATGATTGGATTAATAAAATATGGTATATGTATACAATGGAATCCTACTCAATTATAAAAAAATGATGGTGATCTAGCACCTCTTATATTTTCCTGGATAGAGCTTGAGCCCATCCTCCAAAGTGAGGTATCATAAGAATGGAAGAATAAGCACCACATGTACTCACCATCAAATTGGAACTAACTGATCAACACTAAGGTGCTCACATGGTAGTAATACTTACTGGGGGTTGGGAGGGTGGGGGTGGGGTAAACTTACAACTAATGGACGTGGTGAGCATTGTATGGGGGAAGGGCACGCCTCCAAATCCTGGCTTGGGTGAGGCAAAGTCGTGACATGCAACCAAAATGTCTGTACCCTCATAATATCCTGAAATTAAAAAAAAAAAAAGCAAAAGAGCTTATCATTTTAGATCCTACTTGCCTGGCAAGCATAGAAGTGACCAGTTATTTTGACAACCACTTGGTCATTCTCATCAGGCGTCTGGTCACGAGGGACAACAACTTCTGCGCTTGACAAATTCTGGAGCTCATTCACCTGAATGAGAAATAAAAATCATGTTAAGTGGAATTTTAAAACTATGATTTCCTGAGTACTTACTATGAGCCAGACACGGAGCTACTGCTTTACAAATGACATTTAAGACAGTACTAATTGTATGAGGTTATCAGTATTATCCCCATTTCAAGATAATTACAACTAAGGCTAATCCAAAGATACTGATTTGCCCAGTTATACAAGTAAATAGCAGAACCAGATTCAAATCCTGAAAGTCCGATTCCAAAGTACATGCTCTCAATCACTTCAGAACTGTAAACAGCTTTGAAAATGACTTAGAAGCTGTATGTATTAGAGAGACTGGAAACCATTTGCTTTTTTCCAGTTATAGAAGTAACAAGTTATAGATGAAATTTTTGAAAACTTTCAGTTCATATCATTGTTTGTAAAATAAAAATAAACAGGTAAATTATATCAACTAAATAATGCTAAATGCCCTTTATGAATATGGGACAGTCCTCTCACACAAAGTGGTCTGAAAGAGATGCATTACTTTGACTCATAGCTGACATCAACCGACAGGATACAAAAAGCAATCATCTCCAAACCTTGGTCAAGATGGTCCTGCTTTCTATAAATTAGCCAAAATTCAGGGACTTGGAACTCCTAAGTACCTTTCAACGCTTTCCCTTTCATACCACTGCACAGGTTTTGCTGAAGTACTTGCCGTTTTGCCTCCTTTTCCAATAACTCTGCCAGCAGCAAAGGATGGCACTCTGATATGAGCTTCAAGTTTCACTTCTTCTTTAGGACTAACAAAGTTTTCTTCTTTAATTTTTCCATAAATTCTTCCCTGAGCCTACAGGATGAAAACATATCCTATCATTGTCAATCACAATAGATCATTTAACTTTAAATACGGCCCACATCCATCCTTATTAGCCCTTTGCAGTGATACATCTGAATTTCACAGGTTGTTGAGGCCAGCATTAAGAGAAGTTAGGAAGCCCTGGGGAGGCTGATAGTAACTATTACCCATCTCAGGTGAGGCAACTGATTGACAAAAGAAGGGTAAACCATATTCTTCTGACAAAGACAGTTAAAGGCAATTAATAGCTTAACTAAAATGTTTTTTGTGGACAAATGGCCATTTGCACTCCAGTTGTGAAAGGTGAAACCTCTCATGCTGGCAGTGAGAAATTAATTGCATTTCTCTTGAGCAAAAAGACTACAAAAGAATTACAGAGCCAGCTGTGCCAGGCTCATGTCTAAATGGGCCAGTTAAAAACCTAAGAATATCTTCTGTTTAAACATGTTTCTCCATCTTAGCCAAGGGGTTTCCCCTTTGAATAAAGAGGCTACAAAATCAAGTTAACACACACTTCTGATATTCACAGTCAACACATCCTCTCACCTACTGCATACAACTAGAAGTTATACATAAGAAACATTTATTATGTGCAACCATTAGTTTGCCTTGGTATACACCAAAGGAAAAAGTCATCTGAGGGTTAGTCCAGAAATGCTGCACTTATTTTAGGGGACTATAGAAAAAAAATTATCTTAACACAGTCAAAAGGACACTAGGGATATACACCATCCTCCAAAAAAACCAGAAGCTCTTGAATTCATATGAATGAATAGTTAGGTTTACTATTCTTTATATCTTTAACATAAAACATTCATTAGTAATTATCACTGATCACATAAGTCAGATTTAACCAATATAGCTTCTCTTAAATGCCTTATTTAGCTGTAAAAATATGGGTATTAGAGGATATAGGGAAACAACTTTGAATTTCCCATCATACAACCATCACAGAAGTTGTAAGATAATAATTCCAATTAGAAGCACCAAGGAGAAACATGTAATAATTCATGTTTGTATTTATTTTTAAGACTTCAAACTGAAAGTGAATGACCCTGAAGGTTCAGGATAGGAAGCAATTTCTAATATTGTGAGTTGTGATTTACACTGCCACGAGGCTGCTGTGAGGGATTAACTTTCTTCACCTGATTGGGAGCCCAGCCAACTGCACCCACCTCTCAAAGTACCTCCTTTGTTTCCAATTCTTCCTATAAATGAAGTGAAAGCAACTTTGGATTTTTAGTGAAAAAAATGGTCTGAAGAAAAGAGAGGTCAAAGAAAGTGATGGTTCTTTTAAAATGTATGCACTGTTACTAGCTAACAGCTGCTAAATGGTAGGACCAAGACAACGGGTTTTGGATAAATTAGTAATAACTGAAGTCAGTAGTTGCTTTTATCTAAGACAAACAAGACATTCCTAATGAATTTTATGGGACAAATCATACACTAAAAGAGATGTATTTGTGCAAAGTGTAGTGGTGCCTGCCTGTAGTCCCAGCTAAGTGAGAGGCTGAGGAGGACTGCTTGAGCCCAGGAGTTTCAAGGCCAGCCTGGACAACACAGTGAGACCCTGTCTCATTTAAAAAAAAAAAAAAGAAAGACTATTTGTGGATTTGGCATCTTAGTCTGATTCACTGAGTCTGCTGAACACCAGCAGCATACTAATTTTGTGCTTCTTATGAGTTAGGCACTATGCTAAGCACTTTATATATTGTTTAAACCTTACAACTACCTTAGGATGTAGGTACTCCCCATTTTACAGCTGAGTAACTTGCCTGAGGTCACACAGGGTAAATGGCACAGCTGGGATTTGAACCAGCAGCCTGGCTGCCAAGTCTCTGCTCTTCATCACTGTGCTGCTCAGTGACAGGCATTCCAGCCCCAAAGACCTCAAACCCCAATAAATATGCACAGTGGTTCACAATAGGACAAATGCCACAAGAGTTCGGCCATTTCTACCTCTAAAATCCCAAGGATTAGAAGTGATTTGTGGAAGATCTATGGGCAAGGGCTAACAGTTAATCCAAGGGTGGGAGGAAAACAGGGCTTTTAACTCAACGTTAGGGCATCTCAGGACAGGAGGGGAAAACCTGGAGCAAGTTTCTAAGGCATGTTAACCCAGCAGCTTTGTAAATTTCAGTCTTAAGGTCACCTTCACGTATGATAATAGAGCTTTGAGCAAATTCACCTTTGTGAAACAAGTAAACCCAACAAATCATTACAGAACTCTCAAAATTAAAGGCTTTTGATTTTTGACATATAATTTTGAATATGGTTCTATTCTGCTCTTAGATATGAATTTCCATTAATTCCACTGAGTATTAGACATATATAGGGGAGAAGCCATTTTACTAAGTTCCTAAAAAGAAGGCATTATCATTCTTCATATCCATTTGTTACCTATTCCCACACTCCAGAGCACCTACCTTGAACTGAGCCTCTGGCGGTCCAGTGATAATCACCATCCTCACTTTTGCATCTGGTGCTTCAGCTGGAGCAATCTGTAACAGACCCATCAACCACAGGTTATGATACTCTCTGGTGTCACTGACAGAAACCTTGGGCCAACTAGCTTGACATGTGCGCGACTGACTGACCAACAGAATTAAAAGCCTTCTGGAAGGAAATTATGCAGAGACTGTGATTCATGTGGGTTAATCAGTTAGGGCTCCTGCTAGATCTCGTGTTCTTGCACTGTGCCTGGCTCTGACGTAAAACACATGCTATGTCTTAGCTAATCCTCACCACATCCTGATGAAGTATTACCTGCACTTTACAAATGGGGAAATGGAAGGCTGCAGAAGTTGAGTTACCAGGCCCCCAACCACACAGCTAATAGAGCTAGAGAGAGCTGGCCCTGCCTCCACTGCCCATGTTCACTACACCAGCGGGCTCAAGGTGGGTCCCTGGCCCACTTGCGTCTAGAACCCTCGGGCTTCCTATGTATGCAACAAGCATTCCAGGAAACTGTACCCTAAGTTTTGAAGCTAAATGCTCTACGTGATCTTTTCTACTTCCACAGAAAAGGGCACTGCTTTTTAATACCAGTTAAAAAGATCCCCGAACCCCTTTCATATAACTTAGAAAGAAGATCCTTTTGTGGTTTGTAAGTGTGATGCCTGGGTTTTCACAAGCATGTGAGAGATGTGCCTCCCTCAAACCTTGTGACAACAGCATAACATTTACCCATCTGATGTGAGAGGGGAAAAAAAAGAATTTAGAAAGAAAACTCTTCATTTCTTAAGCTGTTTTTATACATTTTTTTTGCAATTTCACAAATTTAAGACTGTTAGAGTAAATTCCCTCAGAGTAACATGTGAAATAAACTAACATTAACTGAGCAAGAGAAATGGTGCAGAAACTGTTGAAGGGAGAGGAAAGCAGCATTTCCCCAGAGTTACAGTAAGGAAGGATTTGGGGACCTCGCTGGCACGAGTCTTTTGCTGTGCAAGAAGCAAATTAGTTCTGAAACACATTGTTACTGTATAACAGTAAGCAAAAATGCAGTAAAATCATTGTAAATTCTACCACTCAAGATGATCACTGTCAAGACTTGATATAGTTATCCTAGACTTTTTCTACGTTTGTATCAAAAGTCTATTTCTAATGGAGTCATCCTTTCTCCCTCCTTAGAAAGCTAATATTTCTGTCACCTAGGGCCAAACTGACACCATTCCTACTTTGTGCTGGGCACTAGCTAATTTTGAGTCTATAAAACAAATAATTACTTGCTTTTAGTCCAAGCTCTTAGCATTCTTCATAGGAAACTCCTATGAAGAAGGTATCATTCTTCACCTTTCCAGCTAGTTTTCTTTCTTAAAAAAAAAACATTTGTCAATATTGGTGATGGAGGGCTGGCACCAAGGGCATTCATATATTGAGGTTAGGAGTATAAATTGCTGTATCTTCTCAGAAGCCTGAAAAACACATGCCCTTAGACTCATCAAATCTACTTTTGTAAACTTATGTTAAAGAAATATGGTTGCATGGCCAGTAAAGCCAGTTGACCACTTGATTTTTTTTTTTTGCAGGGGGAGACAGAGTCTTGCTCTGTCACCCAGGCTAGAGTGCCATGGCATCAGCCTAGCTCACGGCAACCTCAAACTCCTGGGGTTAAGCGATCCTCTTGCCTCAGCCTGCTGGGTAGCTGGGACTACAGGCATGCGCCACCATGCCTGGCTAATTTTTTCCATTTAATAGAGATGGGGTCTCACTCTTGCTCAGGCTGGTCTCAAACTCCTGAGATCAAGCGATCCTCCTGCCTCAGCCTCCCGAAGTACTAGGATTACAGGCATGAGCCACCACGCCCGGCCTACCACTTGATCTTTTACCATGTCTTCTTTCCTTTACTCATTTATTTTGGCTGGATTTTGTGTTCACATATTGTTACCTTTGCCACAAAAGAGTGTATGAGGGCTATTTCTGTATGTTTCAATTTTTAGTTTTTTAGTTTATATACAGTAAAATTCATTCTGCATGTCCAGCTCTGTGAAGTGACAAATGCAGCCATGTGAAAACCACCACCATGAAAATACGGAGCGGTTCCATCACCCCTACAAATTTCCTCGAGCTATCTCATATTCAACCCGTTCCTACCTCTACTTCCTAGCAAGCACTGATTTGTTCTTCATCCCTACAGTTCTACCTTTTGAAGAATTATATAAAAGGAATCATGCAGTCTGTGCCCTCTGACTTCTTTCCTTTAGCACAATACATGAGATTTCTTCCAAATTTTATCAATAGTTGGTTCCTTTTTATTGCTGAATAATATTTATCGTAAAGATGGACCACACTTTATCCATTCAGCAGTTGAAGAATATTTGGTTTCTTCTTGTTTGAAGACAATTACCAATAAAGTTGCTATAAACACATGAGTGTAGGTTTTGTGTGTTAACCTAAGTTTTCATTTCTCTTATATAAATATCCAGGAGTGGGATTTATGGGTTTTATGGTAAGTATACTATGTTCTTTTACATAAATCTTTTTGAAAAAAATTTATAAAACATAACCGAAATAAACCCCCTGAAAGACTGTTTTCCTGAAGAAAGTTATCTATGTCAAGTTTTTGTCAACCTTTGTTTTCCTTAAAACAAAATGACCCTTATGTTTAATATTACATTGTCTTAGCACATTAAAACACAGAATCTCTCAGAACACACTATATCTATTATGGCAGACACCATTAGTTGTCCTCTGAAATGTGTTACCCTACCTTCTATACTAATAAAATGTGTAGCTGACCACACATAGCCTGCATTCACCTGCGGGCCCCTTCAACTTCATCTGGCCAAGTTCCGGAATATAGGTGGAAATATCCCTGGCAGCTAACAGGAAACTTTCCTGGGAAAAAGGCTCTTTGTTTTGTCCTCCTCTCCTACCGGCTGGACAACAGATCTGATTGCTGGAGCACCCGGTGGGGCAGAGCCTCCATCCAGCCCTGGATTGCTTATCTGGACTGCTTTTTCTGGAAATGTAAGTTAACTTACCTGGTGTAAACTACTGTTGGGGTTTTCTGTCATACTGTTATGCATGACATTCAATCCAAATCATAAAGTGGCAAGAAGATTCATGTTTCTGTAATCTGCGTTAAAGAACCGGGAGAGCCACAGTTGGCAGGAACAGTACCTTAATTGAAGCTCCTGCAAAGCGAGAAAGCTGTTTGATGTGCTGGCCCTGCTTGCCGATAATGGCCCCGACGGACAGGGCTGGGATAAACAGATGAACCGTCTCCGTCTCTGATTGCTGTTAGGAGAGAAAGCCAGAACACGCACGCTTAGTTGCTACAGATCAGGCTTTTGTCAACGTTGGCTTTGGGATGGGCACGTTCTCATACATTAAGAATACTAGGAAAGTTTAAGGAAAAAAAACTACCACAATAAATCAACAAGATCTGGTATTATTCATCCTGAAAATGTTGGTATTTAAAATCTCACTTCTTTCTACCCAGTTTTCTTAAACTAAAATGTCAGTGTGCTATAGATTTAAAAGACATGAAGACATTATACAGTTTAAACATATTAGAATACAGGGACAAGATTACACTGAAAAGTAAGATCCCCATGCTGTATACAAGGTAGATTATTGATGAGTGAATGAAATGCTGGGCTACACATCAACAAATATGATAGCATTCAAGGACACTAGCTCCACATCTCACCTATGTAGGTTCTTAAAAACATACGCGGTGAACCATTCTCTAAGAGAAACACTCCTGACTCTCATTATATATGACTAAATTGTGAGAAATCTTACTACTGTCATTCAATACTTATCACACCCTAGCATAGGACAAGACTAGAAGAGAACTAATTCAATTCCGTGGTAAAATGATATAAGGTACTTTCTTGTAGAATTCTTTATTCCTTCCATCTCTGCCTTCCCTGTGCACTTTACACATGAACAAACTGGAAAACTTTGAAGGCTAACTCCTGAAAGGTTATTCATAAATGGATTTCATCTGTATATCTCATTCCTTCACTTCTTCCCACCCTCAACCCAGTTGTGCCCTTCCTGAGTCTCTTTTCAAACAGTCGGTCATTCTTGGAGGGCTAAAGGACACATTTACTCAAGAGTTCACAGTGACTGGGTTCATAAAACAGCTAATTCAAGGTTCAGTAATGTTACCAGTGAACCAACTAAAGTTTAGAACTTCAGAGTTCTAAAGTACACAAGCAGTGCATACGCTTTTGCGGCTTATATTTCACCTTCTAACAATAATAGAAAAACACTTTCACAAGGTTAAGTTAATTCCAAGAAAGGTATTCCAAGAAATATTTTAAGATGAACCACAAAAAACTGGATAAAAAATAAATATGCATGTTTTAAAAAACCATTATGTACATCCAATAAGCCAACATTTCTAGAAATATTAGAAGATATTACAAACTACTTGGTAAGAAATACCTACAGGATTCTCTCTTGAACCATCTTATATTCCTATTACATACTATGCATTCAGTTCCCAAATACTCAGGTTAATCCATCAGTACTGTAATCAGTGCACACACCCACAGAACCAGCTCCTGGCTAATTTCTACTTTTTTAAACAGAAACTCTTCTGAAATTTTTAACAAAAGCATGCTAATAGTTTTGCTTTCCAAAGTCTCAGGTACTAGGGATATCTTTAGAATTTGATCATTTTAAGCAGTTTTGAAAATCTTTGTCAAAGAAAAACACTGGGCTCTGACATCTTTACTAGATGTAGAAACAAAATTTGTGCCATTTTATGTTGGTTTGCCAAATGCCATCACCACTCTTACCACACAAAAAAATCACCAGTGGCATTAATGTTTCCATCTTCCTCCTGTAAGCCCAGAGTAGAGGCAGAGAACAGAGCACTAGACACAAATCTCCAAAGAGATACCAATGATCAACAGCAGACCCCAAGTACAGAGTAAGCCATTCCATTACCAAAGTCAATCAGAAAAGCCTACACTGACCAGTTAACTTGTAACTCCACAATCAATTAATTACCTAAATTAATTACCTAAATAAAGTGCCACACCCAACTAGTTTTATTAATTAGTTCTTTCAAGCCAAATGCTCAGAAAGCATGACAAAAATCCAGTGAAAAGATAAAAACATGAAAAGGTCAGGCAGACATAGAGGAAAAAATGTACTAACTTAAAGCTTTAAAGAAACGAACAGGAGCACATTACAAATACCATTCTAATCTGCTTTTTTACCTTAACTACACACCTTGGCTATCTTCCCAGGTCATTCATATGTCCCCACCTCATTCTACTGATAGACTATTCCCTCAAGTAGATACACCACAAGTTGATTATCTCACCCCTATAGCTTGTGCACACAGTTTCCAATTCTCAGCTAATTCATGAAGCGCTTCGAGCAAATCTTTGTACATAAATTTTGTGCCCTGTTCAAATACTTCTATTGCATACATTCTTGGAAGTAGAACTGCTGAGTCAAAGGGCCTGAACATTCAAAATTGATCATATTATATTACCATACAAAAAGGCTCCTGCTCGTTCTGTTGAATTCCAGTTATGACATTTGTGACATTTGAATGCTGCCTTTGTTTCTTCCCAGGGGTAGTGGAGATGGGTAAAACCCATGCTTAAGTAAAAATTCAGGTTAAGAGAAAAATAATTCTGATGAAGGGATGATGGTATACAGCAACCACGTGGCACGATTAGTTTGTGAGCTCCTCTGTGTGCAGTGACCTCATCTGCACCTCACAACAGATCCAGTTGACAGAAACTAACAACGTTCTTATTTCAGAATTGAGAAAAACAGATGGAGGGGTTAAGTCCTTTGCCCTAAGTCACACACTGACTGGTGGAGGAATGAAGACTCAAACCTGGGTTTCTCCATCTCCTAAGCCATGTTCACAAAAAGCAGTACGTAGCATACCCTTCTTTCAGCGGGTACAGATATGCTTTGAAATATGCCCAGAGTGGCCAAAAATATACCCAGATCTCTAAGGAAAAGTGCTCAATAGAACTCATTCGAGGAGGGACTGCCTTCCCTGGTCCTGTCACAATTTCCTTGATTAGCTTGGGTACGACTTCCTGTGTGATTCAAAAGAAATTTCTTACGTGTAGTTGGCAAAAGCACAAAACTTTTATCATCAACATGCTTAAAAGGACATCCAGAGCTAGTCCGTGAAAAGTTTTATTTTGAGGAATAGGAATGACTAAAGATGAATAATGCTCTACTGGAACAAAGAGCTGAAAGTAAGAGGTTTGTTGTCTCATCTGCAAACACCCACCTTATGTAGGCTTAACACAATTGGCAACTTACAACTTAAGAGTTTCAACTCTTTTATCTTCCCCTGACAGTTACTTATTGTTATATCTGAGGGTGCTTTAAAAGACTTTCAGCAAGTTCACTTTCCCATCTTTCACTAATTCATGTAATGATACAATCAAATTTTAAAATATAAGTCTTTGGGCCCTTATACAAATACTTCTAAGAATTTATAATAGAACTTCTGGGCCAAAGAGCACAAACATTAAAATTCACAGATATCTCCAAATCATCATGGCAATAAACTTATGTGATGGTCAACACATTTTTTAAAGAAAGGAAAAAAATCCTTTCAGTACAAACCATGCCTTCACTTTCATGAAAAACAAAGCAACATATAATTCTAGACCACATGCCTAGTTTCCTACAAATGAAAATCATTTAAATTGTTCCTCTGTGTCTCTTCCTTCACCTTCACCCCCTACCAAATATCTTTTATAGTCATAGAAGAGTTAACCTAAGGTTCAACTTCAGAAAATATTCTTGATCTGCCCATCTCTAATTACTGGATTTTGTTTCTTTAGGATCTGTATAAATAGATGTACTAAATTTGTACCATATTCTTACAAATTGGTAAAGTTCTTCGGGATTCCCCAAGTTTTCCAGGACAATGTAACACACTGCAGATATTAATACGGTTGTCAGCTGAATGAAGTCCTCCCTGTAACACTACAGCATTTTTAGAACACACGATAAAAGGATTTGCCTCCCCCCTAAATATTAACTCTGGATGTATTTGTGACAGGGGCCTGGACTGCACAGCTTGGCCAAAACACTTCTGCTGCTCTTTATCAGCAAAGGGCACCAAATGAAATTATTTCATCTATCACCATTTCCAAGTCAGAAGAACCATGCCTCTTTTTGGAAGGCACTATACTCACAGCCTGCAGTGTGTCATACAATTACCATATGCCATTTATCCCTCTAAGGCCTTTCTTATTTTAAAACTGGAGAGAGCAACTGAGTTAATGCCAATATTGACCATAGCTATGACGTTAGTATTATCTTGTCATTCTATCCTTGTATCAGGACTGTTGAGCTCTCTTGAGCAATTATTTTTTTTTAAAAATTAAGGGTGAGATCTAAATACTTTATCTCAGAACATCCATATAATGCCCCTCTAAACAATGTGCCTTTTTCTTGGTTTGGTGGTGATAAAGACCTTTTTAATGGCAAAGCTATATCTAATGTGTAACTTGCCCAGATTTATTTTATCCCACAGTATTTTGTCATGACTTTGTAATTACTTGTTTCCTGGGCCCTGTCCCAAAAAGAATTTTATGCTGCTTAAAAAATATGCATAATCTAGAAAGATAAAACAAAGGAGGTGAAGAAATAAGAACATAGGGGCCTGAACAGTAAAGATAAGATGAAGCCAAAAATGCTGTTATATAAATTTGGCTTTCAGCTTCCAAGCAGCTAATTTTTTTTTTTTAAATCAGCTGTATGATTTACCTTGGCCGTAAGAGAAAAATTACTCACTTTTTTAGCAAAAATGACTTTTCCTGGTATTGATCCCAGGGAGCAACTCTTAAATACTCCCAGAGGACACTAATGTAGCAGCATCATCAACATAGTCCTTCGAGTGAGCGCACGGCCTGAGCATGCGTCTTACCCTGGAAATCGTCCAAGGCTGCTACTGTGAGAAACCAGCAAAAGCAGCTTTCCGACATAGTGATGAAAAGCTGTTCATGATTTTTTGTTGGTGGGAGCTGGAGGGGAGGATGAGAGGTAACAAATCCAATATGAAGATTAAAAATTGAAGAGAAATATTGTGTGAAGCTTTGGAAAAGGAAGGGTGGTCAGTAGAGAGGGGCCCAAAGGACCAAAATATGCCAGGAGGAGAGGGCAAATACAGGAAGCAAGCGTCACTGTGTAGATTAACGAAAGTCCCACACTACGATGAAAACAGAAGCAACAGCACTTGTCAAATAGAAACAGCAGAGTTAGAAGCAAACTAAGTGTTTTTCCCCATCAAACTGATGGACAGTGACGTGTGCTCTTGGCAATAGCATCTTCAAGAAAGTTGACTCACTGGATGACTGAAGCTTGGTGAAGGCATTTCTCAACATCACCCAATTCCCTCTGCTCCAATTTCATATCCACCAAGCATCTCTCTAACCATAAATTACTTTTCAAGGAAAGTTTCCTCTGGGAATATAAGGCAGACCACATAAACATCCTGTCTACTAGGCTGGGCACAGTGGCTCATGCCTGTAATCCTAGCACTTTAGGAGGCTGAGCTGGGAGGATCACTTGAACCCACGAGTTTGATGTTGCAGTAAGCTAATGACGCCATGGCATTCCAGCCTAGGGAACAGAGCAAGACCCTGTCTCAAAAAACAAAAAACCAAACATCCCGTCTACTAGACAATCCTTAAATTGGCTCTCTGGTACAATTCATTCCTATATAGGATTCAGCAAAATAAACCATGTTTTCAGGATTCAGACACCCCAGATAAGCAGATAATTTTTACTTACAAAACTAAGCAGCCAGAACAAGGTTATGATAAGCTTCCTTGACCTGTGAGTTTAAGTCCCTGAGATCTAGCTTGAAAAAACCCATTAGCATCACCCTTTCTTGTTGCACATTCCTCGCATTTAAGTAAATGTTCAGTTGCATTGTCCTGACCCCTTCTTCCTAAACCCTTTTCTCGATACATTCTTTGGAGGTGAAGGACATTCACAGGACACAAGCTGCTTCCCAGTGGATTTGTGCCAGATGCCTATCGGCAGAACTTCCTTTGGACTTCTTGGCAGACTCTATGCTATGGCTTGAAATAACAAGAACAAAGCTGCTGAACTGCAAGTTTGCATAACTGCTGAAGTCTGCCAGCGAGTAATTCCCAATCATCTCTTGTGAAGAGATACAAGTATGAGCAAACAGTAAGGTTAAGTGTATTTACTTTGTGGGGAACAGAATCTAAGGCGTCACAAAGGCATGGGGACGTGCGTGCCAGCCAGCAAGATCAGCCTCCACCTGGAAGGATGCCAGTGTCTCCTTTTGGTTTGTAAGAGAGATACTCCTGGGTTTCTTTTGTTTTGTTTTATTTTTAAATGGATTTTGGTCTGGAACAGAAACTAAGTTTACTCAACTCCATGAACTGAAGAGAACATTGAAGTCTTAAAAAAAAAAAAAAAAAAAAAAAGCCAGGGAAGTTTATCCCCATAACTGAGTAACCAAGGCTTCTTAGGGATAATAAACGTACGCAGCGAGTTATCTACTTGGAAGTTGTTTACCGGCAAAAGAGCTATACCCAAAATGAGAAAGGAGTCTTGAGGACTAAGCTTCCATGAAGCAATCATCTGATCTAAAAATCCCTTTCAGCTCATAAGATATTTTCTTAAGGAGTATCTTAAACTAGCTAAGAGCTAAAAAAGGGTTCATCTCTCTTGCCTCTTGCACAAGCAGAAAGTGAACAATTTTAAGGTTACATTATCATTCTGGAGACTTCTGGGAAGACTCCAAAGAGGCTTTCAAAAACAGGCCGTGGGCTTGCTTCTGCCATGGCTCCCGCAAGCCGCCGAGACACCCAGCTGAGGCGACGCGCACCATGCCAATTCCAGCGCTCACTCTGCTTCACTGGCTGCCAATTCCCTCTTCCCTACTGTTGCAGCGCTTCTGAAAGGAGCATTTCCTGTCATGTCTAAACTAGAAGTTTGCCAATTAAGTACTGCACAAGCCAGATGCTAGGGAGGAACTAGAGAGTTTTTGTCTGTTGGAAGAACCCACTCTTTGGCTCTACGGAAGAAAAAAATACTGCAGGACAAAGAATACTCATATGCAAAGTTCTGGAATGGAATAGAGGCAAGGAATATATCCAAAGATAAGACGGGTCATTCTTCTGTCATGTTACAAAGCAGGAATGAGAAAACATGAGTAGAGAAATAAATTCTTTTTTTTAAGACAGGGTCTTGCCCTGTCACCTGGACTAGAGTGCAGTGGCGTGATCACAGCAAACTCAAACTCCTGGGCTCAAGTGATCCTCTTGCTTCAGCTTCCCAAGTAGCTGGGACTACAGGCATTCGCCACCACAATCAGCTAATTTGTCTACTTTTGTAGAGATGGGGTCTTGCTTTTGCTCAGGCTGGTCTCAAACTCCTGCCCTCAAGCAATCCTCCCCCTTCAGCGTCCCAAAGTGCTAGGATTACAGGCATGAGCCACTGCACCTGGCCAGGAAATGAAGTAATTCTAATAGAGGAGGAAGTAGTAATAGAGTTATAGTTTCTTTGAAACATTTAGTCATTACAATCTACTTCTTGGGGCAGGCAATATATGTTTAACATAAAAGCTGCGATTCGCTGTTTACCTATAGGATATCAAGGATAAACATACACTCTTATTAAGTAATATGACTTCAGTGATAGCGTCTAAGGAACAGCAAGTGTAGATAACAGAATGCAGTGGAGGAATATCCTGAAAGTGCTGAGAGCGCATACCTGTCAACCTTTAATTGTCTAACCCAGTTTTTTTAAAAAAGTGATATCACAGACCCTCAGAAACCTACATCATATTCTTCAGCAAGAAAAGTGAAGCCAAAAAGAAGAATGCAAGAAGCAATAATAAGTAAAGAATCTGATAAAGCTTTGGTAAATTTAACTTGCCTTTAAAAACAAGTTTCTTTGTATTTCAGAAAGTGGTGACTACTACGTACACACAACAGACAAGTATTAGTGGTTTGAGTTCAGAAAAAGAACAGTCTCAAAATAGATAGTGAAGGTAAAGCTATTCCAACTAAGTACTCACACACACACCTTGAAGTTACATACTAAAACAAAACTTGTTAAAGAACTGTCCCCTTAAACATGAAGCCAGAAAATCACCACTACAGCCATTTCAAAGTAGAATTTACTCTAATTTGTATCCACAAACACAATACAATTTTCTGAATAATGGTGTTTCCCCTTTATTTAGGTGAAAATAACCTGTTAAAATGGGAATTTGGAACATGGAATTTTCTCCTCCAGAATTTCCTTAGATTAGCCTTTGCTTTTTGAGAGAACTTAAAAGCCTGGCTCCTCCCTTCCAGGCTCTGGGAAGTCCCTTTAACGGGTAATAGTGATAAATCCAGTGGGGCAGTCAAACAGCTGTCCTGAACATCTATTTTCCTTCAGTAATAGACCCTGTATTAATGGGCACACTGCTATCCCCTGTTTTCCAGCTTCTCTTGCAGCTGGACTTGGTCAGGTGTTAAGTTCTGGCCAATAGGATACCAGTTGGAAGTGTTTAAAGCTATCCTCAGGCAGTGTCCTTAAATAAGGATGCTGCTAATTTTGAGTCGGGTTTTTTTTTTTTTTGAGATGGGCAACAATGTTGCCCAGGCTGGACTTGAACTCTTGGGCTCAAGTGATCCTCCCAACCCCAACCTCCAGAGTAGCTGGGACTATAGGTATGTGTCACCTCACCCGGCAATCTTTTATCCTTCTTGATGACTGCAATCCGACCCAATAGCTGGAGCTTGAGTATTGGGCCAGGGGGTGGCATGCAAAGCAGATAGGAGCACCAGCCCTAGATGTTATGGTAGAACCACTACCAGCCCGGGATTGTTTACCCTTGAACTCTTCTCATGAAAAAGGAAAACTCATTTAAGTCAATTTTTTTTCTTGTAACACACAACCCTACCTAATCCTGATACATGCAGCATGCAAAAATGATTTGGAAGAGTGAAAATAAATACGTGGCAGCATCCCACAGAGGTTTTGGGCCTAATATTTGCCTGAGTTGGAATGATAGGTGATCCAGAGATAAAGGAGTGAGTTTATTCATTCTTTAAAATCAAGCAAAGAACAAGGTAGAAAGAGGGACATACATAAGTAGTGTATGTCTGTGCTTTCTCCCATGTATTGATGTTGATAGAAGATACACTTTCCAACATTTAAGTGGCCCCTCCACAGACTAGTAAACATTACTTATAGAACAGTTCTTAGCTGGTGCGTTCCTGCCATCCCACCCGTAGCCCCAGGCAGGAGGATTATTTGAGCCCACAAGTTGGAGGTTAGGCTGGGACACATAGTGGGGTAAAAAGAACAGTTCTTGACAATGAATTAGTAGCAAAGAGCTCCGGATAACCTCTATAAAACGACATGTTTCTGAGCTTCTACCTGCTCCCACCTGAGATTTTGATTTATTTGAGTGGGGCATAGGTTCGCCAGATGACAAACAGAGCAGCTATTGTTAGCCTGGGATACACACAGGAGTCATCTGGGGAGCTTTCAAAAATGGTGCCTGTGCCTCACCCCCACCCCTGGAGGTTCTTATTCAAATGGCCGGAGGTAATTCTAATGTAACTATGGAGAAACAGTTTCCCTACTTAAGGTGGGGAGTAATTAGTGCTGTAGTTTACAGAAGATCATCAACCAACGAATGTACAAGGAATAAAAATAGTAACATATGATTTGGGCAAATGTTAGCAATAGATATTAAACCCACTGGGTGAAGAACTGTCAGGGAAAAGATACACATTCTGAAAGTACTTCTGATTCCTTATTAATCACAAACGGGAAAGGCATCCTTACAATGGAGAAGTCTAGCAGACACTACCTTAACAGTAGGGTCAAACTTAACGTGGCCAGTAAGACAAGCTGACATCTTTCCTGCTGCAACACACTGAGAAAGCATTCCTGCCCTCCCCATCATTATCTGTAATTTTTACAAAAAAACTAAAAAATATACATACACTAAACATCCAAGAAAAGATTATATGTCTATGTATTTGTAGAAGTAAAAGGCAATTTCGAGCACATATTTTTAATCCACACAAGTAAAGATTTCTTGCATTTTGGAAGAAAAGATAGATTACAAAAATATGTCTTCTTTCTACTCAAGTTCTGTGGATAATCCCTGGCATGTTCTTTGAGTTAAAAGTAGGTTTAAACCTACAGAAAAATCATAAGAACACACTCGTCTTTAATAAACACATGCAGTAACATTCAACCGTCCAGCCAGATAGATGACAGATTGCTTTTCTTCATAGCATTTAATGTTTAGAATGATACCTCCTCGAAAAATTAGGTAAATATACAGGTGTAAATTTCAGGATTCCAATGTATCATCACCACTATAGTGAAATGTCCACTGGAATTCTGCAAAGAACACAATTGCTAAGATTATCCACATTTTAGCGCTTTAAGAACAAACATTTCCTTTGCCTGTCCTTGAAAACACCATACTGTCCGGTGTTCTCAGCTCCTGCCCTGTTGTAGTGTTTCTATACACGAGAAGCAAAGATCATGATTCTAGCGAGATTTTGGCTCACTTTTGTTAGATTGACCTAATTCAACATCACTGACCACCTCCTCCCACTCTTAAAACCAAATTGCCATTTGTTTAAGTTACTCAGACATTTAAGATTGTAAAAGTGCTTCAGAAATACAAGTTCTTAATATGACCTCACTTCTCTCAAAACATTCTTAATTTTTCTTACAATACAGGAACCCAATACACAGAACCATAGCACTAAAGCAGAAAATTGATTAAATCCAGAGAATATTCAGTCTTTTATTTGTGTATTTAAAATGAATAATAGTTACCTAACAATTCGCTTTAGGAATTTTTGCTACTGAAGTATTCACGTAAGTGTAAAAGACAGATGTCCAAGAACATTCTGTTATGCTACCACCTGTAATATGAGAAGCTTTGTTGACTGGCATGTGTCACTAGCAGGGAGAGAGAAAAGAGTTAAAAGGACACTTCAGTTTATAAACTGGGAATGTGAGGAAAGTGGTTAAGCAACCTGCCCAAAGAGAAAGCTAGTTTAGGGTAGCTAGCAGAAACGTATGCTAGATGCAAACTTCTCGAGCACAGAGTTACTTCACATAATCAGTTCCCAATAGCTTTTACTAGGAGTCAATTTACACAGAAGTGTCCTAAACTCAATGCTATGACAAAGGCATACAGAAAATAGTGGGCATATAAGTATCTACATACCTCGCAAATTCCTATTTTAGGATCACTCTTTTCTCTCCTTTAAAACTTTTCATATTACTGAATGCTCTAGAAATGAGAAATGTTTGACCTGACAGTCTTTAGAGACAACTCATCTAGTTCAGTATTTTTTCACTCAGCAGGTAAGAAAACAAACCCAGAGTGAAGAGGAACCTGCCCTTCAGTGACACAAACTCATGGCAGAGTGGGGCTAGACCTGGGCTCCAGAGCTTGTTCCACCAGACCCCTTCAGCCCCAAGGTACAAACCCAGCAGCTACCTCAGATGATGCTTAATGATTCCAGTCATATTTCATATTCAGTTGAAATTTTGATGGCTGTTTTTTTTGTTATATGGTTTTCAAGCCTAAACATACTAGAAATGGCATGTGAATTGCAGGGGAAGATGCAGACGCTGCTGACAGTGAGGGCAAAAACACACACTGCAAGAGGGCAAAAGCTTAGAACACCTATCAGTCTGGTGGGCTCACGGACAGGAAAAGGAAATTCTCGTTTTTAAAGGAATAATCTTAGCGATCTGTGTTCTTTGCAGAATCTCAACATCATTCTACTCTACATATTTATTCTAGGTAGTGATATGATGGAATTCAACCTATTCCACCTGGATGTTTCCCTAAATTGGTATAGGACGTACCACTCAAAATATTAAATAAGAGAGCTAACCAAGGAGAGATGTAAAAATAAACTCAAGAAGGAAGACCCTAGAATGTTCTTAATTTCACATGATTGTCAACCTCCAATTATCACTGATATGCAACTGAATCATGAGCTACTTTCAAAATAATTTATTGTATCAGCTGTCTGCTGTGTTGCAATTATTTTCATACGATCTCTGGTATCCTATTTTCAACCCCAGGGAAAATGCAATTCTTGAAAGTCAAATATTTCTTAAATAATCTACCACTTTATGAAACAAAAGCTGCTTAATGTTTACACACACCCTCCCCCCAGAATTATAAGCAAAACAATCTTAGTTCACTGGTTAACAGTATAAACACTCAAAATGGAAAACACATACAGTCTTTCTGAATCTTTCAAAGCCACTAACTTCCAGGTGACAAAGATAAAAGAAGAATTTTAAGAATCCTTTCCTTCAACATTTAAAAATAACCAACTTCCTTTCCCCTTCCCCAAAGCCCCGAACTTCTGGTGTTTAAAAACACATATTGACAACTCTACCATCCCCAAAAATTCAAAATAATCATGTCTATTCTACAAAGGGGCAAATAAGAAGCTTCTATTGACAAGACCTGGTGCGCACGTGTTGGCTCTAAACTGATGACTGGTTTACATTAAGGTTTTTCCCAATTAGCAGTGAATGTCACCCTGCTCAGGGGCAGTACAGTCTGATTGCAACTGCATCCCTTTGACTATATCCCAACTCAACCACAAAGAAAGCCAAGACCAGTAACCTTACCTCAAACTGTGGGTAGGGAGGAGTCATGGCCGAGGGGGGCCCTGAGGTGGGAGGTGGCATCCCTGAAGTGGGTGGGAATAGACCCAAAGCATTCAGATTTAATCCAGGAATTAAATGTGCTTGAAGCTGCAATGGTAAAAAGGTCCCTTTATTTGACAATTAAAAGAATCAAGGGAACGTGTACATTTATAAGTGACAATATTCAGATTGTGATCTCTTGTCTAAAAGAAAGCTATCATCTCATGACTCAAACGTAAAGCAGATGTCCCATGTGGCTATACTTGATCATATAGCTGATGTCTGTTTACATCTCTCAGTATTTTAAAATCTGCGTGCTGATTTGCACCCTCCTTGATCCACAGCTGTATTAAGCTCACAGACAGCCTTCCTTCCCCTTACGACCAGCTTGCAG
Organism: Lemur catta; assembly: GCF_020740605.2. NCBI lineage: Eukaryota > Metazoa > Chordata > Mammalia > Primates > Lemuridae > Lemur > Lemur catta. The sequence continues at coordinate 70,274,164 of NC_059138.1, forward strand.
AGCTTAGACAAAAATGTACTCTGTATACTGTGGGCACACGGTAAGTACAGACCAAACATCTTGTTATTAGTTGAAGAGGTAAACTAATAAGATTTGTTCATTGAAAAGCAAACCAAGGTATACAGAACCAGCTATTAAAAGATCATATTCCTTGGGTAAAATTTGGCACTCGTGGGTCAAGAGGCCTAAAACAAAGTCGAGTCCTTTGGAAATCTGTTCCCATCCCCATGTAACCACTACAACTAAACATATCTTTGGAACGGATATAGGAGCCATTAAGGGGATTTTAATTTAGTTTAATTTTATAAGCGTTGAGGCAGTAATGTAGAGAGAATTGAGATTTGAGTGTACTTGAGAATCTTTTTAAAAGGCCTGTGGGGGTTGGATTTAATCCCAATTGACTCCAAAACATTTGGACAAGCAGTTAGAATATGAAGGCAGGCAGTCATCTGGGTGACATGATTAGCATTCTACATTCTTTACAGAAAGGTAACATTTTCACATTTCCCTCCTCTCAGAGGTTTACTGTTTTAGATGACTGGTCCAATTTAAGAATTTGATTTTAAATCATTTAATTCAAAATTTAAGATGGAATTTTGAAGTATTCCATTTTCTGCACCATTCCATCCATTAAGGAATGTCAGCAATTTGCTTTAATATTTAATAGCCTTAGATACACCACACAGATGGTTTTGTCGTTTGAAATTCTTGTATCTCCCAAGGTTTACTGGAGTTATCAAATAAATTTTAAACTTGTAATCTTAACATTAACTTTCATTGCATTATCTCTATTGTAATCCTAATAAACATGCAAGGTAAGTAGTAGCCCCATTGGACAGATGAGGAAACTAAGGCTGAGACTAAGCAAATTGTCCAAGAAAATAGAGCTGCAGCTCATAAATGGGATTCAAACCTAGTTCACATACCTCTAAAAGCCCACATTCCTTCTACACTAAATTCCTCAAATTAACATGGGAAGGGAGGTACTATATTAACCTTTTGTAGGTAGATATTAGCCTTACATCACAGAGAAGGAAGCTTAGACTGAAAGACTAAATAATGTGCTAAAATCACAGGGATAGCCAAGCCTAGTGTCAAAGCTACTATATTCCCTACTATCCCAGGGTACTTGCTGTGGTACTAAAAATCAATGAGAACCACTTTCAATGACACCACCACTAAAGAAATCAATATTTATGCAATAAACACCTTTTAACCATTCATCAAAATAAAGACATATCTGTCCTATTAAAACTAACATTCATAGAGGCAATATCATTTTCATAAGACTCCCTGATTTTCTTCATTATCTCTTCCTCAGCTTTGGCACACGTTTCAACATTGCCTTTTACTGTGATGGTGCGTTCTGGATTATACAGCGTCAATTCCTGCAATCTATGGAATGAAAAAGAGCGAGGAAAAAGAATGAAAATTAGAGGGAAAAGACAGTTACTAATAATTCAGCCACAGATGGCAATTAAAAACAAATTTTGGAGCCTGGCAGTATGCAAAAGTGGGTGGTCAAACATGATCGGAAATGAGCCCCAAAATATGCAAATCCAAGAACTGTTGAGTTGCAGGACAGAACAAAATACTTCCCCTCCCACCTTCTCGGTAAAAATTACTAATTGTATATAGTTTGATGAAGGCCATGTTTTAAACATAGCTTACTTCTTGACCACTTAAAGTTTAACCCCTTTCACAATTTAACAGTGAATTAAAAAGGAACAGTTGGAAGGTTTTAGTGGAAACCAAGAACCAGAAGTACATAACCTTGGCCAGGGGTGGTGGCTCACGCCTGTAATCCTAGCACTCTGGGAGGCTGAGGCGAGAGGATCGCTCGAGGTCAGGAGTTCGAGACCAGCCTGAGCAAGAGCGAGACTCTGTCTCTACTAAAAATAGAAAGAAATGATCTGGACAGCTAAAAATATATAGAAAAAATTAGCCAAGCGTGGTGGTGTACTCCTGTAGTCCCAGCTACTCGGGAGGCTGAGGCAAAAGGATTGCTTAAGCCCAGGAGTTTGAGGTTGCTGTGAGCTAGGCTGACACCACAGCACTCTAGCCCGGGCAACAGAGTGAGACTCTGTCTCAAAAAAAAAAACAAACAAAAAAAAAAAAACAAAAAGGAAGTACATAACCTTTAATAAGCATGTTCTTAGTCTGTCCTGACCAATTCTAGGTATAATTGGCATTCCCATGCAATTGCATTTTCTGGGTCACCAAACAAGGAAAAATTGTGGAGATATTCCAAAATCACAATCCAGAATTCATGTGTCTAAACTTAATTTTTCCCAGTATCTTTACAATTTAGATTTAAGCAGGCTGGAGGAAATAATATAAATCAATCCATTTTGACTAAATTTAAAAAAATGGTCCATTGATGACCATCTAGATAACAAAAGAATTAGGTGGCAGCAGCAATATTCAGGAACTCCCCGTTTGATTCAGGTCCTGGTGAGACTTCAAAATCTACCACAAATTATATCTGAGAACATGTAAGCCTAAGCTGGTCAACAACAGCCTTGAGACGAAAAGCAACAGGAGATATTTACCATGAAGAAGTATGTATGCTGAAAGGATATGGAATATTGGTGCAGCTCTTCCTCATATTCCTGTAAATTCTATTTTCACTACTGGTAAAATGTTGTAGGCTAACCTTGAGCCAGATGAATGGAATATTATTCCTTAACTTTTTCTAAAAACTTGCTAAAAATGAAAACATTTATATAATGAAGACAGAGTACTTAAAGTAGTATGTAATTCTAATCTCCAGTCTCCACCTAGGCTTGCCAAGCATTTTTGTATTACCATTTTTAGAATAGCTGCTTCTAGAATAGCTTTTAAGAGTTTTTCTTTTAAAACTCTCCCCTTTCTGAGCATAAGATTTAAGACAAGGTAGTATCACTTAAGATATTTACCACTTTGTAGTTTTCTTTTTTTGTTGTTGTTTTAACAACCAAACGGGAAGCTGAGGCAGGAGGGCGCTTGAGCCCAGGAGTTGGAAGTTACAGTAAGCTATGAGGATGCCACTGCCCTCTAGCCCTATCTCTTAAAAAAATAAATAAAAATAAAAAAACAGTGTGTGAAAATTTTCTAGTGCAAAAGCAAGGCAGTACTTACGGAGATATGGTGATTTTAGTGTCTGTGTCTTGTTCAATTTTTTTAAGGTTTCTTCCTTCTTTACCAATAAGACGGCCTACAAAATTATTATGAGCTAAAATCTTCAAGGGAATCTCTTCTGTGCTGTAAATAGAAAAATGATCATAGAATTAGAGTAAGTAAACCTACTCTTGGGTAAAAAGACAATATTCATTCATTAAACATTTACATCCTATCTACTATCTGGGAAGCATTGTGTTAAGTACCACTTAAAACTTCCTGATGAAGGGAGGGGGAGGTGGAGGGAAAAAAACAAAACAAAAATAAAAACTTGCTGACAAGCTGGGCATGGTGGCTCACACCTGTAATCCTAGCACTCTGGGAGGCCAAAGAGGGAGGACCCGTTGAGCTCCAGAGTTCAAGACCAGCCTGAGCAAGAGCCAGACCCTGTTTCTACTAAAAACAGAAAAAATTAGCCGGGCAACTAAAAATATATAAAAAAAAAAAAAAATTAGCTTGGCAGGGTGACGTTCACCTGTAGTCCCAGCTACTTGGGAGGCTGAGGCAGGAGGTCTGCTTGAGTCCAGGACCTGGAGGTTGCAGTGAGCCATGATGATGCCACTGCACTCCAGCCTGGGCAACAGAGTGAGGCTCTGTCTCAAAACAAAAAATTTGCTGACAATTGGCCTACATTCTAGTAATGCATGAATATGAGAGATGAAAAAATATTAGCAAGTATTTGGATAGAAGTTAATTTTTTAAATAGTTTTTCTTTTATTCACATTAGGGAATATCTATCTTCAGTGATGGATTCTCTTATTCAAACCCTTATTCCTAAACCTCTAATACCAGAACACAATGTAAAAATGCAAAACGGTACAATCCTAGTAGGAAATTTTAAAATACATACCTAGAGATACAGGCATAATTTATAGAAGGAAACAGAAAAAACTCAACAGCGGTTACATTTTGAGGGAAGGGGATAGATAAGACCCGAAAGGGGACTTTCACTTTTCATTATGTACCTTTCTGAATTTCTAAGTCATATGCATATTACTGTTTAGAAATGTCTTAGGGTTATCAAATAGTGGATTTTTCCTTTATTTTTCTCTATACTAAAAATAATTACATTCCCATAATACAGCATCCATATATAACACTTAATTACTAAAACATATTTAAGGGTCTCTACAAATGACATATTGGTAATGAGGTCCCCCCCCCAGGCTAACTCCAGCACCTGACTCTGAATTTCGCTTTTAGTGTAGGGCTGGTTCCGTGCAGTAAAAGTGGAACACAACCCAGTTTCCCCTTGAAGTTCCTGTGGAAGGGGTATTTCGAGTTCCAGTCTGCACCACACAGATAAACCTCCAGTTTACCTTAGCACAGAATCAGGGACTTCCCCACCTCCACACTCCTGCTGCTCCAGGGTGGGGCTGGGCAGAGGACAAGAACAGAGCTCCAACCAGCTCTGAGTAAAGGATGAGTGAGGATTTGGGGCCTCTGTCTTGGGTGAATCCAAGGACACTTCTTGGTTCTAGGTTGGCTTCCTACGATCCCCAATTGCCGCCTCTACAGCTGGACTTCTCTTCCCCGTTATCCCTACTCACTCAATATCCAAGCACGCGTGAAAATAAAAATATTTAAGTATTTAAAAGGCTTATTCTTCACAACCAAATCAGTCGTGCCAACTACAGTAGCCCACCGGGACAGTGTTTCCCTTTGTTTGTTGGCAATTCCCAAGAACTGTGTCACAGAAATCCACAATAAAACAGCGCGAATATCAACCTCATTCACGGGATAACCCTCTTTACTCACAATTTTATATCTTGAGCTTCCTTATGCATAATCTCCAGGATAGACTTACAAGCTGCAGAGGTACCTTCGGGGGTGGACAGGATAGTAATTGACTTCTCAGCAGCCCCTGCATTCTCTTTACGATGGACATCGATCCTGACAGTGGCACAAGCAGAGAGGAAAGCAAGAGCCGTGAGCTTGTAGTCACAACAGTCTGTATCACACACTGCGAAGTTGTAGCTCTTCTGGGCAAAGAGCAGATGACTCACTTCCCTCAAGAGCATAAACTCTTGATAAGCTGTCAACACTGATGCCTTAGAGACAAGTTTTAATTCCAGGAATACTCCCCTTGCTCTTTCCTCAGTCCAATTAAGCAGGAACTTCTTTTCATGCTCCCCAAGCTATTTGTACTTAGATCTTCTTTTAGATGCCACAGAAAAAAAAGTCTCATGTCAAAGAGCCTGGATTCAGACAAAAAGATCTCTTCTGTTCTAAAACAAATAGGAACTGGAGCACAAGCTAAGAAAGATGGAGTTGGGATCCCACAAGCCAGGTCGAACTCTTTATTCTGCACAGTACATCTACTATTCTATGCATTGTATGAGCAGATTTCACGCATCTACTTTCCCTTTGCAAAGTTCTTTCTACATTTTGCCTCCTTGATAGAAGACCGTCTACAACAAATAGTAACAGGAATGGGACCCAGAGAAATGGCAATTCTACTACAAAGAAAAGCAACTGGCCAATAAACTCAAAATGATGTTTAATCCCACTGGTACTTATATACATGCCAATTAAAACAAGATGTCATTTTCTTCCAGACCTGAAAACATTTTAAGATAGATAAGACTAAGTATTGGCAAGATGGCAGGTAACAGGGCACACCCACACTTTGGGTGGGAGTATGGAGCACACTGGCAGGACCTATCAAAGGCAAAATGCTTATCACCTTTTGACTCAAGAACTCTACTTCTTTATGGGTCAAGAGTGGTGTTTCTTACCCTCAGCACTATTAACATTTTGGGCTAGATTCATTCTTTGTGGTGGATCGGCTCTCCTGTGTGTTGTACGATGTTTAGCAACATCCCCGATCTCTATACCCACTGGATACCAATAGCACATCTCCCACCCAGATACAACAGCAAAAACATCTCTCATATTGCCAGTTGCCTGCTGGAGGGCGGGGAGGGGACATTGCTCCTAGTGGAGAACCACTGGTGGAGGAATGTTCACTGTGGCACTATTTACAAAAGACAGAAAGAAAATTAGAATTACCTTTAAATGCCCATCAAGAAGAGATGGTTAAATAAGAATATAGCCATATCATACAGCTGTTTTTTAATAACATAAAATTATAGGTACCAACACCATAAAAAGTCCTAATCTTAAGTGAAAAAATACAATACATACCATGACATGATCTTTAAAAGTTACACGTTAGTAGATGCAACAAAAAAGTCCTATAAAGATACATCCCCAACTTAATAATGGCTACCTCAGAGGGTGAGATAATTTTTAACTTGCATGTTTTCAATCAAATACAAAACAAGTCTGCTGTTGTTTAGAAAGCATACAAAAAAAAAAACCCCAAATACCCAAAAATGTGTGTTTTATGGAAAATCAAGTACTTGTTGAGCACTTTTGGCCACTCAAACACTCAAAGCTGAAGAGCTACATAATTTGTGGCCATGAGAATGACCACTTCATCATGCCAATAACATCAAGGTTTGGTTTTCATTTTCTTGAATGTTTGGTTGAAACTGAAGATTTACCTTAGACATAAAACTTATAACCAAAAGTAAGGACAATGTAGAAATGAAACAAATAAGGGGTACCTAGAAATAATTAAAAAATAGCATCTTAGGTATTATAATAACAGCCCCAATCTTGAGGACTATCCTCCCAGCCTCAGTTTCCATCCCCCATGACTGCCAGTGATGCTTGTCTTCTGGTAACATGTTAATATTCCTCCCTCCAGTTTATTTCCACCCTTTCACTGTGTTAAAGGCTACTAAACTCTGGTACCCTGAGAGAAGAGAAAGTGGCTTTGGAGATTGGGGTGGCCCTCTGAGGCCATTCCAGAAACAGAGGTTCTGATGATGACTAATTTCAACAGCAAGAGTTAATTCAATCCACGGGCAGAGCTCTGCAGATGAATCATCGGATATAACAAAAATCACTTCCCTTCTTCTCCATCCCCCATCTTCCTGCCTTAAGTAAAACAAACAGTTCAATTTAAGTCACAGCTCTTTCATCTGACAAGGAAACGAGTAACTCGAAAAGTAACTCTCATCTGCCTCATACGACAAGAAAAGGAAGCCATGTAATAAGTTTCTGCAACTAATGGTGGATCAAGAGAGGCAAGAAGCCCTTAAATTTTAAGATTAAAGCCAGGCAAACTGTTCTGGGTTCTGGTTCAGTTGTCTTCCTCACCCCCCACATGGCGAGGTCAGGGCCATTAAAGTTGCACACAGGTAACCAGCACCAAACATCTCCTGCTTCAAAGCAGGAGAAGGCAGGAGCAGACACAACTGCAGGAGGAGCAGGCCCGCAACCATCACTAAACACAGCTCGTTTTAGCTCTGCACAGAAAATGGGCCAGCTACTTCGGTATAGACACGGTGCCTATGATGACAACGGATATCCTCCTAAGCCTGTTGGAACGGACACATACGAAGGTACACACAGCACCGCAGTTCTAACGTTGAGACAAAGACTATGCTTAATTCCTCAGATCACATAAAATGAAATCATTCTCCTTTCTAAATTTAAAAGGCAAAATAACCTAGTCATTTCTGTGGCTGGTCCAAGGCTTGGGGAATGACATTGTTTGTACACAACTTCATGGTACACTCACAGGTTCTTCGGGAGATAAAGCAGTAGCAGGTCCACAGATGTGCCCTGTTCCACTCTACAGGGCTGGGGATGGGGTGAGAGCTCATCACCAAACTTCTCTGGGTCAAGATATCCACATATTGCACAACAGTATGGTTTAGAAAGCAAAACAACTAACATATACTGCACTAGAGCTTCTGAATTGAGAAAGTATCTTAGATACATGTAAAAGGCTTCAAACATAATTCACACATCGTCCTTTCATTCATTTGACAAATACAAGAGGCTTCTCTGTATCAGGCAAAGGACTTAGCACTGGGGCTCTGTTTGGTACATGGTGGTAAATAGAAGCAAATAGTCCCTGCTTCCTACTCCTGAAAATTTAGCTCCAACATTTGTACGGAAATCTGCCAACCCCTTAAAACCTTCCAATTAAAACCATCAAACAACATTCTAAAGAAAAAGCCATTCTAACTACATGGCTTTATCACCGTAAGATGAGCGATTCTTTACTCACATAAAAACTGAAAAACCGTCTCTGTGCTGAGGCCACAGATGAAATGGCTTGGACCCAGAAAATCACTTCTATAAGCAGGGCAGGCAGGTAGGGGATGCACGGTGGGGCAGAGAACAACCTAGAAGCTGCCCTTTTGTCTGCCAGGGCCTCCCTAACCGGAAGTGGATTAGTATCATTTGTTTTCCATTCACATGTGAAAATTTCAGGTTCCCTTTGAGATTAAGGTTTGGCCCCAGATTTATACAAAATGAACACTGAGATATCAAATCACCAGGTTTTTGCAATTCTTAGTACTGTACAAGAAAGGCTCATCACCATTTGCAGAAGGGCACCAAGTACCAGAACAACATACTCTATCCCTGAGATTCCAAGGGGAGGGCACTGACATCCACCACACCCAGCAATACTCACTTGGACTGGGTCTGTTTGGTGATGTTCCGAATGGTGGCACCTTCTTTTCCTATAATGGCTCCAACAAACTGGGTGGGGACCAGCAGGCGCAGAGGCAGGTCACATGGCTTCTGCTTGGACACTGACCCTGGAGATCCCTGCCTTGACGAGCCTCTCTGCCCAAGCCCACGGCGACCTCGAGGCTGCTGCAAGGGGTTCTGCTGGGCGGCTGTTTCATCGGGGATATAGGCTACTTTCAAGGTGAAGTTCTCTAACTGGAATCCGTTCAGTTTGTCTAAAGCTCTGAAAGTTGACAAGGGACAGGGGGTAGGAAGAGAAATGAAGCAATATAACAAATCATTTAGCAAAGCAACACCCATCTCTTTCATTCAGGATTATTGGCTCTAAAACTTCTGAATAAAGCCACTGCACAAGCAGCAAACCCAAAACACACACAATCGTCCCTCGGTCCCCAGATCACCGCCAGCTCCCACATTTTTCCTTTGATGTACACAATCTGCACATTGTCAGACTCTTAAGTTTAACCCATGAGGTTAGTGTTAGCAGCAGCTAGGAATACCCAACCAGCAAGAGAGAAGAGAACGAGCAGTTCTCGTCCTGGCTAGTGCTTCCACATCGGAATGCAAGAGACATTAGAAATATATACCTCTCTATATACTGCACCCTCTAAAATAATACAGGTGTTTAGAACATTTCAAGAATCAATGGACGAATATCTCTAAGCCATTCACAAGAGACGGGTAGAATTTAATACTCAGGATGGTCAATCACTCAAAATCTCAGTACCTATTATGAGCCAGTTCCCGAGAAACAGAGGTCCTTGGCCTTGCAGAGGTTATGATCATATTTGGGGCAGTGAGGCAGGGGTGAATCCAAAAAAGAAAATGAAGTTACTTTTTAATCTATCCATCCATCAATCACACAATTGTGGTCATAAGGGACATTGCTCTGTGGCTTGCTTTTTTTCAAACACAAAAGGTCTTGGGACATTTTGATGTGATTTCTGTGTCAGGGCATTCTTTTCATAAGCTTCGCAGGATGACAGCAGGCACTACCACACTTATTATACCAATGTCCTGATGACAGAACCTTACGTTAACATATTGCTCTTTACTTTCCTATAGTCCCCCCTTTTTCTTAAGAGAATGTGGATTAAGGACCCTGAAATATTTTGGTTATTTCTAAAGGAAGACAACAGTTGAGAAATTTAATATTTGCATATTATAGGAAGTTGGAGTCGCAAATGTTTCAACCAATTAGAGATTCCTTCAAAGCAACTTTAAACCTTTTTTAAGTCATGGGAGTACAGATCATTGAAAGTTCTGTTGGAGAAAAAAAAATAAAGGAAACCTGAACCCACCAAAGAAATCAACTCTATCTAGGAATAAAAGGCAGTATAGTGAACTATCATATCCTTTCCCATTATAAACAGTACTGCCAGCTACAGAAGAGAATGAAATTAAGTCAGTAATGTTACAAAAAACCACATAACTTCTTTCTTTAGTGAGACTGACAAACATCCTTCTCTATGAGTAGAAACAGAGGTAAACACATAAGTTACCAGATACTTCTAAATATTCTGGAACTATCTAAAGTCACATGTCACAACATGGCAAAAACTATAGCTTCTAAATTTCATTGTGCTGCTTTAAAAATGATTTTTCTTTGAGCGGAAGAGAAAAGATTCTGTCACTCAGGAGGTCGGATGGCACCATACTCCCGTACCTACTGTGCAGTCCAGAGCCCTAAGGGTTCCAAACTCAGGCTGCTGCAGGCAGACAGCAGAGAGCCCCTCTCGGGCGGATCCAGCTGTCTAACCACCAACGAAGCAGAGTTCCTGACCCCTCAAACCACCGTGCCCCAAACTCAGACACAGGTTAAAAAGTACAGAAGTATAATAACTGCAGAGCAATGACGTTCTCATGACTAAAGATCCTAAGTTTCTGAATTTTAAATCAACCACTGAAATCTTTCTGTGCACAAAGTTTGGTATTCAGCTATGTCATAGGGTGGGTGATCTGCTGAGTTCGTGGGGAAAAATTTGAATATTTTCACCAAATCTATAGCACATGTAAGGCATGAGATAAACAACTGTCATCATAATTAATTCTAAACATGTGCAATCAGTTCAGAAGAACAAGGATGTTTATCCTAAGTTGCGTGATGTTCACGATGCTGTTTTTCACCATTACTTGACTCTGCTCTTGAGGCTATTTTAAAAGTCATGCAGAAGATGCTGAGTAATTTTGTTAGCTGGCAGCACTTAATTGTATTGATGAAAAGTTTTACTGGGGTGGATCACAGTTTAGAGCTGAAAGGATCTTTTTTTTTTTTTTTTCTTCCTGGAGGCAGAGTCTAGCTCGGTCACCAAGGCTAAAGTGCTGTGGCATCAGCCTAGCTCATTGCAACTTCAGACACCTGGGCTCAAGTGATCTTCCTGCCTCAGCCACCCAAATAGCTGGGAATACGGACGCGCACCACCACACCCAGCTAATTTTTTAAATTTTTAGTAGAGATGAGGTCTTGCTCTTGCTCAGGCTATTCTCAAACCCCTGAGCTTCAGAGATCCTCCCACCTAGGACTCCCAGAGTGATAGGATTATAGGAGTGAGCCACCATGCCAGCCCTGAAAGGGTCTTGATAGAAGTAATGGTTCAGCTTGAGGATGAGGGGGAAGGAAAGAAAGAAACAAGACTCAGAGAAGTTAAACTTACCCAACAGTCCACACATACAGATCTGAATAGTGAAAAAGCATATGGACTAGAGACCACAATTCTAGTCCAACTTGAACATCAAGCAGCCAAGTTACCTTGGAAAGGTCATTTTCCTGTTTGGCATTAGCTGCCTCACCTATAAAACTAAAAGATTAGACTTATGGTCCCTTTCAGCTCTAAAATTCTATGTCTAAAATCTCCCTGTTCTTATTCCCAGATGTCACTGCTGTATAACACACATAGGTCCTAACAAAATGAGGTTTAAGCATTATTGAAACATCATAAATTCTCTCCTTGTATCAAGAATAAGAGGTTCATACATACAATTCAGCAATAATTATTGAAAGCCTTGTAATAGCACTGCAGGGATGTACACCTTAAGGAAACAATTATGGATAAAGTCCAAATATGTATTTGCCTACAAAGGGCTTCATGACTAAGTTGGTTCTAAAAGGAAAAAAAAAAAACAAAAACAAAAACAAAACCAGAAACACCCTTGATAATGTACAATAGAGCTGTGGTCCTCAACCCACAGGCCTCGGACCAGTATCATGGCCTATTAGGGACTGGGCTCCAGAAAAATTGTCTTCCCTGAAACTTAGGAAGGGGGTGCACACACAGCAGATGAGTGGCTCAGGTTAGCGGGCGAAATTTGTATTTACAGCCGCTCCCCATCAGCTCCCCATAGCTCACATCACTGCCTAAGCTCCACCTCCTACTCCTGCCCCCCCCCTCCATGAGTCAGGTGCCTGGTGCCAAACATGTCTGGGGCCACTGCTAGACAACTGGATTTATTAACTATAGTGAAGATGAGATGGTATATATAGATAATGGCATAAATATATTTAATGAAAAACCACCCATAAAACTCTGCAGAATAATCTTAGTAATTTTGAAAGTTATGATTCATGGGACAAAGTCTACAAAACTCTGGCAACTTTAACAGTGATAAGCTATTTATGAACAGCAAAATGGCAAGAAATTTTTTTGTTTCTCTGCTTTATTTCTTTTTCCACGGTAAATCTTCTATTTACATAATTTTTGAAGTTTACGTGAGAATTTTCTTCCCTTTAGCTATTGGCCATGTTACTTCAAACACTTCTAATGATACAGGTAAATGTAGTTACCCACACTGCAGTCAAGGAGCTGCAATGATAGCTTCAAAGTATGAATAGACATTCATGTTCCCTAACAAAATAAACATCAGTATAATAAACATCCTAAACAAGAGAAAGTATAAGAACTAAATGCCTAAACATTGTAAGGGGTTGTTTCTTGTCACACACGGCAAATCCTCCGATGTGAAGTCTGTCCTGGACGGCTTTACACTAGCACCCCTGGAAGAGGTGATAAGTGCGCCTCTGTTGCTCCAAGGAACAAAAGGTGCATTCACTAACACTTCTATTTTTAATGAAAAAAAACCTAATAAGATTTAAAGCTTTATTTTTATTTATTTCATTATTTTAAAAAGTTGTGAATTCAATACTTAAGCCTAAAACAATCATATGTATTACCTGAAATGTGTGCTATTAACCTTTGATTTATCTTAGCCACAAGGTGGCAGGAATTTCCATGTTAAATTCTGTCTTAGAGACATAGCCATATTTGAGAAATCTTCTTAAAAGTGGCATTCATAGAGCTTTAAGTAACAGAGGCCACTACAAACATTTTAAAACTAGTTCCCTAGCTCCTCAGCAAATAACAGAGTTATTAGCAGCAATAAAACATATTAGAAAATGAATAGCTGCTAACTTTTGAGCTCTATTATAATAAGTGTTTTGGAGGCAATAACTTAGTTCCTCTCAACAGCCTCATGGGCTAAAGACTGTAATCATTCCCATATCAGAGATGGAGATGAACCATCACAGATTAGCTTGACTAAGTCACAGCGAGAAAAGTGGTGACAGAGTCCATTCCATGCGCATTGACTCTGGAATTCAACTCGAAACCTCCAAGCTCTACTCACACCTCCACAAGCATATCCCAGTCACATAGCTCTCCAAGTAGCAAGATGCTCAGAAAAGAAAACTGAGACTATGAATGCAGCCCTCATTATCTAAAGATTGAGCTCTGGGTGGCCTGCCAAGGAAGGCATGGAGAAATGACACCAGGCTGGTTTAAGGAAGCAGGCTGTCAGGCTAGAGCCCACAGAGCAGGCTTTCAGGATTTCGTGGAACAAGTGCTGGAAGACACTTCAAGCTGCTTAGAAGCAGCCCAGAACCAGCGGGTTAAACAAAAGTTACTATTTATTGAGTGCCTATGTGCCAGGCCTTTTGATAAGGCCATTTTCTATAAAAATTTTGAGTACATACATGTGCATGAATATATTTCTTTAGTTTTTGTAGAGATAGGAGCTCACTATGTTGCCCAGGCTGGTCTAAAACTCCTAGCCTCAAGTAATCCTCCTACCTCCTCACAGCCTCCCAATTATTACTTTTTAATCCTCATTTTGAAGCTGAAAAAACTGAAGCTCAGAGCCCACACTTTCTTCACTACACCCAATGCTCCTCAAATAAAATTCTCCTCACAGAATAAGAAGTACTCCATATCCCTTTTTAAAATAGCTTATTATGTCTGGGTGTGGTAGCTCATGCCTGTAATCCCAGCACTTTGGGAGGTCAAGATGGGAGGATCACTTGAGGCCAGGAGTTCAAGATAGAGAGAACCCGTCTCTACTAAAAATAGAAAAATTAGCCCAGCATGGTGGTGCCTGTAGTCCCAGCTACTCTGGAGGCTGAGGTAGGAGGATTGCTTGAGATCAGGAGGAGTCTGAGGCTGCAGTGAGCTGATGATGCCACTGCACTCTAGAAGGGGCAACAGAGCAAGACTCTGTCTCAAAACAAAAACAACAAAATATACCTTATTAGAAAACTCTAATAGACAACAATTTTCATAACATTGTATAACAAAACTGAGTTTGCCATTTTTTTAAAGATCTATTATCTTTCTCTAAACACCCAATTGCTTTCTAATTCTCTTCGATCTTTAGAATTCCTGGGGAAGGGTGAGAACACTATTCTTATAAGGCAACTTGACATAGGCAGGAACTATTAATAAAATTGGGTGTTCCCTCTCCAAATACTCTCCTTTCACCACTGGAAGGCTCGTCCTTGAGGATAGGGACACTTTCCCTTTATTCATTGGCAGCTTTTGGTCAATAGTATTCAATAAATGTTAACTGATTCAATATTACTCGAAGGGCAAGGATGACTACTTCCCTAATTGAAATGATTAATTGATTTAAGTTACCTAATTGCTAAATTACACAATCCTTAACAGCCTTTTCCTGCCCTCCTTGGGATCAACAGGAGCCTGCCAATCTCTAACAACCACTATAAAGAATTTTGAGAACGTCAATGTGTCCACATTCAGCTTGCTGTCATGTTAGTATTATTTTCAGCAATAATTCTGCCTTGACTACCTTGTCTAGCTTTTTTGTGCTTGTACTCTTTTAACGCTCCAGATTTTTTTTTAAGGATAGGGGCTAAATGTCAATTAACTCGTCCTACACCAAAGCTCATCTTATGTCTCTTAACAGCTATGTAGATTATGTCTCCAATTTGACTAAGCTGTCAAACTAAGCATTTTTCCCCCTTTAGCTGGATAGCCTCACCCACATTTTCAAATAAGGAAACTAGAACAGATCTCTGGCAGTCTCCAGACATCCTTGGGTTTATCATATCATCCCAAATTTTCTCTCCAACAGCAAAACATATAAGGCAAAAGGAATTTTTGCTTTTTCACTGTGCTCACTTTTGTCCCCCAAATCTACTGAGGGTATAAAAGTTTCAATTTTCCTGTTCTTCTTCCATGATATGATTGAAGAACAAAATTTGTAAAAATCAATTTGTGTTACAACTCACCACAATTTCTAAAATGTCCAAGACCTCATAAAAACAGTGCTAAAATTTGCTAAATGAACAAAGAATACAAATAGAAGAAAAAATAGAATATATTTAAACGTATTAAATAAAACCCTTCAGTCTCAGGAGAAAAATGAAAATTAACACGAGATACCACTTTCACCTACTAGATGGGAAAGCTTGATAAAGTCCTATGTTGGGGAGAGTATGGAGAAACAGACTCTCACACAACGCTGAGGAGAATTTAAACTAGTCCAAGCTCTACAAAGGATAAAATTAAAAATCCAATTCTACTTCTGGAAATGTATTCTACAGATATCTTCACACACATGCACAGTAACACATGAAAAGAGATTCAATAGAACATTGGTCATAACTGCAAGAGACTAGAAACAACCTAAATATCCAAATTGCGATAAATCATTCTACAGCCATACAAACAGTATGCAACTATAAAAAATATATTTCTATGTACAAGACAAATATTATGGTATCATTTGTGTAAAAGGAGGAAAAATACACCTGCATTTGTCTTCCATATGGTTCTCTTACACAAGGGACGAGGTTGGGGAGACAATACTGGGAGGAAGATTTCCACTACATGACCTTTAAAATTTTGAACCATGTGAATATCGTCAGTTTAAAAAATAAAGTTCCACTTGCGTTATATAAATTTCCATCTTCTTCCCAGTCTTACCCTTCCTTTCAGAGTACTACCCTGAGTGAGTACTCTTTTGCAGCTTGTTTCACCTTTCTCCTTTAGGGGTCAGGGTGAGCAGCCTGGTCTTTCCTTTCAGCTTTCCCACACAGAGGACAGGCGTCTGTTCCTCCCTGTACTATATCTGGAGGTGGTTAAGACTTCTGTAGTCAGCTGACAGTGCTATGCTGTGGGGCAATTTGTGTGCCATGCCTCCGTGTTCATATTCTGACATGTACTGTCAAAGGTAGTATTTGTGGGACCCCGATTCTCTTTCTAGTGCTCATTAAGTTCATTAGATCACTCAAACCCTACAGAATTATCTTCTCCTAGGGCAGATCATTTGATCTGTAAAATATTGCCTATCAATTGAATTGGAATATACTTTTTCCATAAATCTAATAGCAAATTCCACTGGTCCAATGTCCACACATTTCCAAATGAAAACAGTAATCAGAGAAATCAGTGAACAAGATTTAACATTTAACACTGTTGTTAGTTTAACACATGGGCAACTTACCAGCTTTAGATAAAATAGCAGTATTATATGTATCATACCAATAAAGGGGAGGGGGAGACTTTTTGTAATTTGGCAACAATACCCAGGCCCGAAGCTTTTTGTAAATAGGGTATAATTCAGCCTCATGCTAGATCATTCTATTACTGGCATTAAAGATATATTGAAAATGTAATAAAAACTTTAACCAATGCAGATTCTTGCTAGACAAACTTTGAAAAAAACAAATAAGGGGACCATTGCAGGGTCAAATTTTGCAAAGTAAAATTTCTTTTCTGCTATCCACCAGTCCTTCAATTGCAAAGGCCACAAAATATAATTTACTATACGTAACCTAATTAGTATATATATATATATGTATAAAAAGTGTTAAACCGCTTACTGTCTAGCTTGGTCCTTACTGGAATAGGTTACATTTACGACTGCAGTTTCCGAGTCAGTGTTCACTAGAGGAAGACAAAAACGAAGAGAAGAAAAGTTAGTTTTCTTTCTACTTCCTTCCTTTTACAAAATTGAAAGCAATTCAGAAGACATGTACCTTGCTCACAGCTTTCTACCACTCCATACTGGACTAGTAAACCATCCAGCACCTATCAGGAGGGGGAGAGAAAATTATAAATTTTGAGTTTCCCAAGTTATTAGCAAGGGCAGGAATGAATATGTCTTTAGGTCACTAAGTAACTGTGATAGAAGAGAGCTGAAAAATTAATCAGGACTTTGGGCTACAGAACTACGGGATGGACAAACGGCAAGCTCAGTGGGCTTCTCTCCTGCTCGTTCCTAGATTCTGGCATTAACCTCCTTTCCTATGGCCAAGAAGCAACAGTGGCTCAGCAAAGGGTTCAAAGCCACAGCCACCAGGCTCCTGGGGCAGAAGGAGAAGGAGCATATATTTCTCACACGTTCACGAACGCATCATCATACTTCCTCCTTGTATACAAAGTCACAAGATAGGTGCCTGAGTTAAGAAACTAACGTTTTGTCTGTAAGATGTTCCTTTACAAAGGACTTCCTTTTACAGCTCTAGTGGGCATAACAGAACAGACTACTCTCAAGGCAGGCAGCGAGATGAAGAAAGCACAGTTGACACTCTACCTGGAATCTTGAATTAAAGACCAACATAAGTAGTTATAAACATGTAGATAGAAAAGGTATAAAATGAAGTGAACATCTCTAAATCTATACTGGGTTGTAAAATTTGAAACTGCACATTTCTGTAGCTGTATTATTATACTGTGCATGTTATTCTAATGGAGTGGCTGTTAAAACAGTAACTATAAATTTATCATAGTATCCACTGCAGGTGTACATCTCATCAATGTAAACCAAATTCAGGTGTCCTTAGTTTCCAAGACCTGTAATGATTTTTTCTTGAAAAGTAAAAAAAATATGTTTCTGTCAGAATCTAACTGCAACTAGAAAAATAAATTTCTATAAATTACCGTGAACCACGTACTCACCAATTTAATTGCAAGTTTTTTAATAATTTTTTTTTAATAACATAGAGACGCGGTCTCACTCTTGTTCAGGTCGTTCTTGAACTCCTGGCTTCAAGTGATCCTCCTGCCTTGGCCTCCCAGAGTGCTAGGATTAGAGGCGTGAGCCACCCTGCCTGGCCTCTAATTGCAAGTTTTAAAGGGCAGCCCCTTCACAATGTTTTCTGGCCCCAGGACACAACAAACCATTAAGAAACATGCTAAATTTTTATGGTAATTTCATACAAAACTTTTAAGCAATCTCATCTAAAGCAATGCTTATTGTACGTGGTATCTTTTAGGCTTTTGTATAGTGGTTCCAATTTGAAATCTATATAAAGGTTTGTCTGGGGATGAGCTTTTTGTTTTTTCTTTTAAATAAGGTTAATACCTAATTGTGAATGGAATGCCTTTTCATAGTTAAGTTTTGACTTGCTGAATTTCCTTTGAGTGGTCTATACCAGTAGAAGCACATTAATCTTTGTCTCTAATTATAGTTACTGTTAAGTCATAAAGCTTAATTTTAAAAAATTGTTCTTCTGAGCACTTAATTGCTACCACACAAAATTCCATTTGTCTGTCTCAGCCACTAGTATGTATGTATGTATGCTTCATGAGAACAGTTAGATTCTGTTTACTGCTCTCTATCCCCAGCACCAGAATTTGCAGGCACAAAAAGACATTCAAATATTTCGTAAGTGAAGTGAATACTTCACAGGAGGAAGTCCTGGTATAGCTTACTAGGAACAGTACTCTCAGTAAAAGTGCTCATCTGTTTTATAGGTGAATTGGCCATGTGATGTTGATCACAGATACATTTTATAAAGACAAAAAAAATAGGAAACTTCTCATAATGCCATTCAAGGAGAAAACATACAACAGGCAGTTTCTTAAAATGGGGGGAAAAGGCAACCTACTTACATTTTTTAAATAAAACTGAGAAGGTTTTTAAAACCAAAATGTTTTACTTCATACGTAAGTTAGAACTCAAACAAGGTGTTTTAATTCACTCCATCTTAAGCAATTAAGGCAGCAGGAAGGGTACATCCACCATTTTAAAATTTAGCTTTTAAATGAAAGCCACACTAATAGTAGAGCTTTACAGCAGCTTGAATGTGTTGAGAGGCAGGGGTGGGAGGGGTGCAGGGAATAAGGAGGGGACCATTGCCAATTTAGTATATTTGATAATCATTCTTAATTTTCCCTAAAAGCATTTTGTTCAGTAATTAAATACATTAGCCTCCACAGAGTTTAGCTTATACCACCTTAACTTTCATTATTCCTAGAGACAATACTACAAAAGTTATAATAAATAACTTCATCTATAAACAGCGTTGACTAAACCTACAATAACGCTGATAAAACTAATGTTCTCCAAAAGCTCCCCTGAGAACGTGATACAGAAATTATATTCTTAGATATATGCACACATAAATAAGTAAACTTTACCTTTAACAAAAATCAATTTACCTACCAGTGGTATGTTTAAAGGAAAAATATTTTTAAAAATTGAGGAAATATACATCAAAATTTTTATTGTGGGCCGGGCGCGGTGGCTCACGCCTGTAATCCTAGCTCTGGGAGGCCGAGGCGGGTGGATCGCTCGAGGTCAGGAGTTCGAGACCAGCCTGAGCAAGAGTGAGACCCCGTCTCTACTAAAAATAGAAAGAAATTATCTGGCCAACTAAAAAATATATATACAAAAAAATTAGCCGGGCATGGTGGCTCATGCCTGTAGTCCCAGCTACTAGGGAGGCTGAGGCAGTAGGATCGCTTAAGCCCAGGAGTTTGAGGTTGCTGTGAGCTAGGCTGATGCCACGGCACTCACTCTAGCCCGGGCAACAAAGTGACACTCTGTCTCAAAAAAAAAAAAAAAAAAAAAAAAAAAAATTTTTTATTGTGTATATCACATAGAGTTTACTCTCTTAAAATAAGAATTGTGTATAAACATTCTATTTCTGAGAATAAATAAATGGTACCGTACTATCCTTTGTGCAAAATCTTTAGAAAAACAACTAGAAAGCACAATCCTGTGCGCTAAAAATGGTGAACTTTATTGTACATAAACCTTACTTCAATAAACCTGACTCTAAAACCAAAGAAACTATAATCCTTAAAAGAAATAGACCTAGTATCAATCTTGGTGGCCCAGCTGTTAACAAATTAACAACCCACAGGGTTTTACCTAGACACCATGGACGTATTTCATTCTATCTTTGTTGTCTTACTTAAAGTTCTATGCACAAGTTTTGGAGGTAATAACAGAGAATGGGGGGAGAGCTGTCAATAGCCTAACACAATTCCTAAATCTTAAAACGGTTTCCAACGGCCAAATGATGGAGCAGTGCTATAGTTACCAGTCTTCCATCAATTTATTAAGCAGGCATTATCTGAATATTCTCTTTTATGTCAAGCAGGACTACCAAATTGTAACACACCATTCCAGCCCACTAAACTTCTGGAGAGTAAACAACTTACTCTGGATAGGTTCTGACTTTTTGTCTAATCCTGTATTAAGTAGGAAGATACGACAGTGTTACCTGTCACAAATTACCTAACCTGGGTTCTTCTCTCCCCTCAGTTCCTAGAACATTTGTATTTTCTTTCTTTTTTTTTTTTCTTTTCTTTTCTTTTTTGAGACAGGGTGTCACTCTGTTGTGAGACTGGGCTAGAGTACAGTGGCATCATCATAGCTCACTGCAGCCTCCAACTCCTGGGTTCAAGTGATCCTCTTGCCAAAGCCTCCCGAGTAGCTGGGACTACAGGTGTGCACCATCAACTCTCTGTTGCCCACACGGGTCTCGAATTCCTGGGCTCAAGTGATCCTCCCACCTCAGCCTACCAAAGTGCTAGGATTACAGGCCTGAGCCACTGCACCCAGCTGAACATCTATATTTTCTAATGCTCCTATCAATGTCAGCCACAAATGTTTGTTCTGAAGTCTTGTTTAAAGGCAAACAAACAAACAAAAACCTTCCACTGTACATGTCCAACACTTCCACAAATCTCTAAGAAACCAAACTTCCCATAACTAAACGAATTTATTTTACTCAAGCTGGAAAGGAAACATTTCTCTACGCTTAAGTAAGTTTTTAATTCCAATTGGCGGGGAGAAAGGGTATCAATGCAAATGAAAGCCTCTCTGAGGCTTTAGAATCCCCCTTTTTATGTATTTAGGACTTGAAAGCCTCAAAAGTTCAGGGTTTTTTTTAAAGTGTTCATCTAAACATAGAAATAGCACAGAAAAAGTCACATGATAAATGCAAATATTATCACTTTCCTGAACATAGTAGAAAAGAATTAAGATCATACTAGCCAAAAGTAGAAACCCAAATGCCCATAAACTGACGAAGGTAAAGGATAAACAAAATGTGGTATATTCGTACAATGGAATATTATTGAACCATAAAAAGGAAGTCCTACTCACACACGCTACGACCTAGATGAACCTTGAAAATATTATGCTAAGTGAAAGGAGACAGCCACAGAAGATTCGTGTGACTTGTCCAGAATAGGGAACTCTGTCAAGATAGAAAGTAGATTAGTGGTTGCTTAGGGCTGGTGAGAACGGGAGGTGGAGAGCAACAGCTTCGGGCTTCCTTTTGAGGTGATGAAAATGTTCTAAAACTGTGGTGATGGTTGCACATATCTGTTTACATACTAAAAGCCCCTGAACTGTACACTTTAAATGGTGGATTTTCTGGTATGTGAATTATATCTCAATAAAAGTGTTAAAAAATAAGATCAACGTTATCAGGAAATGGCCTAGTTTTTTTTTTTTAATTTAAAGTAGTAGAAAAACTATCTCTGTACCTCCAATGTTGTCAGATTTCCTCTGCGTGAGCCTCAACCGCTGCAAAATAGCTACATTTTCGTGGATGCCACTACAGGCATGAAGTATGTAATTTGTGCTCTACAGACACACCCCTGCTCGGGTCCCATCACCTTGAACTGTCTGAACCAAGAGTAGGAGCGGCACGCTTGCCTCCAGCCCAACTCCTCAGGACTATCCTCCTGCCGGAAGTTACTACCTGTCAGTGGTTTCAAATTGCTATAGATGTTGTCCAGCCTTCAGCCTGGTATAGGAGGTTGTCTACCTGTTCCAGATACTTCCCCACACCTATGCTCCATCACACCCTCAAGGCTGGGTTAAGTGCCCCTCTCCCCCAGCTTCCACAACACCTGTTCCTGGAAATGAAAGCAATGTCATTTTATAATCTCTTTCCTGATCTTTATTCTCCCACTAGACTAGTGATTACTAACTATAGTGATGTGATTGTCAGGTGTGTCACAAGTAATCTATTTTTCATAGTTAACCCTGGTTTCCATGCTTAACCTAGCAGATAATTTTTCACACATCATCTTAGGTTGCAAGTCTTCCTTATTTGCGTATGTTACAATTGCCTTATGTGTTTAACAAGATGACAGAACAATGTTGGGCATCACAGTCTGTGTACCAATCTCCAGCCTAAAAATCTCTCTGGAATTTACCTCTGAACCGAAAACTCAGCTCAGTGGGGAACAATAAAAGGTAAGAAGTTAAAAAGAAGTCACAACTGTCTTTGCCTGAGGGGAAAGGAAGCTAATTCTAGGTTCCTTTGAAAGTCCATAGTAATGCTAATATAAGCAGATATTTGTAGTGTGTTCATACAAAAAGATGTGGAAGTGGAAGTCACAAGCATTACAAAAACCACAGTGAAATTACAGTAAAATTCAAAGCAAGATATTTTACCCTTTCTTGTTCCGACACACACCTTGTCAAAACCACAAACATACAACCTTCCAAATACCAAAACTGGTCTGAAACATTTGCAGGCTGGGTGTACACCAGAAGTCATTTTTACTATTCCTCATTTCAACGAGAAAAGCAAAAAGCCTCCACAGAATCAACTTTGTAGAGCTAGGGCTATGGAAACGAAGGCAACTGCCTCCGAACACAGTTCAAAACAGTTTAACAGGAGCTACTTGTCTGTTAAGGGTAAAATCATCCCAGGAACTTTGCTCTTTTACATCTATCTGAGAGAAAGCTAGCTATACTATAAAACAAAGAATAGTGAACACTGCAGATCCCAATAATCACTTCTAGTCAATACTGGTATAAAATTCAAATAAAAAATAAAGAAATAGCCATCTTAATGTAAATTCCTCTAAAATGTTATCATCATAATTACTTGGATAACATTCAAACCATTCCCTCCCAAAATCTGAAAATGACTTTCAAGTCAAGAAGGCCTGCACACACAGACCAGATCATTGATAATCTCCGAAGCCACATTGCACATCATTCTCACCACTGAAAAACACCAGAGGGAACCCTCAATCAAACCACATGGAGGTTCCAGTTTTAGAGTCACATAGAACAAGAATTCATAATTTTCTAGCCACTCTCAACTTTCAGAAGTTAGCGAGGAGATACTACTTTAGGATTCCAAAACGTCATGTGAGGGCTGGGCGCGGTGGCTCACGCCTGTATTCCTAGCACTCTGGGAGGCCAAGTTGGGTGGATCGTTTGAGCTCAGGAGTTCCAGACCAGCCTGAGCAAGAGCGAGACCCCGTCTCTACTAAAATTAGAAGGAAATTAGCTGGACAACTAAAAAATATATATAGAAAAAATTAGCCAGGCATGGTGGCACCTGCCTGTAGTCTCAGCTACTTGGGAAGCTGAGGCAGGAGGATTGCTTGAGCCCAGGAGTCTGAGGTTGCTGTGAGCTAGGCTGACGCCACGGCACTCACTCTAGCCCAGGCAACAGAGCGAGACTCTGTCTCAAAAAAAAACAAAGAAAGTCATGTGAACAGAGCCACTGAGAGAGAGAGAGAGAGAGAGAGAGAGAGAGAGAGAGAGAGAGAGAGAGAGAGAGAGAGAGAGACGTGACGGTCTAAGTTACCATCCACTCACACTGACCTCTAAAGTCACAGTGGAAGAAATGCATCCACAGCATAAATGACTTACATGATGTTTCTACTGGACAGTGCTGAGCTAGAACTGTCTTTTAAAAGCTGAGCTGATCAAGTCACACTGTACAGAGCTTCCCTTTGTATTAAAAAAATATATTTTATATATGAAAATATATATATTTAATAAATATATTATTTTTTAGAGACAGGGTCTCACTCAGCTGCCCAGGCTGGAGTGCAGTGCCATGATCATAGCTCACTGTAACCTCTAACTCCTGGGCTCAAGTGATCTTCCAGCCTCAGCCTCCTGAGTAGCTGGAACTACAGGTGCACGCTACACGCCGTCTAAAAAAATTTTTTGTAGAGATGGGGTCTCGCCAGGTTGCCCAGGCTAGTCTTTAACTCCTGGCCTCAAGTGATGCTCCCACTTCAGCCTTCCAAAGTACTAGGATGACAAGCATGAGCCACCGCACCTATATTTTAGATAGCACTCTAAATCACTAATGTGCCCCGAAGGCTCCGTGTGATCCACGCATCCTCTAAGGCCACTCTGTTCTATCCACCATACTAGCCTTTTTCCAGTCACCAGTCATGATGACTGATAACATTTGAGTGCTCTCTGGAAGCAGCCCTGTCCCAAAAATTTTATCTACTTTAACTCATTTAACACACGCAATCCAATGAGGTAACAATATCCCATTTTATACACAGGTAAACCGCAGCACAGGGAAGTTGACATTGTCAGAACTCAATAGATAGTCAGGTGCTGGAGAAATGATTCCAACCTCAGCTATCAGATTCCAGAGCCCACACTCTTTACTTGGTCTAATAAGCTGCTTCCTTTCCCCGTACAATTTAATATAAACATATAGACGGAAACCAGTTCAATCCTTACTTGGCCATCGCCTCCACTGGAAAACCAAAACTGTCCTTTAGACAGATAAAGAGTTTTATCAACTGCCAGGTTTCTCTAGCTCATGTTCCAAGCACTAAATACTATTAACATATTTCTGTCTGCTTCAGATGAAGGTATTAACCGGCATTAACTTGGGCTATATTTTACTCACAGAAATACTTGTAAAAACACTCAAAATAGTTTAACATTAGAGTCTTTTTTGAGCCACCTGCTTCCAAAACAGGGACTTCCCCTCAACTCTAGAAGAAACCACTGTCAGTTTGGTGGGTCTCTCCATATGTTTGCAGAAGTATGTGTGTCACAAGAAAAGATGCCTAGCGAAGCACGGTGGCTTACACCTGTAATCTCGGCAACTAGGAGGATCACTTGAGACTAAGAATTTGAGAACAGCCTGGGCAACACAGCAAGACTCTGTCTTTAAAAAGAAGAAAGAAAAGCAGGTGTGTGACAGTATTAGTCATTAGGGGAATGTAAATCAAAACCACAAGGAAAGAACACTTCACATCCATTAGAACAGTTATGATTTTTTTTAAAAGGAAAATAATGAGTGCTGGCAAAGATGTGGAAAAATTGAAGCCCTCATATATTGCTGGGTAAAATGGCGCAGCTGCTATGGAAAATAGCATGGCAGTTCCTCAAAAAAATTAAAAATAGAACTACCATATCCATATGATCCAGAAATTCCACTTCTGGGTATATACCCAAAAGAATTCAAAGCAGGGACTCAAGGAGATATTTGTACACCCATGTTCATAGCAACATTTTTCACACAGTCAAAGGTGAAAGCAACCCCAAGTGTGTATTAAACTAATGAATGGATCAACAAAACACAATATAAACAGGTTTCCCTCAGTATCCATGGGGGACTGGTTCCAGGAACCCCCTCGGATACCAAAGTTCGTGGATATTCATTCCCTTATATAAATAGTATTGTATTTGCATATAATCTAAACACATCCTCCCATATAATTTAGATCATCTCTAGATTATTTATAACACGTAATACAATGTAAATACTATGTAAACAGCTGCTATACTATATTGTTTAGGGAATAATGACAAAGAAAAAAGTCTATACATGCTCTGTACAGACAAAACCATCCTCCCCCACCCCCCAATATTTTGAATCCTTGGGACACAATATCCCATCTAACAGGTGTAGTTAAGAATACCAGACCACGAAAAAGCATAATTTGGTAAAACTGACTTTAAAACACAGATAGTTTGAAAAAAACACAGCAGCTCCAATTGCAAGAGGGCCAGGAACACCAACGGGCCCAAATGAATTGCAGCTAATAAATGTTAATATCAACATGCAGCACTAACAAGGGAGTAGTGAAAAAAGTTTTGTGCTTTGCTGATAGGAGTGTAACTTGACATAACGTTTCTCACAAGAAATTTGACCCCAAAAAAGCCTTGAAACATTCTTAATCTTTAACATGCTAATTCATTTCTGTTTAATCATCACTAAAGAAATCATCAGGAATTTGGGTGAAAATTTATGGACACCTAGACATGTTCGTGACGGTGTCACTTATTACATGATGAGGAATGGTTAAGTAAATTACCAATTACACATACAATAATAATGAGCAGCCATCATAAACACTCAAGTAGTCCAACTGCACAAAAATGTTTAAGGCAAAATTAAAAACCTCATGCTTCATAGAACACTATCAAGAAAGTGAAAAGACGGGTGCGGTGGCTCATGCCTATAATTCTAGCACTCTGGGAGGCCAAGGTGGGAGGATCGCTCAAGGTCAGGAGTTAATACTAATTATTCACATAAAATGAATACTGATGGAAGTATAGAGCAAAAATTAGGACACGTAAGCTCACGGATTTACATATTCACGTGCAGGCTAACATGCAAATCGTGTATCTAATTAAAGAGATTTGTATCGAGAATATATAAAGAACTCTTACAGTAAGTCAGTGATAAATAACCCCATAAAATGGGCAAAAATATGAATAGGTATTTTTTCAAAGAAGATACACAGTCAATAAACACATGAAAAGATGCCTGACATCATTAGTCATAAGGGAAATGCAAACCAAAACCACATTAAGACACCACTTTACACCCAGTAGGATGGTTATAATCAAAGAGGCAAATAATAACAAGTGTCTGCAAAAGATAGAGAAATTGGAAGCTTCTTACACTGATGGTAACAATGTAAAATGCAACCACTTTGGAAAACAATCTGGCAATGCCTCAAAACGTTTAACATAGAATTACCATATGACTCAGCAATTCCACTCCCAGTAGTACACCCAGGAGAAATGAAAACACATGTTCACACAAAAAATTGTACATGAATGTTCATAAGAGCAGTATTTATAATAGCCAAAAAGTGGAAACAATACAAACATCCATCGACTAATGAATGGATAAATAAAATGTGGTATTATTCATGCAGTAGAGTATCATTAGGCAATAAAAAGGAACAAAGTATGGATATGGGCTACAACATGGAAGAATCGTGAAAACATTTTGGTAAGTGAAAGAAGCCAGACAAAAAGGACCATATATTACATGATTATATTTATGTGGAATGCCCATAACAGGCAAATCGAGAGTCAGAAAGATTAGTAGTTGCTTAGGACTCACGGGGGCAGGCGGGAGAGGGGAGAACAGGAGAGCGAGAGCTAAAGGGTGCAGGGTTTCTCTGAGGTGATGAAAATGTTCTAAAATTAACTGTGACAGAAGCATGTTTGTGAATATGCTAAAAAAAAAACCACTGAATTGTATACTTTAAATGGGTGAATTATAAGGCATGTAAGTGACATCTCAATACAGTGGTTTTTAAAAGCCCTGTTTATAAAAATGAGAAATCGGGAACAATCTACAAACCCACCCAACAAAATATAAATCAGTTTTTCCCAACTATGCAGCCGTTTAAAAAGAACGGCCATGAATGGATCTTTATAAAACACCTGGTAGGTAATAAAACCAGCTTATAGAAAACAGCATTGATTACATCACTTCATTTATGTAAATAACCACATGTACATAGCCAAAAATAAAGCACTTTCAGGAAGTTCTTTACAAATCTATTAAGTGGAAATTTTCATTTTGACTTTTTGTTAAGTTTTTTCCTATAACAATCATGTATTTTCTTTATAAGAATGAAAGCAACTTTTATAGTTCATGTTGGTGTCTTTCTTTTTTTTTTTTTTTTTTCAGACAAGTTTTGCTCTATTGCATGGGCTAGAGTGCAGTGGCATCATCGTAGCTCACTGCTTCCTCAAACTCCTGGCCTCAAGTGATCCTCCTGATTTGGCCTCCCCAAAATGGTAAGATTACAGGTGTGAGCCACTGCACCCAGCCCATGTTGATGTCCTTTATATACTAGTTTCTTTGCTTTCTTCTTTTCAAAACCTATAAAGGTATATTGTCCAAAGGACTCAGGAGCCAACTTGAAATATACCCCGCTGGCTAAAAATGGGACAATTTGACCACGAATAAAGTTAACAAACGGACTGAAACATAAAATGCTATTATAAACTCAATTATTTAAAGAAAACTATATCAGTTGCCACTAGAAAACTGAAAACGTAAAGAAATACAGGTGGTCCTCACCACTCATGATTTTTTGACTTTACGATGGTGCAAACGTGATATGCATTCAGTAGAAACTGAGTACCCAAATAACCATTCTGTTTTTCCCTTTCAGTATAGTATTCATTAAATTACATGACTTTATTACAATATAAGCTTTGTGTTAGATGATTTTGCCCAACTGTAAGCTAATGTTAAGTGTTCACATTTAAAGTATGCTAGGCTAACCAACCTATGACATTCAGTAGCTTAAGTGTATTAAATACATCTTTGACTTATAATATTTTCAACAGGACATAACCTCATCATAACTAGGGGAGCATCTGTAGAATTAAACGATAATCTTGCCTTTCTTATAGGAATTGAATCTCACAGTAACGAAACAGCATACCTAGAAAGTTTCTCTTTACACAAGTGTTTTAATTAATAAATGAAAAAAATAACAGAATTGGAAAATGACCTTTTTGCCTCCCTTCATGAAATAATGGATCTCTCAAAAATCTATGGCTGTGGTGGAACCCATTCTACTAAGTGAAGTATTCCAAGAATGGAAAAATAAGCACCACATGTACTCACCATCAAATTGGTTTCACTGATCATCACCTAAGAGCACATTAAGGAATGACACTGATCTGGTATCGGGCAGATGGGGGCGGGGGGGTGGGGGATGGGGATGGGTGTATACCTACGTAATGAGTGCAATGCTCACTGTCTAGGGGATGGACACGTTTGAAGCTCTGACTGGGGGTGGGGGGCAAGGGCAATATACGTAACCTAAACTTTTATACCCCCACAATATGCTGAAATAAGAATGAAAAAAAAAATCTATGGCTGTGAACACTACAGTAAGAGAAAACCAGGTATGTGCTTCCTGACAGAAGTCTGTACCATCATCCATGAAGTACTCTTGCTTAAAGAGAAAGAGGGAAGGGGAGGAGGGAGAGAGAAAAAACCTGAATATGACCCAAGCCTATTGTGGTTCTCAATCTTAGCAGCACAGTAGAATCACCTGGGGAGTTTGAAATACTGATGCCTGGGTCCTAACCTTAGAAATTCTAATTAGTAAGAGATACAGCCTGGACAATAGAATTTTATATAACTCCCCACATGATTCTAGCAGTCAAAGTTGAGATCACTGCTAAATTCACAGGAATACTCAGGACTGGGGAACATGTATTACACTACAAGGATGAAATCAGCTAATCTAAACATGGCAGTATAAAAACAGTTTCTTCAAGAAATGGCAAAGAAAAAAAAAGGAGTAGGAACTTAAAAATTAAGGGGCTTAAGAGAAATCAACTAACTGCAAAATACAGACCTTATTTGAATCCTGGTACAAATTATTTTTCAAATGTGAGACAACTAAGATATTTGAACAAACTTCACATTTTATAAGAATTGTGTATGTGACACTGTTTTTTTTTTTTTTTTTTTTTTAAATAAATCCCTATCTTTTAAGTCAGGCATGGTGGCTCGTGCCTGTAATCCCAGCGCTTTGAGAGGCTGAAGCAGGATAGCATAAGGCCAGGAGTTCAAGAGCAGTCTGGGCAACATAGTGAGACCCCTGTCTTGAAAAAAATAAAAATTAAAACATTAGCTGGGGATGGTGATACATGCCTGTGGTCCTAGTTACTTGGGAGGCCGAGGCAAGAGGATCCTTTGAGCCCAGGAGTTGGAGGCTGCAGTGAGCTATGAGTAGGAGCCACTGCACTCCAGCCTGGGCAATAGAGCAAGGCCCTATCTCTAAAAAATAAATAAAAATCCATATCTTTTAGAGATACATGCTGAAATAATTACCAGTGAAATTATCTAAAAGGTATTCAAAATTATCTGATGGTATCTATATATCTCTATATAGACAGAGAGAAAATGAGATTGGCCATTAGCTGAAAATTGGAAGTTAGAGGAAAGGTACATGGGGAGATTCAGTACACTATTCTCTCTACATCTGTATATGCTTGGAACTGCCCGTTGTACAAAGTTTTAAGAATTAGAAACATTTGAAAAAGATCTACAAACATGACTTAAGAATGAACACGAAACTCGTACAGATCAATAAGAAAATGAAAATTTCCCCCAATATTCTTTGAAAGACACCATTAATAAAGATGAGCCACAGACTGGAAGCAAATATTTGCCAACCATTATCTGATAAAAAGCTTGTATCGGAATATACAAGGAAACCTCAAAACTCTATGATAGGTAAATCAATTTTTACATGTTCAAAACATTTTAACAAGACTCATCAGCCAATATAGAGGTGATATATGCATACCAAATGCACATTTGAAAAGATGTTCAACATTGTTCCTCATCAGGGAAATGGAAATCAAAACCACAAGATACCACTTCACACCCTCGAGAATAGCTAAAATAAAAAGACAAAGTAAGTGTTGGCAAGGATGTGTAGAAATGAAAACCCTCATTCATTACTAGTAGGATTGTAAAGTGATGCAGCCACTTTGGAAAACAGTTTGGCAGTTCCTCAAAATATTAAACACAGGCCAGGCACGGTAGCTCACGCCTGTAATCCTAGCACTCTGGGAGGCTGAGGTGGGAGGATCGCTCAAGGTCAGGAGTTCAAGACCAGCCTCAGCAAGAGCTAGACCCCATCTCTACTAACCATAGAAAGAAATTATCTGTGCAACTAAAAATAGAAAAAATTAGCTGGCATGGTGGCGCATGCCTGTAGTCCCAGCTACTTGGGAGGCTGGGGCAGGAGGATCACTTGAGCCCAGGAGTTTGAGGTTGCTGTGAGCCAGGCTGACACCATGGCACCCTAGCCCCGCAACAGAGTGAGACTGTCTCAAAAACAAAACAAAAACAAAACAAAACAAAACACAAAATAACAGAAGAGACTGGGTAGAGGGCATATGGGAACTCTCCACACTATCTTTGCAATTTCCCTGTAAATCTATGGCTATTCTAAAATAAAAAGGTTTTACCAAAACGGGGGTGGGGATGAAGCACTGACACAAGCTGCAACATGCACGAGCCTTCAAAACATTATAGTAAGTGAAAGAAGCCACTTGGTATACGAATATCTCAATAAAGCAATTATAGGCACACACAAAATGAGATACTGCACACCTATTAGAATGGCTAAAATTCAAATGTTGCTGAGGACTGGACCTGCTGGCAAGAAGATAAGATAATGCAACTATTTAGGAAAACAGTTTGGAAATCTCTTAACACATTAAACATACTTATCTCATAAACCAGTTATTCTACCCCTAAATATTGACGCAAGAGAAATGGAAGTGTCAGGAGGAAAAATCTTCCTTTACCAACTTCGGTTCAGTGATTCGGGGCCTGCAAATCCAACTGACAGCACACAGATTAACAGGAGGGGAAAAAAACCAAAACTATTTCATATGCATATGGGAGTACACAGAAGTAGCTCTCTAAACAGCTAAAGATGGGGGGTTATACAGCTAACTAGCCAGGAGACAGAAGGGAGAAAAAGCTACTATGGAAAGACAAATGAGTTTTGAGGGACATGGGAGATAAAGTGTTATACAGTTTGTTTACACAGGTAAGAATGGTCTTCTTTGTATCTTTTTTTTTTTTTTTTTTTGAGGCCATTAAAACTCCCCTGGAAAGGGGATTTATGGCAGCCTCATTCCCACAAGTTTCTGCCTTTAGTCAGATTAGGGAAGCTCTGAATGGGCTTCTTTCTGCATCTGGTGAATTTCAAAAGCCTTTGGTTTAAAAGAATCTTCATATTTTGTAAGACAGATCAAGTGGCTTAAATATAAACAGGAAAAACAAAACAAAAATTTTTAGATAAAAAAAATAATCTTACCAACTCTGGGGGTCTGAGTGGATCCCCACAAAAGCATACACCCATATAAAGAAAAACACATAAATGTTCACAGCATCTTTATTTGCAGTAGTCAAAAACTAGAAACAACCCAAATGTCCATCAACAGGTAAGCAGATAAATTGTGGTATACACGGAATGGAATACTATTCAGCTATGAAAAGGAATGAACTATTGATTCACACAACACAGGTAAATCTTTAAATAATTATGCTGAATCAGAGAAACTAGACAAAGTACTCATTCTATGACTTTTTATGTAAAACCCTAGATTGCAAACTACAGTGACAGAAACCAAGGCAGCAGTTGCTTGCGGGGAGGGGTGGGAAGGATTACAGAGGGTCACAAGGAACTTTCTGGGTAGCAATAGTTATGCTTACTTTTTTACTATGGGGATGGTTTCACAGGTGTATACATATGTCAAAGCTTATGGAGTTATACACTTTGAAGATACATTGCTTACTATATGCCACCCATGTCTTAATAAAACTATTAGAAAGAAGACCTACTAATATGGCTTAACTTATTATAAATCAATAAGAAAACGAATATTACTCCCAATGTTTGACGTGAGAAAAAGGCTCTGAGGTTTACATAAGAAAACCAAAAGCAGGAAATTGAATTATATGCAATATAATTAGTACTGTTTAAAAAAAATTATAAGCCTACACTGATGGAAAAAAGAGATCTGATGATAAATCTTTAATCAACACATTGTAAATAGCGTTTGCCCAAAAAGTGTGAAGAGTATCATCAGACATACAGAGTTAGAGAGAGAAAAGGAGCCACAAACAGCAATGACAGCCAAAAACAAATGGCCAACAGGCATTTAAAAACGTCACTGTTGGTCAAAGATAGGCAAAAATGCCAAGTGAAATGATGTTCGTTTTTGCAGATAAAATTGGCTAAGATTTTGAATTATTTTACCATGGAGTACGCTGGAGAGGCTATGGGTAAACAGCTTGTCTTGTCTGTTAGTGGGGGAAGTACAGAGCACAAAGTTCCTGTAACAGTTTTGTAACATCAAGAGGCCAAAGGATTCACACTGTGATCTGCTAATTCTATGTGTGTGCCCACCTGCATAGAAGTACGAAAGCTAATACACCAAAACATTTTTGGACTTTACTTTCCAAATTTTATTCAATGGTCCTGTATTATTTATAATGGGGAGAGGTACATTTAAGTCATTCTTTAACTGAGGTTTCTGAAGAAAATCTGTTCAAAACCAAAATACCAAGTGAACAAGAGTCCTGTCCCTTGACTGACTAGGACACGATGACAGATGAAGCAACCGAGCTACAGGCAAACAAAGAATACCACTAACTAGATCGGGGGGAAACCAAGTATCTAGATGGAAGATTCAACCCCAGCCCACGGCATCCCACTCTCGCACATGAATGAAATCCCTCAAACACCAGCTAGAATTAAATACGAACCTGTAACAGCACAACTACCTTCATCCCTTTCCCTCTTTCGTCACGGGCTGTGTGTATACAGCACAGGGATGCCAAAGCCACAATTATATAGGACGAAGACTTTAATTTTTGGAAAGAAGCCTAAAAACTTCACAGATGTTTCTGTCACCTTGGATTTGTTGTTGCCTTTTTTCTGTTGTTTGTTTGAATCTCAATTTTATGGCTATGACACAGTCTCAACCCCTGCATGACATTCTCGCTTTCCAGGGGTACAAAGACAGCTATAATAGTCATGATGGGTTTTTAAAGATATTCGGACATTCTGACCTATTCCTGGAAGCCGGCGCTGAACAATTTTTAACTTCTTCAGAACTGAGCCACAAACAAAACTCAAAACTGGGACTTGTATTACAATGACTCAAGTACTACAGATGCCTTCCTCCTTTGACTCAAATATCACCAAAGCAAAGCAGAATAATCTCCAAGAAATGTGTCATCCAAATGATTACAAACAAAAAAGTTTTTCTGTAGGTTGAAAAAATGATAATAAAAAGCACCGACACAGTTGCCTGTAGACAAGCCCAGTACACACCCTGGCAAGTATAAATTCTAACATATAGAAGGTAGAATAACAAAATCAAGATGAATAAGAACTTGAGGCAAGGAGACGGAATGTTATAACCACCACTTCCAGCTCTTACTCTTCAATGCATCAAGTTCAAGAAACAACAGGCTCCATAAGCCAATCTGCTACACACCCTAACCAGCACAACCAGCCTACAAAAACACAATGTGTGTAAGATGAAAATGACTGGGGGCTGGGGGCAGGATAAGAAGGAAGGAAGACACTGCTCCTCTCTACATTCACCACTGTCGTACACAGACGGTTACTACAGCCCATGGCACGGCAGACGTGGCCAAGAAGGCAGAACCACAGGTCCCTTCCTCACTAACCCTGATTAACCAGACCTGCCCAAGCTTGGCTAGGCCTCAAATAAGAAAGGCAACCCTTCTGTGAACATGTCTCGGTCCCAGATGGCACAAAGGCTGAGCTCAAGAAAAGGCCAATTCAGTGAGTGGTGCTGTCACAACTGGAAAACCATCCTGGAGGGGGAAAAAATAAAAAACAAGGACAGTGAACTAGCTCACGCTATATAAAGATCAACAAAGATACACAGCTATTAATGATGGTTATCTCTGAATGGTAGGATTATAAGTACTTCTTTTGCTGTTTTCTACAATGAACACAAAAACCTTTCTAATTTAAAATAATTAAGGACAGGAGCTGTGGCTCAAGCCAATAATCTCAGCACTGTGGGAGGCCCACATGAGAGGATCACTTCAGGCCAGGAGTTTGAGACCAGCCTGGGCAACATGGTGAGTCCTAGTCTCTAACAACAACTACAAAAAAATTAGCCAGGTGTGGTGGCATGCACCTGCAGTCCTAGCTATTTGGGAGGCTAAGTGAGGCCCTGTTTCTTTTTAAAGAAAAAAAAAAAAGGAGCAAAAAGATAATTAAAGTGAACTCCTTAACTGGTCAATTCCTCAGGAGTTTGTACTGACAATATCCTGATACCTGACACACCTCAGGGGGTGCTCGGCAAGTCTCATCACCTTTCTTAGAATTAACCTACCTCAGCTTCCATGACCAAGGAGAACTTGCTGTCATTCAATCTCAGGATGTCTTCTGTCTACTTAAGTGGCCTTCTAGAAGGGCCCTTGCCCTGCAGAACGACAGCCTGTGCCATCGCCTCACCACTGATCAATCACCCAGACCGGTCCTTCATGTTAGTGCCAGGCAACAGGTTACATCAGACACCTCATTCTCAAAAGCCTCCTTCCACATGTACCTTTTAACACGTAACTCAATAACACTTTAAAATTCTTAATAGCTACAAGCTAGTTCAATTATAATCAATGAAAGTCTCATGCCCTGGGAATATAGGCAAGTAATCTTCCATTCATTGAACAAATGTCAAGGAGAGTTAAGATTCCACACCACAGTAAGCACAGTTCAGAGCGCTAGAGGATACTGTGCTCAGTTTTGAACCCTACTCTAGGGGACTTGGAAACTGTAGCCAGGTGTGGTGGCCCACGCCTATAGTCCTAGCTACTCACTCAGGAGGCTGATGCAGGAGGATTGCTTAAGCCCAGGAGCTCGAAGTTGCAGTGGATAGAGACCTGGTCTCTTTAAAAACAGTAAGAGACTGTGCCCCAAGACAGAAATAAACTGTAAGGGTCAGAGGAGTAGAACCCAGGAGAAACAGATGAGTGATCTGGAAGTTTTCTCTCAAATAAACAAGGTTCTGCCTAAATGGTGCTCTCTTCACATATTGGGAGGATTTTTATATTCTCAAGGGGGCAGAACTAAATGAGCATTCAAATGGACAGGCCCTTAAAAGATCGTCTAGTGCAAGGAGGCCAGTGATGTTCATTCTGCACGTCAGCTGCAGACAACTGGTTGGGACTATCTGGAGCCCTGGGCAAGAGGCTTAATCTAAGCTCAGTGGCAAGAGTCCCTCCTGCCGTGGAAGGAAGAGGGCAAAGCAAGTACCGCAGATTCCTACCAGGGACCCTTAATCAAGGAGTTGCATCCTTGAGAGGCTTCAAGAGGTATTACAAGAGGTACACAAATCCTGCTTTGAAGACTGTCTGATAAATTAAATACATCCTACATGTGTATATACTGTAATTTTTCAGATGTGTATATGCGTTGTGTGATTTAAAAAAAAAAAACTAACAAGTGACAGATTTCTAAAGGAGTTCTAGTTCACACACCAAGGTCTTTTAGCTACAGAAGAACTTATACAACTAAAAAATAATTTCCCAAAGGTATGAAGCACCTTACAATCAACACAAGATTTTTAAAAATATCTGTGAGAGAAAAATAAAGCCAGGGGGTGGGGAGGGGGGCGGATTAAGAATTTAAAAAACTGACATGAAGTCAGTGGTAAAGTTAATACTCTAAAAATATACAGTAGAGGTGTGACCCTGCTCAGCAGCAGACAACACCAAGCTGAACGTAGTCAGTCGGTAAAGAAGTTATACAAGCTCTCTAGTACTACAAAGCTCTCTCGAGTAGCAAAGGGGAACATATGAGCAAAGGTCCTCTTTTTAAACAAACATTAAACAGAAAGTCAGGATAAAATTCCTACCATACAGAAACAAAGCTGTGACTGATGAAAGGCTTGTCCATGTTTAGTTAAGCAAGAAAGAAACATGATGAAGTCGTGTCTTTTATGGGAAAGAAATCATGTAGATTACTTGAAATCAGAAATATTTGTTCAGCTGGGCAACTTCAAGTAGCATTAAACAATACTAGCATATTGAAAGTACACAGAACATGCTCAGAGTTGATGGGCATCAGATTTGCTGAGACAGGAGAACATGGAGTAATGATCGTAAGCTCAGAAGAGCTTAGCACTAATCCGCCATAATGAGGCTGGCATCTGGGGGCGCAGCCTACTCCATTACACAGCCATAAGGACCATCCCTGACTGATGCTCAGTCCTTTAACACTGTCTAAAGTTTTCCTCTAAAAAAATAAGTAAAAAATTGAGCTTTACCCAAAACAGAACACTGCGTATTATGATATCCTACCACAAAGCCTAACCCCAAAAGCCTGAACTACTTAAAACAAGTAACCAAATCAAGATAAAATACCTGCAAGATATTTTCCAAAATATCTGATCCCCTGCTAGTGAAGGGCTAGCATAGCTTGCAAAGATTTCCATTTGCCTCTACCAAAAAAAGACAAGCAAAAACCCCAAAATGTTAAAAAAAAAAAAAAAAAAAAAAAAGACAGCGATTGATTTCTACATCATGAAATGCAATGACCTGGGACAACAAATATATATTCTATTTTCTTATATCTATCCTCCCTTGTATGTACACACACAAAAAAATCCACTCAACTATTTTTTACAAAACTCAACAACCTATTACAGAGTTAAGTTTCCAAACAAGACAGGCTCAGTGAGTGAATACGACCAGCCAGTCCACACCAGGCATTGTTCCAGGTCTTTGATGACAACACAGGGGACACAGCGCCATGAGGTCAAGACCAGCCTGAGCAAGAGCAAGACCCCATTTCTACAAAAAAATGGAAAAATTAGCTGGGCAATAGAAAAATTGGTGCGCACCTATAGTCCCAGATACTTGGGAAGCTAAGGCAGGAGAATCGCTTGAGCCCAGGAATTCAAGGCTGCAGTGAATTATGATGATGCCACTGCACTCTAGCCATGGGTGACAGAGTGAGACGTTGTCTCTAAAAAATAAAAAATTATAAAATATAAGGTGGTAAATCAAATGATGAAATCACCCAAGATCGCTGGAATTAACGGCAGATTGTGTAGTGGTGAACCTACAGTTTTCTGAAGAAAAAAAAAAGATATTTGAGGGAGAATACAATACATGCACTAAGTGCTACCATAGTGCTAAGCATGAGAGGAATATAGGAGAGATACCTAATCCAGGTATGGCAGAAATGACATCTAAATTGAAAGCTAAACAATAATTAGGAATTAAGACAGACAAAAAGGAGCAAATGGATTCTTGGCAGAAATAGCATGTGTGCAAAACCCCTGCAACTAACAGACTGATGGGGTTGAGGAAGTAAAATAGTTCACAATAATGGAGCACAGAGCATGAGAATTTCAGCCAAATGACACATGCCTTGAAGGAAAGTGCATTAGTTCATAATGCCCATTCCTGCTACGGGCGAGGCCCCTGTCTTATTTGCTGGTTCTCACAGTGACCCTGACAGGGCCTTATTGCTGATCCCCTTTTCACAGAGGGGAAACGGGCTCTGTATGGTTCAGCCACCTTTACCCAAAGACTCACAGCCAGCAAGAAGCTGCCCTCCCAGTCCCCACCCAGTCTTTCCACTGCGCCATTCTGGGGCTTGTTCCATGTTCAGACACAGAAACCCCACCACGTCTGCCTTCTATTTTTGAGACAATACCCAAGGCCTGAGAAACATTTAGTGAAAATCAGAGCTAGGAAGAATCTGTTTTTTTGTGAAGTCCAGAGAAGCTGACTTGGGTAAGATATCAAAGCTGCCTCGTACAGCAGATTCTCCTCTAGCACAGAGTAGGCACTCAGATAAATCTAATGAAGGCTCCTGAAGAGGCAGCAGCAACAACAGGGGAGGGCTCAGCAGGTGAGGAAAGGGAGACAGAATGGCATTAAGCCCAGGAGAGCACCATGCTGTCAGCTGGCTGGGGTGAGCCAGAGATGGTGGGGCCTGCACTAGCACCAGCTCAGTTCTGAGGGCGAACCACGCTGTCTCCTCTCAGGTCTCAGGCAGAAGCTACTAACTGGCCTCACACCAACGCGTGCCTAACCCTACCCTGTTACCTCACGGGAATGCTGCATGCTCTACGCAAAATGACAAGAGGTACTCTGCATACCAATTCCTCTAGGTCCTGAAGAACTACACCTTAATCTGATTAAGGTGATTTGAGTCCTCAACTCATGATCATGTATTGACATCTGAGTGCTGACTACACTGATGCTAAGCTGAATAATGGTCTCAAACATACCTACCTTCTAATCCCTGAAACCCATGAACGTTACCTCATGTGTCAAGGGGACTTTGCAGGTACACTTAAGTTAAGGCTCTGGAGATGGAGGGATAACACGGGCTTATCTGGGTGGGCCTGATATGATCATAAGAGTCCTTACAAAGGCCCAGAAGAGTCCAAGTCAGAGAGGAGCCAACTCAACAGCAGAGCAGAGGCTGGAGTGATGCACTTGGAGATGAAGGAAGAGACCATAAAAGCCAAGAAATGCAGGCCACCACTAGAACCCGGGTAAGGAAGGAAACAGTTTCTCTCCTAGAACTTCCAGAAGGAACCAGCCCTGCTGACACCTTGACGTTAATCCGCTGAGACCGATTTCAGGCTCCTGGCTTCTAGAACAAAAATTGACTTCCGTTTCTTAAGCCACCAAGTTTGTGGTCAATTTTTTATAGCAGTTACAGGACATTAATATATCTATTCTTGTTTTATGTTAGGATGTAAAGCAAATTTTACATGCAACTAGTCATCCTTGGATTGCTTTAAAATAATCCACCTCTCCCCCCACCCTAAAAAAGTGGGAGGATACAGATGGATACAACAAGAACAGAATGATTATCATTAAAGCTGGGTCCATGGGGTTCATTATATTTGAAAACTTCCAAAACACAGGGTTTTAAAATATCATTTTTAAATTTCTATGCAAGATACCACATTTCTACACCATCCCTTACAGAGCCAAACAAGCCAGTTTATTCCCCCAGCATTAGAGCTAGTGGTTATATCTTTAGTTCAACACCAGATCAGGTTATTGGCGGGTGGTTACGGTCATGCACCATAAAAAGATTGCACCTTTAAATATGTTCTCAGTGAGGTACACAGGAGCCGAGCAACTGAGGAAACATTTGTGTTTTTTAGATCCACTTTCTCCAGGATGGGAGGTCATCCCATGAAAACAATATGCAAAAGTTCTCCAAAGCATATTGCCTTTTTTTTTTTTTAAATGAAACAGGTTCAGAAGGGAAGTATATTGCTTTTTGCTGAACACATATAGGTAAATCCATCTTATGATGATCTCATTTCTAACACAATTCAACTTTAAAAGTAGAAAAACAAAATGTCTCTGAGCTATATCCTAAGCAGGTAGTTTTAGACTTGGGCTTTGTCCTGCTCCTCCAGGGTCCACATTTTTGAGACCTACAATGCCATGAACAGCACTTCTTCATAGCTTATGTACCATCTCTGCCACACCAGCATCACAACCAAAAGGAGGCCATTCTGACTAAGCTGACCCCGCCTCAGAAAGCAAGGCATGTAATAAAGTCACATCCTTCAACCGGGCTGTATTTATTATATGCATCACAAATTAAAAAATAGGCCGGGCGAGGTGGCTCACGCCTGTAATCCTAACACTCTAGGAGGCCGAGGCGGGTGGATCGCTCGAGGTCAGGAGTTCGAGACCAGCCTCAGCAAGAGCGAGACCCCGTCTCTACTAAAAATAGAAAGAAATGATCTGGCCAACTAAAAATATATATAGAAAAAATTAGCCGGGCATGGTGGCGCATGCCTGTAGTCCCAGCTACCCGGGAGGCTGAGGCAGGAGGATCGCTTAAGCCCAGGAGTTTGAGGTTGCTGTGAGCTAGGCTGCTGATGCCACGGCACTCACTCTAGCCTGGGCAACAGAGCGAGACTCTGTCTCAAAAAAAAAAAAAAAAAGAAAAGAAAAGAAAAAGAAAAAAAAAATAAAAAATACCCAGAGGCTCAAGCATTTCCAGCTCACACGAGACCTTCAAAGGCCACCTTATGACTGAGCGTGGGTCCAACCACAAATACCTACACAAACACACACTAAAGCCAACCATACGCATCCTGGTGTAATGACTACGTGTGAACTGAGTCAGCTGGAAGAGCGAACATATTCAAGAGTCCATCAAAACCCTAATTTTCAAACTAGGGCCGAAGGAAAGGTCTCCAATAAAAACCCCACAATTGTTCTGCTGGTATAGAGTAACCAAAAGCTAGGAAAAGGATGCCAACCACATTTAAGATTCAGTCACTGTGGCAGAGCAGCTCGATCCCTCCAGCCATACTTGCCTTCTCCACAGACCCATAGGAGAAGGAGCCACAGGCCCCTCCTGAGGTGCCCGCCGCCACCAGCGTGGACTGCCAGACGTCGGCTGGTCCAGGACCCTTCCGGCTTTGTTACAGGAATTATCATCAATCACTAAGATTCTTTCAGTATGAAAAATATAGCAGGAAGTTTGAAATTAAGGTTTGAAAAGTCGCTGAATAAAATGCAGATTTTAAGCAATAAAAAAAATTTGAGTTAAACGACATTGCAAATTTCTATTACGGATAAAAAGGGATCCCTGATAGCAAAGGCAGTTAAGTTCATTTCCATCATTAAACAATAATTTTCATGGAAAGTAGTATTTATGCAAAACAAAGGAGGTGCTGGGAATAAACTGAGCATTTGGCTAGGAAGAGGGGAACTAAAATCTTCCACAGGGAAGAATTTTTTAAAAAAACATACAGTTATCTTGGGTGACAGCAGGGAGAGAAAGGAAAGTGAGATGAAAATCAGAGACTGCATCACAAACTTAGAGGTGGAGATTAAGCATTTAGAAATTTTTATAGCAGACTGAGACTGACTTCACGTCTGCTAAATCTAAATATAAAAATCAGAGGACTGGACGTGGTGGCTCATAGCTATAATCCCAGCACTTTGGGAGGTCAAAGCAGGAGGATCTCCAGGCCAGGAATTCAAGATAGCCTGGGAAACATAATGAGACTCCGTTGCCCCCCAAAAATTAAAAAAAATTAGCCAGGTGTGGTAGTGCGCACCTGTAGTCCCAGCTACTCAAGAGGCTGAGGAGGGAGGAGGTTACAGTTCGAGGTTACAGTGAGCTATGCTCACACCACTGCACTCCAGAAGACTTTGTCTCTAAAAAAATAGAAGAAAAAAAAAATCAGAGCTTGTCTTTTTGGCTGACTTTAAAATTTCATTTTTCTAATAATTTATTTTCATTTTACTTTTATAAAATGTCAGTGATCAATTCGAAATTTAAAAATATGTGTCCTTCAACACAGGTGAGTAAAAAATGATTTAGAACAGTAATTCTCAATGGAGAAACCTTCACCCCTAAGGGAGTGATTTTAGAAATCTGTGGGTCCTTTAGGATTGGGAGAAGGGGGCTTCACTGACATTTGACAGGCAGAGACCAGGTATGTCATATATCCCCAAAGTTTGCAGGATAGTCCCTCAAAACAAAGAGAGGGCCTATGTCCCGTACAGCTTTTGAAGGTCCTAGACGTTCACACAAAGGAGAAGCCCATTTATCTAAGCCTACAACCTAACAAAGTATTTATTGGTCAATTTTCATATATACTGTATCTTCCAAAACTACAACCATGTAAATCAAGGTATTATATTTTGACCTGCTTATCATCATTATAGAAAATCACTTAACTGACAGCAACACAACGTTGAATTGTCCATATATCATTCCTATATCAGCACCAATATTGGTCCACTGAGGATGCTACATATGGTACAAGCACTTGGCTACTTCATTATGCCTTAAGCTCCGATCATGCCTAAGTATTTATGTAGTGAAATATTATTTTGTATAAGTGATTTCCTTTTTATGTCTCCTTTCTGGTATTACTAGGATATTATATTGATTTTTTTAATTATATATGTAGTAGGTTATATTTTCTATGAATTTCATTTCAGGTTTGTAATTGAGACATTACATAAGAGGAAATTATAGATCTGAATAAAAACACACTGGTGAAATTGGTGTTAAAAATCATAAATGGACTTGTAGGAAATACTAGAGGTCATCGTTATTTCCACATTTGAGAGGACAGAACTGCATATATTTTATACACAGTGGTTGCTAAGAAAAGGGGCTTTAGGGTCAACCTGCCTGGTTTGAATCCCATTTGGCCAATGTTAGCTGCAAAACCTTGGCATTTCTCAGTTACTTTTCTTTACCATAAGGACAGCACTATTCTCTTCCTGTATCTAAGATCGGCTGTAAGAATCAAATGAGAACCCATCTGAAGAGGTTCACATACTGCCCTGCCCATAATCACTGCAACCCACATGTGTATTATTAATCCAAAATTCAAAGGCAGAGTTCTAAAGAGGAGGGAAACATGAGCTAGGAATGCAAAAGCAAGCACAAAAATGAAGGAAAAACGGACAAGTCA
This sequence comes from Lemur catta, assembly GCF_020740605.2. Classification (NCBI taxonomy): domain Eukaryota; kingdom Metazoa; phylum Chordata; class Mammalia; order Primates; family Lemuridae; genus Lemur; species Lemur catta. The sequence continues at coordinate 70,317,436 of NC_059138.1, forward strand.
AATATAGGCTTGTTTTCTGAAACATCACATTCATTATCATCAGAGTAAGCTAATTAAACAATCTCAAGCTGTTTATCTATACTTGGACACATGTGAGAGGGTAGGGGTTTTGGATACGGAACACCATTAGACCAAGGGAAAAAATCCAGCAAGAGGAACACAAAAATCTACTTGGGTTGATGGTCAAGTTCTGAAAGCATCACACACCCTCAGTTCAACCAACACTTAACTTTACAGAGCACTTGCTCTGGTCTACCAGACAGGAACCTGAGAAATCCTCAAATGTATCAGTGAATAGGGGACCACAGTAAATTATAGCCTTTGGCATACCCACATGGGAAGGAACTCTGAATAGTAAGATTATGTTTCGGATAAGATAAAGGAAAGCCATTCGGCAAAACAAAAACACAAAGGGGAAAATGCCATTAGTATTGAGGCAACCCTTGCCTTTCTGGTTGCCGATTGCTAAAATTAGAAACAGGATTATAGTGCCCAGTCATTTCCAATTGGTTTACTGTTCTAAACCTCTCTTAACCTTGTATATTTTATCCATTAACACTGGAGGCAGGAAGCAATAGGACAAGGCAACAAGTGAAGGTTTTTATACACTTAAATTTAAAATGATGTGCATTACATACACATCTCTGGTGAATCACATGGACAGCTTGAATGCACATTTCATTTTTTAAGACAGTAAGGTCCTGTTCAGCCTTAATTCAACCAAAGTTTGTCCACAAGTAAAAACTAAACTTTAAAGCAAATTACTTATGAGTATTTATTCTATTCTTGAGAAATAAAAAAAGTCAACTCACCTCTTTTGAGATTTAGAAGAGCAAACTATAATCAAAGAAACAATTTAAAATTTAGTTCCAGGTTCTGGATCCAGAAAAAATTTAGTAGGCACATTCTATCCTGTTTTTCCCATTGAATTCAGTTATAAAATCCAGATAGAATATACGAAGCAGCTATTTAAAGACCATGAAAAAGTAAATGATAGCAGATGGATTGGGGAATTTGAGGTACAACTGAACCTAAGGTTCAGTTTATTTGCCCTTTTTTCCCCTTCTGCTATGCCCCAGCCTGAACTCAGGCCAGTATAAAACATGGAAGTTATTTTGTGGATGCTGACAGAACTTAGGAGAGGGTAGTCCTGGCTTGAGAAGCAAGAAAAGGTCACCTAACACACTGATCGACAGCCAGAGCCATGGTTCCATGGGGATGGGTTGAACCTTGTTGCTTTTTCCCTCTGTGATCCTCTCACTTAGCCCTGGATGTGTATACAGTTAAAGAAAAAGTGCACAACCAAGCAGCGTAGCCAAGGCCCTAGCTTTTCTGATCGGAGAACCCAGAAAGGGAAGCCCCAGGGAAACAAAGTACAAGAATCAAAATCATGGAGAGGAAGGAGCTCAGGAGAGTGACTCTAAGAAGTTACTAGGAATCAATAAAATGGATAAACCTCTGGTAAGACAGACAAATTTAAAAGAGAAAAAGATAAAGAAGGTCAAAAAAGTTGCCAGTATCTGGATTAAAAGGGGAGACATCACTATAGATCCCACAGACACTTAAGGAATAATAAGGGAATATTACAAAACTTTATGTGACACTATTAGGCAAATTGGATGAAATGAACCACATTTTTGAAAAGATGAAACAGACAGCCAGAAGAGTACTGTAAGTATTGAAGAGACTGAAATTGAACTTTAAAAAAAACAAAAAACAAAAAACAAAACTAAGGGAGAAATTGTTAGGTGGTTCCATGGGTAAATTCTATCATGCATTTGAAGTAATAATACTAATTCAACATAATTACTTCCAAAAAACATAAGCACAAATACTTTCCCAACACAACAAAACCAAAGACAATACCAAAAAATTTAAAAAATCCTTTATGAACAAAGACAAAATAAGTCTTCAACAAATATGTCAGCAAACCAAATCAAGCAATATTAAAACCCCACAACAAAATCATAGGAATACAAGGTTGATTCAATATTCAAAAAAAACCCAATGCAATTAATCATAAAAGCCTAGAAAAAGTGCATATCAATTTACACAGAAAAAACATACGAAACAATCCAATATTTATCATCGCATAAGTTAAGAAATAATCCCACATTCACTCATCATATAGATTGTCAGCAAACTAGAAATGTCTTTAACCTTGATAAAGAACATCAATAAAAACTGCAGAGCTAACATTTTACTTAATGGTGAAAGACTGAATATCTTCTCACAAAAATTAAGAAAAAGGGAAGGATGTCAACTCTCACTGGAGGTCTGGGAAGTACATCACAGCAATAAAAGAAAAGGCATACACATTGGAAAGGAAGCAGTGAAACTATGTCTGTTTTCAATACACAATTGTCTAAATAGAAAATCCCAAGCAGTCTATTAAAAGAAGCGCCAAATTTTTAGAACTAGTATGTTTAGCAATGACAAATGATACAAGGTCAACAGAAAAAAATTAAACATATTTCTAAATATTTAAAACAACTGGAAATGGAAACTTAGAAAACAGTAACTTCACCCAATAGGATGGCCACTATCAAAAAACAACCACCACCACCACCACCAAACAAAAAAACACCAGCCAAGGCATGCAGTGGCTCATTCCTGTAATCCTAGCACTCTGGGAGATCGAGGCAGGAGGACTGCTTGAGGTCAGGAGTTTGAGATCAGCCTGACCAAGAGTGAGACCCCATTTCTAAAAAAGATAGGAAAAAATTAGCCAGGCAGGCATAGTGGTACATGCCTATAGTCCCAGCTACTTGGGCAGGCAGATTGCTTGAGCCTAACCAGGGCAACAGAGCGAGACCCTGTCTCCAATTAATTAAAAACAACAACAACAACAAAACAGAAAATTACAAGTATTGAAGATGATATGGAGAAATTAGAACACTTGTACACTGTTGGTAGGAACGTAAAATGGCACAGCTGCTATGCAAAACAGCATGGCCGTTCTATAGGAAATTAAAATAGATTTGATGTAACATCCGACAAAAGAATATATACCCCAAAGAATCAAAAACAGGTTCTCATATATACAGAAGAAATTAGCCAGGCATGGTGGTGTATGCCTGTAGTCCCAGCTACTTGGGAGGCTGAGGCAGGAGGATGGCTTGAGCCCAGGAGTTTGAGGTTGCTGGGAGCTAGGCTGATGCCACGGCACTCTAGCCCAGGCAACAGAGGGAGACTCTGTCTCAAAAAAAAAAAAAAAAACAGAAGAAGATATTTGCAAACCACATATTTATTTGACAAAGGACTTGTATCCAGAATATATAGAGAACTCTCAAAACCAACCAATGATACAAAACAACTCAATTAAATAGCAAAAGACTCAGACACTTCAAAGAGGATATACAAAGGTTAGTTATTAGGTACATGAAAAGATGCTCAACAATCACTAGCCACTAGAGAAGTGCAAATAAAATTACAATGACATACCACTGTACACTTACTAGAACAGCTAAGATAAAAAATACCAACAGCTGGGCATGGTGGCTCCTGTCTATAATCCCAGCTATCCAAGAGGATTGATTGAGGCCAGCCTGGGTAACATAGTAAGACCTTGTCTCAAAAAATTTTTAAAAACCCTAAATAAATAAATAGCATACACACATACCCCCAATAATACCAAAGTGCTGGTGAGAATGCCAACCAACTGGATTACCCACAAATTGCTGGTGGGAACACAAAAATGGTACAGCTGCTTTGGAGATGGGTTTGTCAGTTTCCTATGAAATTAAACATAAAGTTACCACATGACACAAAAGATTAGAGGTTGCCAGGAATTAGAGGAATGTGGGGAGGCAGTGGGGGGGGGGGTCTGACTGGAAAAGAATATTATGGGGGTGAATTGGGTTTTTTTGGTGTGATGGAGCAAGCCTATATCCTGACTATGATGGTGCTACACAAATATATTAAAATGGTATATGTAAAAAGGGGTTAACTTTTTGTGTATGTTAATTTCAAGCAAATTTAGTTCCATACTTTATTATAACAAGTTAGGGGGCAGGAAGACATCACAAACAAGATGTCATAAAGAGAGCCAGTGAGACTAACATCTTCCCCAACCCCTGTGCCAGGTCTCCTCCTCTGCATGGCATCTGTCTGTATCCTGAGGGCTCCTTTCCAGGAGGAACAACCCAGGAGCCTCCACTTTATCTGAATGGTGTGCCACCATCAATGGACTTCAAAATTCATTTATCTTAAAGGATGATGAGAAAGATTTCCTGTCTAGCAGTGTATTTGTACCTAATAATGTAAGCTTTTCCTGACCACCAATCCCAAGCAGGGTTGTTTTATGTTTGTTTGTTTTGTTTTCATTAATAAATCAGGCCTACTTCCCTTCATTTTCTTCTATGATGCAGTAACTTATTTGTATTTTGGATCCCTATCAAATGAGTGCCACATTCGTCCTTAAAATATAGCAAATTTCAACTTCTAATGAAAGTATTTAAGTTAAATCTCCTACAGATGGAAAAGGGTCTCAATGGTGAAAACAAGATCCCTGGAATAAGGTACAAAAATACAAGTTACCTACAAACTCACCACACTACTGTTAGTGTTTTGACTTTTGCTCTTCTGGGCTTGTCCTTTTTCACGTGTGTTCTTAAATGGTTTATATGAATAGTTTGGCTGCTCTCAATTTTTTTAAACATTTTGAAATAGTTCATTTCCCCCACTGTAAAAGAGAAAAAAGGTAGGCACACAGATATCCCATAAACTATAAGCTAATTCTCAAAGCCCATCTTGATTTAAGATTTATATCTACTTAGTTTGATCCACTATTGTTTATGTTGCGGCATTAGTTCGAGCCAAATTCACATTTTATTCAGTTCAAGTGCTCACTGCTTAACTAGTTTTACAAAAAGTGAAAACTTAAATGTGGGATTAGGAGTTTTGCTTAAATATGCTTCTGTGTTTTCAAAAACAAAAGAAATTAAAAACCAAAAATGGAGGGGAAGAATATGGGACCAGGGGAGGGGTCCAACCGTACTGTGTGAGGCACTAAAGTGTGACTTAACCTTATTCCTAACTTCAGATTCATCTCACCACAGTTCTTTTTGTCTCCCTTTTTGACTCATGCTACTTAGTAATCTACTTGGTTTGTAAATGATTTTTCTAAATTCCTGATTGCCCTTCTAGAATAAAGCATAGGGTTATAATTCAACTTCTTATCCTACCATTTATTTGTTCAAAAATGTTGTCAATTGATGCCAAGCACTGAGTATAAACCTCAACAAGATAGTTTCCGTCTCTTGAGATTCTCATTCTAGCAGACAAAACTCTTACCTCACATTTAGGGTATTATTTGGCCACAGAAAACACCAAGGATATAGACAAGTATTTTGAGGGCTCCTGGGAGTTCAGAACATACATGATGTGATCATAACACACTACGGCCTCAAATTCCTGGGCTCAAGTGATCTTGCCACCTCAGCCTTCCAAGTAGTTGGGAGTACAGGTGCGTGTAAAATAGGCTTTTTAAAAGTTGCTTTGTCTGTTTGCCTGTCTGGCCATGGAGTATTAAAGTTTGGATAACTATTACCTTATTTCCCAACCCCAAGTAGTTAGCGTCTCTTGGTTTTCATTCATGTGTTTACGTTTATTCCTAATTGCCAATCTAAACTTTGAAGCAGTGTAAAGATCACGTTAAAAAGTTCTGCCTGGGCTGAGTGCAGTGGCTCACACCTGTAATCCTAGCACTTGGGGAGGCCAAGGTGGGAGGATTGCTTGAGGCCAGGAGTCTGAGACCAGCCTGGGCAAGAGTGAGACTCCATCACTGCTTTTTAAAAAAAAAAAAAACAAAACAAAACTTTAGCTGGGTGTGGTGGTGTATGCCTGTAGTCCCCGCTACTCAAGAGGCTGAGGCAGGAGGATTGCTTGAGCCCAGGAGTTTGAGGTTGCTGTGAGCTAAGCTGATGCCACAGCACTCTAGCCCACGTGACAAAGCAAGACGGAGGGAGGGAGGGAGGGTAAAACTAGTATATTACTATTCTGCAAACACAATTATGAATCAAAGCAGTAACAGTGGCATTTCACATCACAGAGAGAGAGAGAGAGAGACATTACACACCTGATGGAAGAACAGACAGCCACCTGTTACTTTATCTTGTCCAAACAAACAAAAGTGAGCTTGAGTCTAATCCAAGTCCCACAAGGGTAAGAGAAACATGTTAAATGACTGCACGTGGATATAGTTCAGCAAAATAAGAATGTGGAACATTATACAGAACAAATAAACCGGCCAGGCGCGGTGGCTCATGCCTGTAATCCTAGCACTCTGGGAGGCCCAGGTGGGAGGATTGTTTGAGCTCAGGAGGTTCGAGACCAGCCTGAGCAAGAGCGAGATCCCTTCTCTACTAAAAATAGAAAGAAATCATCTGGCCAACTAAAAATATATATATAAAAAAAAAATAGCCAGGCATGGTGGCGCATGCCTGTAGTCCCAGCTACTAGGGAGGCTGAGGCAGGAGGATCGCCTGAGCCCAGGAGTTTGAGGTTGCTGTGAGCTAGGCTGACGCCACAGCACTCTAGCCTAGGCAACAGAGCGGAGACTCTGTCTCAAAAAAAAAAAAAAAAAAAGTTGCTAATCAGAACAAATAAACCAACTTCAATAAATATAATGCAGAAGGAAAGGAGGGAGGAGGAAAATAAAGGGGACCTACTGATTCTTAGACTTCAAACAGACTGACCGAGATGATCTTATTTGGGTCCTAACTCAAATCAACTTGTAAAAACTGAGATAATCCAGGCAGTATGACTGCTGACTAGATTTGATATTTCAAAGTTACTATTAATTTAATATGTGAACTTTTTAAAGAGTCTTACATATTGAATCACGCCCTTCCCCCAAATTCATACGATGAAGTCTTAATTCCCATTACATCAGAATGTGACCTTATTTGGAGACAGAGTCTTTACAGAAGTAATCAAGTTACAATGAGGTCATTGGGGTGAGCCCTGGTCCAACATAACTGCTGCCCTGTCTGCGAGACACAGCACACTGAGAGATGGCCACTGGGGTTACACTGCCACAAGCCAAAGAACTCGGAGAGATACTTCAAACAAATACTTCCTTCACAGCCCTCCAAAGGAACCAAACCTGCCGACACCTGGGCACCTTGGACTTCTAGCCTCCAGAACTGTGAGATAATAAGTTTCTGTTGTTTAAACCGCCCGGTTTATAGTATTTTGTTATGGCAGCCCTAGCAAGCTAATATAGAGACGTTGTCTTTTAGAGACACATACTGAATTATTTACTGATGAAGTGATACATAACATCTAGGATTTGCTTCAAAATAACCCAGAAAAGGGAGAAGAGGGTGGAGGTACAAATAAAACAAGAGTGGCTGATCAGATATTGATAATGATTGAAACTGGGTTTCATTATATTAGTTTTTCTATTTTTATGTTTCATATTTTTCACAATAAAAGATTTAATTAAAGGGTATAAAGACCTTTAAAGATGATTTTATATGTATATATATATAACTATGGAGGCACAGGACAAAAGTCCAGGCATCACAGGGCAGGGCAAACACGAGGTTAGCAGGGTGGGGCCAGAAAGACTTGCCTCATCTCCCATTCAGACACCAGTCACAGGGAAACTCTGGCATTCCCCTGCACACAAACGCCGGGTTATTTTATCATGACAAAGTGTGACCCATCCCATAGCAGCCATGCATGAAGAACTCTATTGTTCACAGTTCTTTAAAGAGTTTACCAATAACTTCCCCCAAAGAATCCACCAGGCTCATTTCACCACTCATAACCACATATTTCTTCTCCCAGACCTGGGGAGGATCCAGTTTCTACTGGGTTGACTGTCAACTTTCCAGGGCATGTTGAAACCAAATAAACGATAATAACTACAAGAAATATAAATTTACCTGTTGGGGGAAGTATTGTTAGAATAACCTGATTAAGAGCAGAAACTAACACATTTCAGCTGCATGATCCTGGACAAGTTACTTTACCTCTCTGTACCCCAGCTGCCTTATCTGTAAAGTGGGTACATGAGACTGTTGTGAAAATTAAAATGGGTTAGGCCAGGTGCAGTGGCTCATACCTGTAATCCCACCACTTTGAGAGGCCAAGGCAGGATGATCACTTGAGGCCAAGAGTTTGAGACTACTAGCCTGGGCAATAAATATAGCAAGATCCTGTCTCTATAAAATAAATTTTAAGAAAGATTAGATGGGTGTGGTGGTGTACACTCGTAGTCCTAGCTACTCTTGGTAAGTCAAGGCAGGAGGATCACTTGAGCCCAGGAGTTCAAGGTTACAACAAGCTATGATCTTGCCATTGCACTCCAGCCTGGGCAACAGAGCAAGAACCTGTCTCAAAAAAATAAATAAAATGAAATGGGTTGATTCAGTGTCTACTACATAAGTGCTTAATAAGTGTCAGATCTTAATTGGCCAAGTCTTCAAACTCAGGCCACTGTGAAGAAGAAAATCACATACCCAGTTTATCTGCTACTACTTTATTTAAAACTACAAGCTGTCTTTGCTGCAAAAGGCAACCTTTACATGAGTTATTTCTAATATTTACCTTCAGTGACTCCCATTATTTCTTCATGCTCAGTTCACAATGTCAACTCCACTGTTTCTACAGATGTCTTCTGTGTGAGTTAAAGTAGCTCGTGTTGTTAGCTTTGCAATGTCAATAATGTTAATATTTAAAATGCTTCTCATTCAATTTCTATTCAGCTTAATTCCTGAATCCATTATAGACCAAATAGCACCTGACCACGACAGCACCAAAAATCAAGCAGCACTTGGACAGAAGAAGATAAATGACAGTGCCTGCCCTTAAGGATGTCAGCATCCAGCAGGGTCTTCACCTAACACACTGCCTAGTCTCTTCACCTGGAAGTCATTCCATCTGCCCCTAATCCTCAAGACAGTTTTCCAATTCTCAGTACACATCCATTCAAGGCTTACAGTGGGGTCTGAGCTATTAATATTTTGTATTAACCATGGTATTGTTTTATTTTTTCCCTAACATGGCATCACTACCTTCCACTTACATCCTTATTTCCCCGCCCATAGTGCTCACGAAGTCCTGGGCTCAAGCAGTCTTCCCATCTCGGCCTCCAGAATAGCTGGGACTATAGACATATGCCACTGCAGCTGGTCTTATTTAAGTAAGGACTCCTTTGGTTTCCCTTCTTCTGCCAGAGCCTCACTTAGTGATATTCATCTTCCCGGCTCAATTAGCTCCAGGAAAAATCAGATATCCAAGTGTTAAAGCAAAGCCAAGAAACATTCTGGATTTTCTAACAAGACTGTGATTTTAAAGTATGCATTCTTCATAAGGACCTGTCAGACCACATATTCAAATCTTTGGCTCAGAAAAACATAGTAATTCGGTCATGGACGATGTCACGGCCCTGTCAGCATGTACAACCTTATGATGCAGATGATGTAACTCAGACCTTTTCCCAGAGAGTAAACTCCAGAAACAGCACTGTACTTTCCTCACCAGACCCCAGAATGAGAGCCTAACTTGCTCTTTACTCTCTGACCACTTAATTTATATAACCGATGAACCTCATACTCCACTTCAGGGAAGTTACCCCTTTTGATATTTGAGTACTTATTAGGAATTTTGTTTCTTTTAATGGGAGAGTAGAAAAACACTTTGAGAACTCCTTTCCTAAGACCCTGGCTAGTTATTTTTTTACATACAGAAAGACATTCCTTAAATTTAGAAAATGGGGCCCACTTGAGAAATTGAAGAAAGCAAAAGGATCAAAGGTGTTAAAGGCAAGTATTCTGCTAGGGCTTTATCCCAAAGCCCTATCCTTATTCACCCAAGGAGGGGCTCTCAAATCCTAGTCTCACATGTACCCCTCCATCGGAGCATCTGTGAGGATCCAGAGCCCTTGGGCAGCAGGACCTTTCCGCAGAGGAGCCCCCTCCAGTCCTGGTCACACCAAATCTACTCTCTAAGTGCCTCAGGCAAGACAGTAAGGGGCAGAGAGAAGCACTTTTCTCCCATTTCCTCTCTACATTCCACATATTTGGTGGAAAACAAACCTATTTCTCTCTAGCAGAGTCCTTCAAAAGATTAGTTTCCCCCTATATTCATCTGCCATAAACATTCAGCAGAATTCAGTACCCATAAGTGCTTTTATCATCATACAAAACTAAATGGTTAGAAACCATTTAGCCCCTGCCTGACACACAGCATGTAAGATATGCCACCAAGAGAACTTCAGAGGAATCCCCTTCTAGTTATTCAGTAGTATATGGTGGTATAACAGTAAGTACAAGGATGTAACAGTGATATAAAGGTAACAATCCAGTTATAGATCTTAGGAAATGTCACATATCACAAGTATTTCTACCGTGGTCCCAGATTCTGTTACTTCTTTAGTGACCTCACAGAAAATGGCTTACAAGATGATTGGAAGAATAGGGCAGGGCTTTTTTGCCTTTTTTTTTTTTGAGACAGAGTCTCGCTGTGTTGCCCGGGCTAGAGTGCCGTGGCATCAGCCTAGCTCACAGCAACCTCAAAACTCCTGGGCTCAAGTGATCCTCCTGCCTCAGCCTCCCAAGTAGCTGGGATTACAGGCATGTGCCACCATGCCCGGCTCATTTTTTTCTATATATTTTTAGTTGTCCAGCTAATTTCTTTCTATTTTTTTTAGTAGAGACAGGGTCTCACTCTTGCTCAGGCTGGTCTCGAACTCCCGAGCTCAAACAATCCACCCGCCTCGGCCTCCCAGAGTGCTAGGATTACAGGCATGAGCCACCTCGCCCGGTTGGGGAGGGTTTTTTTCATTTCTAGAACTTTGGCTGCATATTAACCTTTGGGTTCCAAACGCCTTTTCGGCTTTGTGGTGCTGAGGCTAGGACTCTGCACACTCTTATCACTCCGTTGCCAGCTGTTCCCTGTTAATTTCTGCCAATAGAAGGTACTAGAGGGAGACTGGAAGGCAGGAGTCGGGGGAGACAGGACATGATCTTCTGTTTGCCAGCTGTTCCTACCCAATTTCAGCCTCTGGCTGCTCTGGACACTCCCAAAAAACAACTCATAACCTCCCTTCTCTCCCCATCCCAGGGGCCAGCCACAGGCAAGGAGCTCCCATTGCTCAGAAATCGGAGTCTCAGCCACTCAGGGCTCCTCCTGAAGTTTCTAGGATCTGATAACTTCCACTTCCTCCCATTGACTTCCCAGCCCTGGGGTGGTAGCTGCTCGCTGTGGTCACTAGGCTAGATTCTCTTTTGTTCTTTTGTCCTCCAGCAACTGTGTGATTCACCTGGTGAAATATCTGGTGTGTTTTCTGGGCTCCTGGCTGGATTTAACTGAGACAAGCACAAAAACTTAAGGTTGAAAGGTGGTGAATTTCTTGTTCAAACCATTGCTAAAGCGTATTTGTGCATTTACATGTACCAGATACTATTTTAAGGGCTTTAGCGGGCACAATCTCACTTAGTGCTCAAAGCAACCCAATGAGATGGCCACTCTCATAATCCCCATGTTAGAAACTAGAAAAATGAGTCCCAAGGAAATCAGGAAACCTACTGAGAAATCACATAACTAGATCATATGACTAGAAAGTAGTAGAGCTGGATAGAATACAATTCTAAGTTTGAACCCAAAGGATGCCACATTTCTTGCAAAAAACAAAACAAAACACTTAAAAGCCTTCTAGACATCCCATGCTGCTTCAAAGGGCTATTTACGCTGTCAACAAATAACTTACTATAGGCATGTGAGGATAACAAGAAAGCAAGCATAACTCTTATTTTATAACAGTCCCCCTTCCTTTTTTCATGCCACTGCGTGTTTAGTGCAACAGTATTATTTGTCCTGTGGAACGTCCTATATTCTGGATTTCATGGCATCATCCAATTTGTCCCTCTATTTTCTGTATTTCTTGTAAACTCAAAGTTAGACTGAGACTGAATCCAGGTAAACCTCTATTATTGGCCAGGCGAAGTGGCTCACACCTGTAATTCGGGGAGGCCAAGGCAGGAGGATCACTTGAGGTCAGGAGTTTGAGACCAGCCTGAGCAAGAGGAGACCCCTCCACCCCTAATCTCTACTAAAGATAGAAAAATTAGCTGGGCACGGTGGTGTGTACCTGTAGTCCCAGCTACTCAGGAGGCTGAGGCAGGAGGATCGCTTGAGCCCAGGAGTTTGAGGTTGCCGTGAAGCTAGGCTGACACCATGGCACTCTAGTCCAGGCAACAGAGCAAGAGTTTGTCTCAAAAAAACAAAACACACACACACACACCCACACACACCACACACACAAAAACCCCACCTCCATTATTGAGATAAGAGCATTTCATCTATAGTGGTCTGTATTTCCCTACTGCATCAAAAGACCAGGAGGCACATGTCTAGTCATTCCACTTTCAGTGATTCTAAAATTAATGAGTGGATTCAAAATCCTAATCCTTCCATTATAATGGGAGTCCAGAACTGTAAGTGCAAAATTATCACTGTCTATGATAAGGCTTTCCCACAAGACAGCATATCCAGTGCATATAAATAAAAGATATAAAAAGTGATCCTTCTCGAAAATAAAAAATAGTATTCACTCAGGTCATCAAGGAAAGAAAACATGTAACAGCTCATCCTACTCCTAAACAAAGCTCAATAAATGTTTTTGTTGATAAATATATTAAACAATCATTACAACTGTAAAAGGGGGTCAAAGGTGAAGAGTTCCAAAGTCTAGTTCCAAGCTTCTTACAATTCAGTATGTGTTCTTGCTTAATTCTTTTAATCTTATATGCTTATATTTGCCCATGTGAAAACAGAGATAATGTCACCAACTTGGCATTACCTCAAAGGACTACAGGGAGAGTAAAATGAAATACGACAAAGTTAGATTTGGCAAATAAAGATTTATTTTATTTGTTTGCTTGCTTGCTTTTAAAAACAGGGTCACTGTGTCACCCAGGCTGGAGTGCAGTGGCTTGATCATAGCTTACTGCAGCCTTGAACTCCTGGGCTCAAGCAATCCTCCTGCCTCAGCCTCCCCAATAGCTGAGACTGACTACTACAGCAAGCCACTGTGCCCAGATAATTTTTTACTATTTTTGTAGGAGCCAGGGGCAGGGAGAATGTCTCAGCTACATTGCCCAGGCTGATCTCCAACTCCTGGACTCAAGCGATCCTCCTACGTTGGCCTCCCAAAGTGCTGGGATTACACACATGATGAGCCACTGCACCCCACCAAGATCTATCCTGATTAGATTTTACCCAGAATGAGGGAAAAACACAATAAACTGAAAGCCAGAGAAGCCACCAAAAATGCTGTAAACTGGAAGTTTGAGAAGCTACCTCAATCTAAATTTGAAGAGATACTATGAATGAATTAAAAAGAAACTCTGCCACTAGCCTGTAACAGATGTTAGTATTCCAACAATTCACTTAAAATTGGCTGCTACCATTTGATTATTTCACTGAAAGCTACGTTATACTAGATGTGGTTTCTGAACAAAAAGTCATATTAAATTACATTTTAATATCATATTTAATATGGCCCATCTTAAAATAAGACCAAACTAGTATTCTTGATATCACAACATTTGATTTGAGGACCCATCCCTTAAGCTACTGAATTCCCTAACCAAATGTTAATCTTAAAACAGAAAACATATAAGGTTTAATCTTATAAGTCACTGATTCCATCGACAAAGTAGTTTTTAATACATTATATAAATTGAAATGTATTCAGAATATACCAAAGAACCAACCCATTCCTGCAAGAATTAAACTCAATAATACTGTTCTGAAGATAAATGCTGTATAAGATATTCTGAGCACAAATCATTTGTTACCAAGCAAGGGACACTGACTGGAGAATCAGACTTCAGACCAACTTCCCTCAGCTCACCACCAAGCGTACGTTTTAACCAAACTTTGCATTTTGATGAGGGTTCTGGATTAGTGAGTCATCAAATGACACTCTAGAAGACTAATCTAAAATACATAAAGCTAATTACTCTTGATTTTTATATTAGAAATATATAAAAGCTGAGCAGTTTCTCTGTGCCACCTTCTCCAAGTAGGTTTTAAGAACTTTGAGCTTCCAAGGCCAAGGCGGGAGTACTACTTGAGGTTAGGAGTTCGAGACCAGCCTGAGCAAGAGCGAGACCCCCTGTCTCTACTAAAATAGAAAATACGAGCCGGGTGAGCACCTGTAGTCCCAGCTACTAGGGAAGCTGAGGCAGGAGGATTGCCTGAGCCCAGGAGTTAGAGGTTACTGTGAGCTAGGCTGACGCCACAGCACCCTACTCAGGGCAACAGAGCAAGACTCTGTCTCAAAAAAATAAATAAATAAAAAAGAAAAGAAAAGGAAGGAGAGAAAGAAAGATCTTTGAGGTTCCATTGTTTGGAAAAGTCAGACATTCTTCTCTTATCCCTTCAAGTACTGGTGTCTTAAATTCTCACCTTGACATTATTATGATTTAGAAATTGCTGACACAGGCTATCCAATTGTTCTAAATAGTTTGTATTTATACACAATCACTACAGTGCCACCATCTGAGCAAAAGGAAGCAGAATAATATTTTAAAATAAAGCATAAGTAGCAGGTATTTATCTTTTAAAAAATTGGCCAAAGTGGGAGCTTCATATTTAAATACAATGGCCATCTGCTGGGCAAGGTGGTTCATGCCTGTAATCCTAGCACTCTGGGAGGCTGAGACAGAAGGATCGCTTGAGCCCAGGAGTTTGAGGTTGCTGTGAGCTAGGCTGACGCCATGGCACTCTAGCCTGGGCAATGGAGTGAGACTCTGTCTCAAAAACAAACAAAAAAACAAACAAACAAACGCAAACTCATCAGAAAGAACTCAAATTAACAGAGTACTATCTTGATGGGACTGTATGAGGAAGATTACCCAAAAATATATTTCAACTCTTTTTAATCTCAAAGACTATATTTAAAAGATATACTGTGCCCTTACAAAGAAAAACCCACAATGACACACAGGTATAAGAGAAGAATTTTGTGTTCTGGCATACCGAAGAGTTGAGGGAAGGAGAAAAGGCTTTGGAAAAGCTAACAACAACAGGCACAGATACTTAGATCTTAATTTTAAATACAGAAATTCTTACCTCCCACTGTAAGTGAGGCGGGATATTTCGTATCTGAAGTTTTCGAATCCTGCAGAAGAATTAAGATGTTTTTTAAAAGAAAAAATTATAAAAGCAAAAAAACATTAATAGCCAACATGGAAGAAATATTAATTTTATATTAACTATAAACCAATATAAAATAAATACAGCTTAAGAACAAAAAACAAAGAAAGTCACAAGATACACACTGAGATCCAGCATTACTGGATTTCTTATGACTTATTTTACAAGCCACTATAACTGGCAGATGTGATGTTTGAAAAATATTTCATCTGATGACTACATTTTAAGTTCAAATCCTTTAGCCTCAAATTATGCATCCCAGGACACAAAGAAACCTTAGTTCAGATGTTCTTACTCTAAGATCACAGCAAAAGAGTCCATGAATAAAATTCAGAGAACTCAAAATTTGGGGGGTAGGGACCCACAGGGGGAATCATGCATTTATCTTCAGTATCCCCTAACTAAAATTTAACAGTTCCTTCAATTATGAATGTTGGCACTAAACCACAGAATCATAGTACTTACAATTTTGACATCAATATAAATCAGATATTTTCATACCACATTAGGTTGTTGCAGATCTTTAAATATCATCCTACACTCATTACTGTGAAATTTAGATGTGTTACTAGAACTTGTTACTTATTATGTTAAGAAGCACATATGAGTTTTAACATTTTGCTAACTTCATTTCAAAATAATTGGTTTCCCTTTATAATCTTATGTATTTTATGCATTTTTAAACATCCTGAAATATAAGAGATCCATAGGTTTCAGACTGCCAAAGGAGCCCGTGGTATAGAAAATGTGAAGAATCCCTACCTTAGTTCAAATGCCCCCCAGCCCCTCCCAATGTGTGTATATGTGACATAAAAGGAGTAGAAATAACACAACTGTATATTAATTGAGATTATACTATAGATGCCACATGCCAATCACCTCCTTAGAAAGGAAAAGAATTTATGGTCAACTAGCTATTAAAAACAAAACTAAAACAAAAATAACTAGCAATTGAGCATGACATCTCAAGTGACATAATTTAACTTTTAAAATTAGGACTATAGAAAGAAATAAAATTTTTAAAAAAGAAAAAAGAAAACCCCATAAAATTAGGACTACAGTGAACTTCCCTTTCCAAGTCAAATAATCGAAGGTTTTGAAGACCCATAGCAAAATGTTAGTCTAGATTCATAGCCTAGTTCTTTGCCTCTTCCCTTTCTCCAAAAGCATGAGAACAAACAGATGCTACCCTTGTTGCCAATCCCTTTGAGAACTCCAAAGAAAAACTAGATTAACCAAATTCAGGTATATCCCATCTGCAATCGTAAAATGGAGGGAAGAGAGAAGCACTTTTACATCATTTTTAATGACAGTAAAACAAAGCATAATTATAAGGGGAAAATACACCAGAGAAATGTTAACTTAAGAAAAAAAAATTCCAAACACCTAGTTTAAATTTACAGACAAAATACTAGTTTGGGATTTGTTTTAAAATAACTCATGTATCAACACCTATGTGCACATATGGAAATAACATTCATCGGAAATCAAGCAGGTGGGAGGCGGGAGGAGGGGATTTCACACCTAAAGGGTACAATGCACACTACCTGAGAGATGGACATGATACAAAAGCAATTTATGTAACCAAATCGTTTGTACCCTTGTAATATTCTGAAATAAATTTTTAAAACAACAACAAAAAAAAACTCCTGTGCTAATAACTGTTAAAGCTGCAGGACAGGTACTGTCTCTCTGCTTTTGTATTAGTTTTATATTTTCTATAAAAGGCTTTAAAAATATACTAATAAAGACTTTTAATTTGTAGATTTCACAACTGCTATATATTGTTCCAGCTAAAAGCAAAATTGCTAACACTGTATAAATATTTACCCTGGGTAACCAAGGAGGTAAGATTGCTACATATATGCAAGTACTAATCAGTTTTAATCAAGTATCTGACACAGTAAGGATTAGCAGCATAGTGTTAAGAAACTAAGTATTCATCCTCACTGGATTCATTTCTTTGGGTGTATATATATTGCCAAAAATTCTTCCCAAAAGTACACATTTAAATGTACAAAGTTCAGCTTAATTAGCACGTGATTATTCACATTACATAAACAACCACTTTACATGGCTCCCAAGAAATTCTTTAAATAGGATGCTATCTTTTGTACATTAACAGTAATCCATTAGCCATGTTTTCCCAAGGACTTTCTAACCACTCTTTAAAATGTACATCTAACACCCACTTACTTATTGGAAGTTACTCTAGAATAATTATTTCCCTTAAACAGTTCTCTAGTTTCCATCACTTAATTCTCTTGTTTCATTTTAGACAAACACCAGATTTTCATACAGTTAGTTTTCTGACATCTAGAACTGTCCTTTCCCATTTACTCAGTAACTAATCTTAAACTCTGTATGCAATTTTACCTCCAGCTCCTAACCCTGTGCTCCACTCTTATCAGTACAAGAGTCAAAAGGCCTCAACATGAAAAGAGACCAACCAAAGGCATGAATTGTAATCATCCAGCACAGAAACACAAACTTCTGACGCAGAAAGAACTTTAAAAAATCTACCCCATTCGCTGTACATGTCAAGTTGGTTGTACATGATTAAAACACTATCACCTGCTTCTTTGATCCTCTCCCATTTGAGCTTTGAGAATTAGGTTATATTTAGGTTTGATTCTAAATACCTAAGAGTCAAGAAAACAGGTATTTCCAAAGACTGATCTATCATATTGATTACCAAAGCATTAAAGTGGAATTTAAGTATCAGCAAAAATATTAGTGTTTCACCTCCTAAGACACACATAAATACAATAGGATGCACACTCCATAACAACATGGACTAATTAGGTCATGTTCACTGTTGCGTTCAGAGCCTGAACAGTGCTAGGCACCTGATAAATATTCAATTCATAGTTAAATTAAGATTTGTTATAATATATAGAAGGGGGAAGAAAAAAACAAGACTCAGAACCACCACCCAGAAACTACTGAGATTTCCAATGATTTTCTTACAGCTTATAAAGGGAATAAGAAAAATAAAGCCACACTTAGGTTCGAGAACAAAAACCCAAAAAAAAAGAAAAAGAAAAACACACAAAACTGAATCATTTAAGTGCTTTCACTATTTTTTTTTCTATTTCTATGAATGGTAGTAGTTTGTTTTGTTTTGTTTTTATTTCAGCATATTATAGGGGTACAAAAGTTTAGGTTACGTATATTGCCCTTGCCCCCCCATCCCCCTGCTTTCATTAAAAAAAAAGCACTTCAATACAATTTATTCATAAACTAATCATATAGAATTTAAGAGTTCCCCCTGCCCCAGAGGGAAAAATAGGGTAAAGTTCTCAGGCTAACAGATAAAAACTTTTTGAAAAATATCTACAGTGCTTGAAATATTAGTTACCAGGAAAATTCAATGTTTATTAAAAGCAGGTTTAATTACAGGATAAAGCACCAACAGAGAATTCACGTCGACTTTGAAGGAAATCTTCAAGATCTTTAGTAATCAGGCCGGGTGCGGTGGCTCACACCTGTAATCCTAGCACTCTGGGAGGCCGAGGCGGGTGGATCGCTCGAGGTCAGGAGTTCGAGACCAGCCTGAGCGAGACCCCGTCTCTACTGAAAATAGAAATAAAAATTATCTGGACAACTAAAAATATATATAGAAAAAATTAGCTGGGCATGGTGGTACATGCCTGTAGTCCCAGCTACTTGGGAGGCTGAGGCAGTAGGATCGCTTGAGCCCAGGAGTTTGAGGTTGCTGTGAGCTAGGCTGATGCCACGGCACTCACTCTAGCCCAGGCAACAAAGTGAGACTCTGTCTCAAAAAAAAACAAAAAAAAAACAAAAAAAAAAAAGATCTTTAGTAATCAATGGAACAGTTTAAGTTGATTTTACAGAAATTTTCAAATAGACACCGAACTAGAAATCCTAATAAAATGGGCCTCCATATATCCATCACCAGCTTCAGTTATAAAATATGATCATCTGAACCTGTTTATTCTACACCCACAACTTTACCAACAAGTCCCACTTACATAGCATGTCGTGCTGAAGTACATCAGGAAAACAACTATGAAAAATAAGGACCTTTTTTATTTCAACATAACCACACCACTATTATTGCTCTTAAAAGTGGTCAGCAGATATCTACTCAATGTTTATTCCCAATTACTTATTACTATCTTTTTACAGACAGTTTGTTCATACTAAGATCCCAACAAGATGCACACATGTGTAGAGCTGATATGTCTCCTAGGTCTATTTTTATATTTTCTTGCCATTTGTTTGGTGGTCCAAGGTCATAAATCCTATACAACTCATTCTTGATTTTTACAGTGTCACTTTAGTCATTTTTTATTATATTCAATTTGATATACAGTGTAATATTTTTACATACACATCATAAAACACCTACAAACCCACCCCAAATAATAACAAGGTCATTGAAGCTACCTGCATGCTTCTCTCCCTCCCAGAATGTAATTATCACCCCAACTTTATTCTCGTACTTTATTTATAAATATATCCATTAAAACTGACTTTTTAAACAAGTAGACAAAATACTGTTAGCAGTCCCTAAAAATGAAGCAGTCCCTAAAAATGAAAATAAATATCTAGTCATCACTACAATTTTTCTAATCAAAAAATTTTTTCTTAACAACTTGCTTGTTCAAATCAGTAACCACATCAGATCCATACATTGGATTTGGTTGACTATGATTCTAGTTTTATAATCTAAATGTTTTCCTTTGTTTTTCCTTGCAACTTATTTGGAAAAACACCAAAAACCTAAAACCCTGTCATTTGTCCTGTAGTTTCTCACTGCCTGGATTTTGCTAATGACACACCTGTAGTAGTGTTTATTATGTTCCTCTGTCCCCTATAAAGTGGTAATTAGATCTCAAGGTTCAGTTTGGTTTTTGTTGTTGTTGCTTGTTTGGTGAGACAGTAATATTTCACCACAGAGCATGTTCTGTGCTTCCACAGGAGATGTTATCTCTGGTTATCTTTCAATGGTGCTGGCAACTACTAGTGATCATTACCCTAACTCCATTATTTCATTCAAGGTTGAAAACCATGATTTTCTCATTCTTTCATGCCTTCTGTGATTTTTTAGCTGGAGTTCTTCCATAAAGAATAAATGTCCCTCATCAAATATTTGGATACTCTGAAGCATGGTGAGTACAGTAAAGGCAACATAAATACTTGATTCTTTCCCTTCTGCAGCAGACCATTTTGTGTCTCTTATCACAATACCTCACTCCCAGCCAGATTTTATTTACAGCTATGGTGGACAATACCATATACACTGGAATTGTTCCACCTCCTTCCATCCGTAAGCACACACACCTTACACAGCTCTGCTTTTTTTTACCTCGGGGCTTTCTCCAAAGTGTCAAAAGAATACAGAAGCAGCCCCAAAACATTGAAGAAATAAGAATTTGCAATTTATGTGTAGGGGTGTGGGGGCAGGGAGCCCATAGATGCCCCAGTCTTTCAGATGGATAAATCTGGGAGGCATTCTGTACAATTCTCTAGGGTCCCATCTTCCCTATGATAAACTCAATGAACTACCTTTCATTGGCTTTTCCTAATTTGCCATTTAACACTCCCCATTCCCTCAACTCCTGCTTCTTGAAATCATCTGCAAAATCAACCAGCTTTAATATAAATCTGTTTCACTTGAGGCTTTATTTCAAATTTTTCAGAATGAGTTAGAGCCCTGGCATTGTCCAAAGATGATCAAATTTTTAATTTTGTCCATATCATTGTCAGGCGAACACGACAACCACACTCCCAAAACTTGCAGTCCGTATCATTATGAATTCATGTATTTGTAAATATTTTGTGTGTAAAAATCCTTTTTGATGCTCAAATGGCCCCAATCTTTGGCCAGTGAAATGGCCTCTTCACATTGGCGCCTGCATCTTTTGACATGACACCAGTGATATTCGAGAGCTCGCTTGCTTTCTGTTATGACATGATATTCCAGGTTCAACTTGTATATTTCTTGCTCTGGAACCCTGATCCCTTTTAGTCAGAAATAGTACAGAGATTACAATCTGATCACTAGGGGTGCTCATTATTATTAGATTGGTCATTGCTCCTAGGCCAGAACTAGAAAATACACATTCTGTTTGGAAGGAAAATAAACCATGCATTCATACTATTTCCAATTCATATTTTAGATGGCTAGGTTTTTTTCAGAAAGCCCAATATTTGCATCCTTTTTGCTACTGAAAATTTTGACAGAAATAAGAATATAAACAAAAAAGTGGTTTTATGTTTATTATCTCATTTATCCCTCATAGTCAACATTTTATAGGTTAGGAAACAGAGTCAGAAGTGGTTTAATTTGTCCAAGTACATATAACTAGGGTGTGTAGCAGAGTCAGAATACATCTCCGGGCATTCTGGCTCCAGAGTCCATCCTCTTACCCACGCTATATTCAGTATTACTGATTTCACTTATATTCCAACCAATAGTGTAACCATATCAAATATCTTCAGAAAAAAGTAGAGACTGCATGTTAAATTCAAAAGGTAAAAAGATATGCTAATCCTAAGCAAAATTTTCACTTTACCCCTTTAGCTTTAAACCAGTCATAATTTACTTAAATGACTCAATATTGAAATTAAGTGGACGACATTATTTGTTAATACCAAGAAAAGAGGAACAAAGGCAGGCAAGTATGCTGAAAGCAAAACTACTCAGCTGCCTCAAGATATCAGGAAGATTACATACGCAGGTACCTGGGCACTTTAGACACTCGTGAAGCTAGTCATTTCACGTCAAGCCCCAACGCAAGACACAAACATGTATTAGACTTCAGCCTTCCAACCAAAGTACCCACAAGTCCTAAATGCACATTTTCTTTATCTTATTTCTCCCAAAAGGCTCTGTTTTCACCCCTTTCGTTCTACCAACACTCATACAAATCAACTGGGAATCACTGCTTTCCTACTTTATAGACAGACTGAGGCTCAGATTGTGATTTAACACTGCTAACACCTGCTGAAGGTGGGAAGAGAAACCAAGTCTAACTTGTAACGAGTTTCTCTGCCTTATTTTCTTATTCAAAGAACTGGGGGAAAAGGTCTACATTTGGACCGGTCATTTTCAAACAGAAAGCCAACTTGCGTGGACGCAGTGGTATAGTGTGGGCTCTCCGAACCACCACTTGGTGGCACTCTGTACCGGCTGCAAATTTTAATTCCAGCTGTGCCAAACTAAATCAATGTCCAAAGAGGAATTCATTCAGCCTGGCTAATTTCAATATTCCTATGCTGTAATTATACCTATCCTTCGTCTTATATTGTTAAGAATGACCTCCTCAGGAGCGCAACGTCATTTTTTAAAAAATTAAATGCTTTACTCCAAGTAGGTAAATGCTTGAGGAAATAATAATCAGTCTCACATTTCTGGTCTTAAATGTCAAGTGGCATAACTTTGCCTCATTGCTCACTTGGCAGTGTCTTATCAAATCCTCTGACAAGAGGGAAGGCCTCTAACTCAAGGATTCTCTTTCCTACGTTATTCCCATAGGTGAAACTGTAACACGCTCAAAGGCTTAGCTTTAAGTTTGTAAACAGGGAAAACTAGGCCGAACCTAGAGGTCCAGGCAAAAGGGAATCACTAAATTACAATATACAGAACAAAATTTGTAATGTAGACATTACAAATGTGAAAGAATATTGAATAAGTACAAATGTCCATCACCTTGTTCATTTTAAAAAGCAATATTACAAAACCAGAACATGTAATATAGCTCATTTTTTAAAAATATTCCTAAGCAGGGAAAAAGCATATATGTACACACACACACACACACACACACACACACACACACACACACACGAACATTAACAGACATGAGAGCAAGAACATCAAAAATACTGGCCAGGATAGGCTCTGGCTGGTAGAATCATGGGCAGGTTTTCAAATTTCTTTTAGCTTGTGTATTTTATAAAATAAACCTTAGTAACTGTTAAGAGGAAAATAAGCTATTGTTTCCAGCCTATAGTATAATGTCAGAATGAACTAAAAGGAAAACAGTTATAGATTCCAACAGTTCTAACTAGCTCTGTAACATCAGTTTTCCACCCTCCCCAAGATTTTATAGTCTAGCAGAAGAAGCATCAGTAAAAATGGAAAGGAGATAGCAACATTTATGATTTAGGAGTAAAAACAGGTAGACCCCCAAGGTTAAGAATCCCTGTGAAAGACTGAATTGCATCTATTGAATTGACAGAGATTGCAGGGTACTTTAAAGAAAAGCATATGCACTGCAACAGTTAAGGGGGATGCCAAATTCTAGCAAACTGAGTACTGAATGGAGGAAAGAAGGGAAAAAAAGTCTCAAGTATGAGTTTCCCTCGACTACAAAGGTAAATAGACGTCACTCCAAGTGTGGTCTGAGGACCACCCATATTAGAAATACTAGGAGGGAGTGCTTAAAATGCAGATTCCAGGGTCCCAACACAGATCTTCTACATCACAATCTCTGGAGGTAGGGAGGGGGCATGTGGCCACACACACACACACACACACACACACACACACACACACACACTTACTTTCTCTCTCTCTCTCTCTCTCTCTCTCTCTCTCTCCCTCACTCATTCTCATGTATGGTGGCCACCGGGGTGTAGTTAACAGGCCAAGTCCCATGAAGGCAAAATTATTTCTATCTTATTCACTGTTGTACATTCAAGAGGATAGCAGATTGACACACAACAGGCAATTATTCAATATCACTTAAACAATGAGTAAAGGAACAAAGTCTCTTAACATCACAGTTCTAAGTGAGAATTTAAGGTGATTCTTCCACCATGCCCAGTTCCCAGATCTCCATGGAAACAACATTCGTGTTTTAGTTTTACTCCCCTTAACTAAAACAGGTATATTTATCTTTTAAATGTGCACACCTTATCTTCATCTATGTAGAAGAGAGTCTGACAGCAGTAAGTGTATGGATGGAAACATGACTGAAGCCAGGGGTATATTACTGGTAGAGTCCAAGAAAGGATGAATGTTATTCTACATGCTCTCTTATTACTAATGTTTGCTTGCATTTACACTGCCATGGTCTTTTTGTTTTAGGAGATTAAATGTTTCTTCAAGGCACGAATATAATCAAACTTCTTACACTTCCTTAGGATATGTGCAAGGTAGGAAAACAAAACACTGTTCGAAAAATAGTTGAATTAACAGGGCACAAACTTATCTTGATCCCTAAATAACAAAAGATGTTTATAGTCTTCATAGTGAGATTTTTAACTCAATAAATGTGCCTTTAAACAAAAAAGTGATCAGTATTATGACCAAAGAAACATACAGAGTCGAACATCAGAGAGTTACTATTTAAATAAAAGCCTCATTGCCGGTATGACTCATTGCTTGTAACACTCACACAAGATAACAAATTACACATATCTTCCTTGAAAATTAGAATAACAAGGGAATAAGGGACTTGGATATAAAGCTTCTGTATGCTCCAGTCACACTGAAATTTAATCATTCTCATATTTTTCCACAGTTGAAACTAATTTTATAAATACCATTATTTTTCCAGTAAGACCAAACATATTTTTAACAGTGATTTTAAAACCTGAACATCTTAAAACTGCTCTGTCCAGGCCGGGCACGGTGGCTCATGCCTGTAATCCCAGCACTATGGGAGGCCGAGGCGGATGGATCATTTGAGCTCAGGAGTTCGAGACCAGCCTGAGCAAGAGCGAGACCCCGTCTCTACTAAAAATAGAAAGAAATGATTTGGACAGCTAAAAATATATATATAGAAAAAATTAGCCGGGCATGGTGGCTCATACCTGTAGTCCCAGCTACTCGGGAGGCTGAGGCAGGAGGATCGCTTGAGCCCAGGAGTCTGAGGTTGCTGTGAGCTAGGCTGACGCCACGGCACTCACTTTAGCCCGGGCAACACAGTGAGACTCTGTCTCAAAAAAAAAAAAAAAAAAAAAACTGCTCTGTCCAATAGAGAAGGGGCTAGCTACACGAGGCTTCTCTATTGAAATGTGGCTACACTTAATCATTCTTTAAGTAAAAAAAATACATTAACAGATCTTGAAGACTTAGTACAAAAAAGGTAACATTTCTCAAATTATAATAAAGAGTACATGTTTGGTTTTGGGGGTTTTTTTGTTTTTTGAAACAGGGTCTTGCTTTGTTGCCCAGGACAGAGTGCAGTGGCATTACCGCAGCTCACTGCAACCTTGATTATTATTAGATTATAACATTTTCTCATCAACTTTAGTAACTACAATAATCTTACTACCCAAGAACTTGAAGAATGTTTCCAAGAAGTAGAGTTAGTTATACAGCCCATATGCTTTATACTTCCAATTTTAATGTTTTGCATAATCAGGCAAATAAGCAAACAATTGTTATTATGCACAAGAAACTCATAAAAATTCTCAGTTTCATACAATTGAACTCCTATGTATCAAAAAAACAAAGAAAGTAAACAAGTTTGATCTAAGTTATCTCCCTGACACTCCT
Source organism: Lemur catta (assembly GCF_020740605.2). Taxonomy (NCBI): domain Eukaryota; kingdom Metazoa; phylum Chordata; class Mammalia; order Primates; family Lemuridae; genus Lemur; species Lemur catta. The sequence goes on from NC_059138.1 coordinate 70,343,093, forward strand.
CATTCTAGGCAACTCAGCCCTTCCTTTTCTTCTGATACAATCTTGCTAGACTTTGCAGATAACCCTTCTCCCAGCAAAAAGCACAATATAAATGCAATACTACCTTACTGGTTTGTGATAGCAGCAAATTCTTCCTGTTTAGTAAGCTCTTTTACCTTCTAGGGAGGTAATAGGTATGTTTACTACACTTAAGGATGAACAGGTTTAAAAAACTGTTTCACTTAAATGCAACATGCTTTGCCATCTATATTTTCCCAAACTTGAAATCACCCACATTAATCCATCATTCCCTTAAATAAAACTTTGGCCAAGGCATTAAAATTCCCCCACTTCTCACCTATGCCATGTTTGTCAATCAAAAAACAAAATCCTAAAACGATCACATCTCTAGGTCTATCGTGTCCTCTGAGGACAGAGATACACATTAACAGACACCACAAAAATACTGTCAGTGAAATCCAGACCTGGGAAACTCTCCAGCACAAACACCTAAATTTTTTACCGAATAAATTTCAAAGAAAAACGGGAAGGAGGGGAAGAAAGTTAGACATTAAAAAAAACAAACTTAAGACATATCAACCAGTCATGGTGTAAGACATTTCTTTAAATCCCAATTCAAATAAACTGGAAAAACACAATTAGACAACCAGGAAATTGATATCAAATTAGACAATGAGGAAAAACTGGAATATTTGGTGCCAGTGAGTTAGTGCTATGTTTTTAATATGTAATGATGGTATTGTCTATGTTTTTTAGAGATACATTATTTTTTTAGAGAGACGTTATTTTAAAAATATCAACAGTTGTGGTGGTTCACACCTGTAATCCTAGCACTCTGGGAGGCCGAGGTGGGAGGATTGCTTAAACTCAGGAGTTTGAGACCAGCCTCAGCAAGGGCAAGACATAGAAAGAGCAAAAAATAGAAATAAATTAGCCAGGCAATTAAAAATAGAAAAAATTAGCCGGGCATGGTGGTGCATGCCTATATAATCCAGCTACTCAGGAGGCTGAGGCAGGAGGATCACTGGAGCGCAGGAGTGTGAGGTTGCTGTGAGCTAAACTGACGATGGGCAACTGAGACAGAGCGAGACTGTCTCAAAAAAAAAAACTCTTATTTCTTAGAGATACATACTAAATAATTTATAGATGTAATATGCTTGCTGTCTTGAATTTGTTTCAAAGTAATTGGGGAGGTGAAGCATAGAGATGAAACAAGGCTGGCCATCAATTAGTGATTCTTGAGGCTAGGTGACTGGTACAGGAGAATTTATCATATCTCTACTGTAGTACTTTTGAAATCTCCACCCTCTTTTCCTACTCTCCTAAAAAGTCTGGAAGTCACTATCCTCACAAATGTTAAATTCCATTAAAATCAAACTCTGGGCTTGTTAGTACCATGAGGAATGAAGTTTTAGAAGACAAACATGATTTAAGTTTATTATGAATGACTGTCCGGTAGTAAAGAGGTCTGCTTAGGACCTTTCCACTCACAAAACCTGAGATCACATTAGCATTTTCCATACTACAGAAAAACTAGAAGCTCCCAAGATTGTTGCATTAGACAATATTCAATCTCCTTCCCTTGCCTAAGAAGGGCTGTACATTTAGATTCATTTTGCTGCAATAACTACTGTATAACTTCAAATATAGGCATATTCACAAAAATCTTATTCTACAAAACTTACTGTATATGAATGAAATTATCTGTACTGTTCACTTAAACAGATTCCTTTATAAATTAGGACAATTTTGCCCAGTTCACATCTCTATGCCAATTCTGATACAAACAAGAGATGCTGTAGATGAAAAGTTGTATCTTCTAGCTAGTGAGACTAAAGTCAGAAACATCCAGGAAGATAATCATTTCCAGATTTCTGCCACAACTATAATTTAACAATTTTAAAGTTTCATTAATATTGGGAACAAAAATAATGATACACCATTTATTCAGTGACTCCTAATGGGTAAAACTGTACTGAGTACTTGAAATACATTGTCATTGAACTCTTACAACAAAGGAGAGGGGTAATCATTCAGAGCCTTTCACTTTATAGATTAAGAAAACAGCCTCAAGGGATTATTTTAATGAAGGTCTAAAAGCAAGTAAATGAAAACCAAATTCAAACTTAAAATTCCTATGTCCATGCTACTGCTACCTTTATTTTAGATGACTACTATTTGGCTTCTGTATAAATAAAAAAAAAAAAAATCACACAGATTTCAGGAAAACTGTCCAGTATAATGGTAACAATATAAATCCCAATCTCCTGGAGGAAACACTGGAATTTATCTGACTTACATTCACATTTTAGAAAGGAGACTCAAGGTCACATCAACACAGAGTAAGATCATTTCAAGGCAAACATTCAGCCTCACCCACCAGCTAAGATGAAACGTGATTATGACAAATAACTGTACTGACAATGAAAGATCCAAAGCATACGACCTATCAAGAAGTTCCCTTCTGGGAAGTCACTGCAAGACCCACATGCTTATAAGAGTTGTTAGACCGATAAGATAATTTTAAAAACATTAAGCATTCATCTTTTAGTTAAATAAACTTTATAATAACCTAATCATGGTATATTATTTTTTCCTTTAGAACTTCAGTATGTCACACTTCCAATTAAATTACTTTTTGAGAAAAGATGACAAATTTCTAGTAGCAATACTGGTGACATTGACATAACAAACTTAAAAGACCTAGATGCTAGAAAATCCAGTGGTTCTACTCTCTACTTCACAGTTAAGTTACATATTGTTCAAGTTCAATTTAAAAAGCGATGTATTTAAACTGTGTCCCTTATGATGACAAGCTAGGTTGTGACAACATACTTATAACGGATGAGATTATATGCAAAAGCATGCTACTTATTACTAACACATCTCCAAGCCCACAGAGGATACAAGTTTCTCAAAGGAAGAAACTCTTAGTCTCCTGATATTGGTGTAATTGGTCAAAATGTTTAACATGAGCAGTAGGGGTTAGTGGTGGGCATCAAGCACCAAAGGTATAAATAAATAGTTCTCACCTTTGCACAACACTTACCCTCACAAGTACCCAGGGCACGTCTACCTGCCCTTAGGCTTTCTCTGTAACACAGACACCAAAAGTTTAAAATGCCTCTTTCCTCACTCCCAAATGTTCTAGCTCTTTTGAAAGCTTTACAATTAGAAAAAGCATCATAAACTACATCTGTCATTAACAATCTGTATAGGGTATTAAACTTTAGTGGGCTGGACTTTAACACCTTGTAAAAATGTTGAAATAAGTGTTTTGGAAATGCATACGCTTTAAAAAATGTGTTAAACAGCCCAACACTTAAATAATTGCTTAAAGACTGACTTGTAGAAACAAGCTCAAAAGGTAAGCTAAGAGGACAGACTGTCCAATGTGGGGGGCAGCACGCCAGGACTCCGACACACCCCTTACCACCAACCATCTGTCCACATATCAGGTCATTTTTATTTTTACACAGGCTTACTAGGGCTAGAGAAGGACCTAGGTCAAAGCTTTCACTTTTTTTTTCCTAAGAGGCCCTGCATCATATACATACACTTATATTTAAGCCTACTCTATGACAATTAAATCTTAAATCTTTAAATTTAAGAGTACAACAGTTACACAAGCATTTCCGATTCTAAATTCTACTTTTAAAGATTTATCTGTTGGACATCATTTAAATAGTATTTCCCCTATGTTTACAACTTTAGGTGCTTTGGGGCTTGGGAAGACTTTAAATGTATAAAATAGATAACTAAAAACTTAGTTGCAGAATTCAAGAAAAAGCAATATGAAATATACTGTTTCTTGGTCTACCTTTTTAACAGCCTATAAATTCAATCACAACAGTTATGAAACTGAATAAATAGCATCAAAACAAGCAACCAGATTGATTTACTTACAGCAAGACACCCATCTTAAAATTTCATAGATTAAAAAAAAGATTTGCATAACCTTAAGAGCTCTACCTCTTGCAGAAATTGCAAATCACCCGATCAGAGAGCCTGAAAACTCAGTCCAGCTATGCATTTAAAGTCACTGCCAATTATGATAATGGTTAAAAATACGTTAATGTTTGTGTTATTCACATAAATTTGCTTTTTAATTGAATAAAATTACTATAAAATGTTGATTTTTCTCTTTCAAAATTGTAAGTTAATGCTTTTCTATTTCCCTGATACCTGGGCATAATGGTTGTCATTTGCAGGGCTAAATAGGTACGCTGAACTAAAATGAAACTCCAAACAAGCAATAGAAGTCAAACTGCAAATATCAGTAACATTAAAATGCAATCCTTAAGGCAGATTTATTATCAGTTGGCTATGGATTAATGTCATCTTAAGTTCTGTTCAAGATTAGTAAAATAGAACATTCTATTTTTGTGTTTTCTTCATTTTTAGAATAAAAAAATATATATACCTCAGACTTTGCTAAGACCAAACTCCAGATTCAGAAGTTGTAGTTTTTCAAATTTAATTTGCAACTATTCATTTTAGATGTTTTGATGTTATTTTACTAAAATACCCATCTAGTCCTTTGGTAAATTCTGAGATTTAGGGTGGCAATATGTAAACCAAATTAAAATTTACCATAAAATCAGGTAACTGGAATTTTATGTTTAACCAACTCATTTGGAAGCAGTCTGGTCAAATTTTAACATTTTTCAATTATACTATCATTAAATTAAAAATTTGTTTTGAAAAAGTTAAATATTAATACTGATACATAAATCTAACATAACCAAAAGTAAAATCAACCAGATCTACATATTTAAACAGTACAGTGATATTTTTAGAATAAACTTAAAAGTTTAAGGTTCAAGACATACAACTAATCGTAGATATATTATGCAGTATTCAATTACTAGCTATAATTCCATTGATGTATTTAATTATGTATTTCATTTAAAAGTTATTAGTTTAAACAAGCCTATAAATTCAGAATCTGTTAAGATTGATGTGCACTAAACATTTTAGACTTCCACCTGGAATTAAAACATACCAGTATTTCATTACTTATACTTCACGCTGGAAATAAAATATTTATGTTGCTAACAGTTTAAAAATTGAATTTCTCTAAAACCATGAACTATTTCCTTTGAGCTTACATATCAAATTTCAATATTTAATATTGAAAGTAAGATTTTTCTGCAGAAATACTAATTTTTAAAACAAACAGCCATTTCTGGCACCCAAAGCAGCTTAAAAACACCATTAGAAAAAAAGAAAATGAACAAAATATTAAAAATACGATTTTCTAAAGAAATTTAAAAACAAAAAAAGAAAAAAACCCAAAACACTATTAGAATTAAATTTAGAACAGTGAACAAGTTCCAGTTAATATAATGTTATGCAAATGGTCTTTAGAAAGATTTCTCTGATGTTTTCAGAGGTTTGGGCATCTTTTTGGCTTTTTTATTTTTGGCTAAACATTGTACAACACATTTCTTCTTTCTATAATTAATGATGGGGTAAACCACATATTGGAGTTTTCTGAAAATCAGAATATTCTGTAACAAGTACTAATAATGAAACCTAAGATGTTATTAATATACTATTAATGACAAGATGTTTAAACAGATGATAATGTATTATCAGCGACACATGGGTGAATATACTTTATGCCTAAATCGAGATCCACTATTTACCATAGTTTACCTACTATTTAACACACTTTATCACCACAATTTTTCCCCATCCCACCTTCCAAAGCACCTTTAAAATTGCTTTTTAAAATAGTAAGGTACAGAACTAAGGAGCATTTTTTCTAAAAAGAATACATTCACAGATGCTCGTATACACATATAAATCATTCCTAAAGGACAAGAAACTGCACAGGAGGTGCATGTGAGGAAGGAGAAAAAAATTATGGTTTAAATATTAGCGTGTGTACTTTTTTTTCTTTTCCTTTCTTTTTTTCTTTTCTTGCAAAACTAAGTTTCTTACACAATTGCCATGTGTACTTTAAAAAAAAATCTTCCAGCTTTTATAATTACCATAGGGCAAAAACTAGTTTTACTTAATTCCTGTGGGTGTTTTGTATACAACCCAAGAAAACAGCTTAAGATTCCACTTGATTTGTTTCAATATGCATGTCATTCATCAAGAAACTTAAGAAAAAACAGGAACACCGAAGAAATCTATGACAATGCTTTACCGATATTAAACTCACTGCTATGAACAGTGCATCAAAATGCAATAGAGTAGGAAAAATGCATGATCACGAGCTAAAATAAAGTTAGACTGGTATGGAAAAAATAACCTGTAGATGATTAACAATCACCATAAGTGACATACATAATATACGACAGTTATGTTTTAAGTGCAGAACACAGTATCTGAATTTAAGACTTCATCATATACATGAAGAATGTCCTGATTTTTACCAGTTGTAAGATAGCCCCAGAAAAGAATCAAATATATTAGATGTACTAAATGTAGGTAGCATACCACCACCATGCCAAAATACTTCCTACCTTAAAAACCTTCACTTTAACAGTGTGAGCAACAAAATGATGGGAACATGTCATAATCTGTGCAGTAAGAATCCATGAGTCCATTTATATTAATATAAATTGGGAAAAGAAAGCTTATTCCAACTAATAAATGTAGAAGAAATAAACAGAATTTGAAAGTCACCATTTCACAGCCTCTGTAGTAATAATAAAAGTTTCAGATAAGAATCATAAATGGGTGCTAAAATTAAAGTATTATGAGAAACAGAATTCCCTACAATGTTCTTACCGAAAAATAAATAGTAACTTTATCCTGGAGAAGCCTGGCAGGCACCACCTTAACCAATTGATCAAAGTTATCAACACTACTGGAACAAAATCAACACACACCATACATGCCTCCATATAAGGTACACTGAAGACTGCATCACTTCTGAGGAATTTCATCAAAAATACATAGCCCAATTCTAACCATGGGAGACATCAGACGAACCCATGTTGAGGGGCATTCTACAAAATAACTAGCTTAAGCTCCTCAAAACCATGAAGGTCATGAAAGTCAAGACCAAGGGAACTGTCCCAGATCAAGAGATCAAAGAGACATCACAACTAAATGGAATATGTAATCCTGAATCAGATCCAGGATCAAAGAAAGGACATTAGTGGGACAACTGGCAAAATCTGGATAACATTTTTAAATTGGACACTATTGTTTCTATGTTAATTTTTTTATTTTGGTAATTGTACTGTGGTCATGTAACAGAATGTCCTTGTTTTCAGGCAACACACCCTAGTATTTACAGGTAAAGGGCAGTCTGTGTGCCACATACTCTCAAATGTTTCAGAAAAATTAGAAGGCAGTCAAACCTTAACATTTGGGGAAACTGGATAAAAAGCGTATGCTCAATCCATACCGTTTCTGTAACTCTCCTGTAAATTGAAATAAAGTTTTTTTAAGCCCTCCCTTGAACCACAGCCCTTCCAACTACCTTCCTATTTCTGTGATGTCTTTAGAGCAAACCTCCCTCAAAGCCTGTCCAGGCTCCCTGTCTCTGCTTCCTCCCCATCTTTCCATTCCTTCAAACCTCCACACCATTGGGGTTTCAGCCCCATTGAACTGCACCTGGCAGGCCAGGACGCCAAAAGGTTAACCCCACGCAGCTCCCCACAGCTCCCCACCGTGTCCTCAGATCTCTCCTCCTCCACCTGCTATCTATCCACTGTGTTATCTCCACACATCTAACGGTCCCCTCCAACTTGACCTGGCCAAACCGAACTCATTGCTCATCTCCCCCACCCCTAATGCTGCTGCCCCCACAACCTTGCTTGCCACAGTTAGTGGAAACCCCATCTTTCCAGTTGCTTGAGCATTAAGTTGTTCAGATATCCATAGCTCCTCTCTCACTCCTACTTCCAGCCCCTCTCTCCAAGCACGCTGTTGGCTTTGTCTCCAAAACAGAAGATTCTCACCACTCTTCAGCACCACCACTGCCATGACAGCCCTGGTCCCAGCCACCACCCTCTCTAACCTAGGTAATTACAACTGTCTCATTCCTGGTCTCCCCAATAACACCTTCCCCCATGGTCTACTCTCAGAGTAGCCAGACAATTCCCCTTTAAAGACAAATCTGATTAGAACTGTCCCTTCTTAAAACCCTTCCACAGCTTCTCATCTCACTCAGAGGGGATCTGTCAGTGCTCCTGTGCCTCCTGCCTTGCTCCCCCTCTCCCACCACCTCACACACCTCTGACCTTGTCTCCTACAGCTCTTGCTCTGTGGCTCTGCTCCAGCTACAGAGACCTCCTTTTTGTCTGGAAAGGCAGCTAGCATGCACTGGCCTCGGCGATCCTGGGCTTGCCGCCCCTCCGCCTGAGCCACTCTTCCCTCGACATCTGCTCTTCTCACTCCCTCACCTCCTTTGAGTCTGCTCATGCAGCCCCTGACTGGAGAGGCCTTCTCCCACCACCCAACACGAAATAGCAGCCAAGCCTCACTCCCTGCCAAGTGTCCCCATTTCTCCTTACCCTATTCTATTTTTCTCTATAGCCTCTATCATGCCTCACATGATGTATCTGTGTTTTCAATCTCTTCTCTCTAGATCAGTGCTGTCCATTAAGAAATAGAATGAAAGCCACAAATGAAAACCACATACGTGATAAATTTTCCACTAGACACATTCAAGTAAAAAGAAATAGATCAAAATATAAAAATTATTAGAGATACTTTATATTCTTTTTGAACTGAGTCATCAAAACCCAGTGTATTTTATACTTACACCACATCAACTGGACTAACCACATTTCAATTGCTTGCCACACGTGCCCAGTGGCTGGCTGCCAGCTATCCCACTAGTGTCCTTTATCTGATCCTGAGCTTCAGGAGAGCAGAATTGTCTCTTGTTCACTTCTGTCTCCCCAGCACCTGAAGCAGTACCTGGCATTTGGCACTCAAAAATGTACTGAATGAATCGTTTAAAAACTGCTTATATCTAAGATCAGCAAAGCAGAAGCATTTGAAAAAGAAAACATAATAGCAAGATACCAAGTTTTCTCAAACCACCAAAAATATACATATATATACAGAATGGGAAACACTTGGTGAAATACTATGAAAGGTCATTGTATTATAATTCTTGAAATTAAAAAAAAAATCATTGTCTAAGACAAGAAAAGTACCTAACTAGTGATAGTTAGATTTAGAAAATAACTAGTTTAGTTTCCAATAATTACTCAGGGCAAGGAAAGTTGGCTGACATATGTCAGAGGCTGATCAACCTTACGAATACAATGACATACCACAAGCTTTCAGCCTTATACATCTAAACTGCCAAAAGAAACTTTGATTGTACCTTGAGATCCTAGTTGGATTTCCCTAATGCTTCAGGAATGACAAAAGGTACTAAATGCCACTCATTCCTTAGGCATGACTTGTGTCAAGATGTAGGGTTCACTTTGGTTGGAGCAACCTAAAGCTTGATTGTGGGTGCCCAAATGTCCAAAATCATTTTTTTGTTCATGTATGTTTGCTTTCAATGCTCCTTAACTATTGATTCTAAATATTTTACCTTTACTACACCTAGATTTTTTTTCTGTGTTCAGAATTTTACATTTTTTCTTTTGCTTTTCCTCTTCCCACATCTGTTTTCTAATAAACTGACTTGTATAAAATTCCCTGTCGAAGCTAAGAGGCCAGGAATTGCACAAAATCCTCATTTGTTCTTGTTATGATGTAAATACACATTCACAAAGAACACCTGATCCAAAAAATTTCAAACCACACATTAGCTTGGAGCAGCAATTCTTGAAGTATAGAATATGCGCCCCTGGAAATCCCTGAGACATTTTTCAGGAGATCCAAGGAGTCAAAACTTTTTATAAAAATACCAAGATGTTATTTGCTCTTTTCACTGTGTTGAATTTGCACTGATGGTACAAAAACAACGGTGGGTAAAATTGCTGGCCCTTAGCATGAACCAAGGCAGTGGCACTTAAACTATGCCAGCAGTCACTGTATTCTTCACTGGCACTTGCTATAAAGAATTATACAAATTTTGTTTTAAAACATCCTTGATGAAGCAGTAAAAATTTCATTAAATCTTAACCTTTGAGTATACATCTTTTTAACATCCATGTGAAGAAAAGGGAAGTATGCATAAAGACTTCTGCTCCCTATTAAGGTTGCCTGGAGAAAAAGCATTGTGCAGTTGGTTTGAGCTGCAAGATGAACCACTTTTTTTCAAGAAGCACCATTTCCACCTGAAGAAACTACAGGCAAACTGTGGTTATTTAAGCTGGACTATTTGGCAGATATTTTCTGAAAAAGGAATAAAGTGAGTCTGTCACTTCAAGAAAAACTATTTTCTTAAAGAATTTGTTGCCAAATGACTGCATTTGAGTTTTTAAGTAAGAACTAGTATTTTGGCCAGGCGCAGTGGCTCACACCTGTAATCCTAGCACTCTGGGAGGCCGAGGCGGGAGGATCGCTCGAGGTCAGGAGTTCGAGACCTGCCTGAGCCAGAAGCGAGACCCCGTCTCTACTAAAAATAGAAAGAAATTAGCCAGACAACTAAAAATATATAGCAAAAATTAGCCGGGCATGGTGGCGCATGCCTGTAGTCCCAGCTACTTGAGAGGCTAAGGCAGAAGGATTGCTCGAGCCCAGGAGTTTGAGGTTGCTGTGAGCTAGGCTGACGTCACGGCACTCTAGCCCGAGCAACAGAGTAAGACTTTGTCTCAAAAAAAAAAAAAAAAAAAAACTAGTATTTTGAAGAACTCTTATATACTACCATAAACTTAAGACAGTTTTCCAGTCCTCATGGATAAAGAGCCCTTCCAAGTGCAAGAGAAACAATGGATTTCAAAGTAACAGAGCACAAAAGTTCACTGAGATGATTTCAGATTCCACACTGCAACTTGTTACATCTGGTGTAGAACCAAAGAATATCCACAACCATCTATAAAGGCTTAAAATATCCCTTCCTTTTCTAACCATATATCTGTGAGGATGGATTTTTTTCATATTCTTTGATCTAAACAACATATCACAACAAACTGAAGGCAGAAACAATGATGAGTATTCAGTTGTCTACTAGGACAAACTTGCAACATGTAAAACCATTCTACTTATTTTGATTTTAGAAATGTTTAATAAAAATCTTATGTTAGCATATAATGGGTTTATTAGTTATTAATTCATTTAAAAATAACAATTTTAAACATTATTTAGTCGATTGCTAATAGAGTATTAATATATATAGCAATAAATAAAAACAAACAACAGCTCTTTGGGGGTCCTTGGTTTTTAAGTGTAAAGGAATTGAAACTAAAAAGTTTATGAACCACAAGAAGAGAGTATAAAGCCACAGACCTCCCATTAGCTTTTCCCTTCCTCAATCATTTCCCCTTTGCAGAGATACTCACCCTCTTTGGTAGATAACTTTCCAGACCTTTTCCTATGTTTTTACACAGACATGTATATATGAAAGTTTTTTTCTCCAATCTTTTTTTTTTTTTTTTTGAGACAGGGTCTTCAGGGTCTTGCTCTTCACCAAGGCTGGAGTACAGTGGCCCAATCACGGCTCACTGCAGCCTCTAACTCCCAGACTCAAGCAATTCTCCCACCTCTGCCTCATGAGTAGCTGGGACTACAGGTGTATGGCCACATACATGCCCAGCTCCTATTTCCAATTTTCAGCTATTAAACAACACTACCAAAAAAACATTTATTTGTAACAGAACATTACAAGTGAAATTGCTAACATGGAGAAAACTGTTAAACATGCCTCAAAGTTGCAAACAGTTTAACATTATTTTAAAGCGCTTTTAACAAAAAGAAAAGGAGCTTTAGATATGGCCCTCCTTTTCAAAAATCTACCTTCAGCTGGATGCAGTGACTCATGTCTGTGATCCTGGCATTTTGGGAGGCCAAGGCAGGAGGATCACTGGAGCCCAGGAGTTGGAGGCTGCAGTGAGCTGTAATTATGACACTGCATTCTAGCCGGGGAAACAGACCAAGACCCCATATCCAAAACAAAACAAAACAAAAACCAAAAAACTATCTTCTACAGCTCAAAAATAGGCAACTGCAAAACATCCCAGATAGTTAAATTATACAGCCAGGGATCCTCTTTGTGCTTAAAAAGTAGACAATGGTGCTAGTTTCACATTATCTGTACAATACCTATTAAAATGTAATCTGTAACATAGCAAAACCTAAAAAGTTTGTGTTTTATGGACTCATTCCCAGAGACCTTTTTAACAAGTCCTGCCCAGTGATTTGGAGCTCCAATATTGCTGACTAAAACTATGCTTACAGACTGCACGAAACCATAAGGACTGGGTGTTTTTCTATGATCCTTGGTTGAAGGATATTCACATTTTCAGTTCTAACAGATACTGCCAAGTAGTATGCTAAGAAGTCTGCCAATTTACTCTAGCTATATGAATGCCCATTCCTTGGCACCACAATCTTGCCAACACCAGATACTGTCAACCTTACTCATTTTTCGCCAACCTGATAGGTAGAAAATGCCATTATAGTTGGCATTTGCCTAGTAACTAGTTAGATTGGGTATCTTTTCGTACATAGATTGCCTTTTCGGATTGCCACTTCTTATCCTTTGTCTTTTTCTTTTCTTTGACTGTGGGTGCATGCCACCACGCTTGGCTAATTTTTAAAACTTTTTGTAGAAATGGAAGTTTCACTATTGCCTAGGCTGGTTTCAAACTCCTGGCCCCAAGTGATCTTCTTGCCTTGGCCTCCCAGAGTGCTAGGATTACAGATGTGAGCCACTGCAAACAGCCTGTGCACAAAAAATTAACTGAAGTTGGTGCCAGCACTACAGCACAATGGTAGGGAGGGCATCCTGCTCGGAGCCACACAGACCTTGATTAGAATATTTGCTTAATTTATGATCTCAGGCAAACTGATTAAACTGAGTGTCTTAGTCTTTTAAATTTGTAAATAGCAGTAATAAAACTTATTGCACTGGGTTGTTGGGAATTAAATGATGTTTGTAAAGGACTTCTTGGATTGTCTGACACTTAAGCAGTATTTTCTCAGTAATAGGTTTGGATATGTACCATGTGGCAATGGAAAATAAGGGAAGGATGTCTATTCCTGCATATCATGGTTTATGTCTCACATGTACACATATGTACAAATGTTTCATATTTCCTTGTAGAATGTGGGTTATACACTGTGAACAAGTTAAGAATTTGTATTTTATATCTAGATGCATGAATCTTAGAAGCCCTAAAATGTATTTAGTTCTGAAATTATCTTAAACAAGAGAGACTGTCCTTAAAATAATAGACTGGGAGATGAAGAACTCCTAATTTCAAAGAGGTAAAACAAGGATGGACAAAGAAGCCTGAGCAACATAAAGAGGCCCTGTCTCTACAAAAATAGAAAAATTAGCTAGACACAGTAGTGTGTGCCTGTAAGTCCCAGCTCCTCAGGAGGCTGAGGCAGGAGAGTTTGAGCCTGGTAGTTGGAGGTTGCAGTGAGCTATGATGACGCCACTGCACTCTAGCCCCGGTGACAGAGCAAGACCCTGTCTCAAAAAAAAAAAAAAAAATTAGTATGTGCACATAAAAGTGCCTATCACATTTTTGTCCAAAGGTTCATTATATCATCTGGGATGCCTTTAAAAAAAAATCAAATACCAGGAGTTTTAATCAGCACTATTGGTTTCTGTCTTGCCATCAATGGGCTCAGTCAACCTTATTACAGGATTCTTAGTCCTACACCACAACTTACCCTAATTATGCTGGCAGAGGACACCCTAAAAACAGCTCTGGATTCCCTGGACTGTTTTGGGGCTATAGCCATTCCCATGAAGCACTGAAGAGGCAAAAGCAGTTCAACAGGATCTCTGGTAAGTAGATCCCAAAATTAACCTAGGCATCAAGACTTCCATGATAATCCCAAAAAAGCATTAATGCAAGTTAATGCTAAATGGCATTGACTAAACTGACTGAGCCCCTGAAGTTAAACACATGAAGAATGAGAATAACGCAGTCACTCCATCATGCACTCAGGCTGCACACCACCCTGCCTCACACTCGAGCCTCTTTAATCTCAAACAGCTTGTCGTTCCCACACACACACCAGGATGTTTCACACTCATGTGCCCTGGTTCCAGCTGTCCCTTCTGCTTCTTCCATACTCACTGCACATGGTCAGCCTCTGCTTGCCTTCACGTCTCTCTAAATCTATCCCTGGCTGGCTGTACCAACACCCAGGTACCAACTCCTCTGTTTCTGGGGCATCCCACATACACCCTATGACATATTTACAACATCTCTTTATTTGCAGAGACTTTAATCCACCTTTATTTAGGATCACTGCCATGGCAAGCCATTATTACTATTGAAAATGAAAATAACATCACCAAGACATTCAGACAAAAGAAAGTGAAAGCCATTATATTATACTCCATGTACTTTCACTTTTCTTCAGGACAAGAGACTTATTCTTTCTAGCCCCTGAAACCTAGCACAGAATCAACTATAAGCACAGGTACTCAATCTATGCTTGTTAAACTAAAAATTTATATAACTTGTAAGAAATGAATTCATTGCTGAAACTCAAAAAATACAGAAATAGGTAAACGAGCACACACAAAAAAACGGAAACTATGAACTTAAACCACATATAACTCTCCAAAGAAAAAGAAAGAGCTTCTCCATTTTTGCAAAACCAGCTGATTTAATTTTTATTTAATTTTTTTCTTAGCCACCCCCCCACCCCCGAGTGCAGTGGCATCATCTAGCTCATGGCAACCTCAAACTCCTGGGCTCAGGTGATCCTTCTGCCTCAGCCTCCTGAGTAGCTGGGACTACAGGCACACACGACTGATGCCTGGCTAATTTTTCTATTTTTAGTAGAGACGGGGTCTCATTCTTGCTCAGGCTGGTCTCAAACTCCTGAACTCAAACAATCCTCCCACCTCGGCCTCCCAGAGTGCTAGGATTACAGGTGTGAGCCACCACACACAGCCCAAAACCAGCTGACTTAAAATAAATAAATAAATAAATAAATAAAAGACATTTGGGGACCACTGGGGAGAACTCAATCACTTCTTAAATAGTTTACCAATCCCACAGGTTCTCATAACTAAGCTTTCTAATTATCTGTCCAGCTAGGATGGCAAGCTGAATAGCACCTTCTTTTGGGAGCTAATTCTTAATAAAATTTCTCCTCAAAATGTGATTTTTGTAAAGTTTCTATTATGAGAAACTATTATGAGTTTCTCAGGTAAGATCCAAAATCCAAGGTGAGAGCACGAGCCCTAGGTATCTGAGCTACAAATTATCAGAATTGGCCAAGCAAGCTGGCGCATGCCTACAATCCTAGCACTTTGGGAGGCTAACGCCAGGATTTTGAGACCAGCCTAAGCAAGAGTAAGAACCCCATCTCTACAAAAAAGCCCACAGAAATTAG
Source organism: Lemur catta (assembly GCF_020740605.2). Taxonomy (NCBI): domain Eukaryota; kingdom Metazoa; phylum Chordata; class Mammalia; order Primates; family Lemuridae; genus Lemur; species Lemur catta. The sequence continues at coordinate 70,358,498 of NC_059138.1, forward strand.
CAGGCATGGTGGCACACATATGTAGTCCCAGCTAATCAAGAGGCTGAGGCAGAAGATTGCTTGAGCCCAGGAGTTCGAGGCTGCAGTGAGCTATGATGCCGTCACTGTACTCTAGCCCAGGTAACAGAGTGAAAAAAAAAAAAAATTATCAGAACTTAATTTTTATAGCTTTTTACTTAATTTTATATACAAAAGGCACAAATGAAATGGGACAAAGACTTGTCAGAACAGCACAACATCTATGATAGAAGAGTAAGTCTGTTTCTAGAATTATATAGCCCTCCATGCTTGAAGAGACAGTTTTTTGTTTTGTTTTGTTTTGTTTGAGACAGAGTCTTGCTCTGTTGGCTGGGCTAGAGTGCCGTGCAGTCAGCCTAGCTCACAGCAACCTCAAACTCCTGGGCTCAAACAATCCTCCTGCCTCAGCCTCCCGAGTAGCTGGGACTACAGGCATGTGCCACCATGCCCGGCTAATTTTTCTATATATATTTTTTAGCTGTCCATATAATTTCTTTCTATTTTTTTAATAGAGACGAGGTCTCGCGCTCTTGCTCAGGCTGGTCTCGAACTCCTGACCTCGAGTGATCCTCCCACCTCGGCCTCCCAGAGTGCTAGGATTACAGGCGTGAGCCACCACGCCCAGCCTGAGGAGACAGTTCTTAACCAAACAGTCTCACTGCACACTTCATGTGCTCTTTGCTGTCAAATTATGACTAACCATGTCAACACAAAAAAATTATTTATTTGTTTATTTATTTATTTGAGACAGAGTCTCACTCTGTTGCCCGGGCTAGAGTGCCGTGGCATCAGCCTAGCTCACACCAACCTCGAACTCCTGGGCTCAAGCAATCCTCCTGCCTCAGCCTCCCGAGTAGCTGGGAGTACAGGCATGCGCCACCATGCCTGGCTAATTTTTTCTATATATATTTTTAGCTGTCCAGCTAATTTCTTTCTATTTTTAGTAGAGACAGGGTCTCGCTCTTGCTTAGGCTGGTCTCAAACTCCTGAGCTCAAACGATCCACCGCGCCCAGCCAAATTTAGTGTGTTTTTAAGAGCACTTCCAAATTTAAATATGTATATCTTTTGACATTACAATCCTCAGTTTACGAATTTACATTATAAAAATTCCCAGCTAAGAGTCTGGATAACACACACAAGTATGCTGGACTGAAATCACTATGAAAACAATGATTATCGCACGCTCATGCTGAACAACGAAGCTGTAGGTTAAAAAAGCAAAATGTTTGCCTGTACAAGAGATTCTTCAGGATACATTATTTAGTAAAAGCACAAATTATAAACAACATGGTTTGATTATATCAAGAAATGTTTGTGGATACATGCACAGAAGAAATTCTGGAAAATAATATACATAAGTAACTAGTGGTAAGTCCCACTTGGGGGACTTTACCCTACATGGAGAGGGTAAAGATTGAAAAACAACTATTTTTCATATTTTACTTTGTGTTTTGAATTAATTTGAATGTATACATATGTAAAAATTATCAGTATGCTTAATATTTACACACTCTAGTGCATCTAGGTTGTACCTTAAGAAAAAAGGTAATACATGCTCATTGTTGGGGAGGAAGAAAAAAAAAAAAACACCCCATCCACCCACAGGTTTCTGCTTACAGGAGTCCACAGGAGTCCACATCCTGAAGCAGAACAAAGATCTTCCATGTGTCTGTTATCACCACCAAATCTAATCTGCATCATCCAGCTTTCACATCTGAATCTCAAGGAGAAAAATACAACAGCTACCATTGGTAAGACCACTGGTGATACTGTATTGATGCTTTACACACATTATCCTACAGGATCCTATGAAGCATCATTTCCATTCTAATCTCCGGAAGACCTCAAGTTCCTTACCCTTAAACAACATCATGCACTTAGTAACTGGAGCTGGGAATCAAACCCAGATCTAAGACTTCACATCCCACACCCTTCTGACTATACGTTTAAGTTCAAGGACACATAAAGTAAGCAACAGAGCTCCTAATAAAGAGGTTTCAGCACAATTTCTCCCTCCTCGTCTCCTGATCCTTAACAACATCCCTTGTTAAAGAGACTTTCTTCTGTAAGCCAGGGTCCTACCAAACCTGATAACAAGCTGGGACAAATGGACACCTCTGCCTCTTTTGCAATGTAGGAACACACCCTAAGGAATTACAATCACCCTCTTGAGTTAAAGCAATGACATCTGCCTCTCCACGCCTTCTGTCCTACCCGCATATCTTCAGGCCCCTCCTATTTCTCTGAAACTCATTTATATAAAGATGAAGCTGCTAAAAATATATATTAAAGCAAAAAAAAAAAAAAAAAGGCTCATTTTCTGTCTTAAATGAGGATGTCCAAATGTTTTTATTCTATAATAAGCCCTGGATTCCAGACTACCTGTGTATAAGTCTTTTTCCTAAAGAAAGATGAAAAATCAACCCTTCAAAGAAGCCAAACAAGATTTCTGTACTTAGAGAAGGCAAGAAATAAGACATCTCTGTTCTGACTCGCCACTGCACACACGATGGGGCTGCTGTGTGCTTGAGGATTTGAACAACTTAAATGGAAGGAATGAAAGCAGTCAGGGCAGAGTCACAGCACCTGGAAATGGGCTTCACTTGGTCACTTCTCCCAGGGCCTTAGTGAGAAACTTTGGTAAAGCAACCAATACCACTTAAGAATCTACTGTGTTATCTCATTTTTATTACTTTACCTTTCCTAAAATAGTAGCTGTTTAAACATTTTGAAAGTAGTACTCCACTGATCAAAGGACTTGCATAGACAGAAAAAAAGGTATTGAAAGTAATTATTCAGACCAAATCCTGTCTCATAAAAATCAATTGATCGAACATATCAATCACCTAGTTTTTGGCAACTATTGTGACCAAAGACAGGATTCATAATTTGGGGAGTATTCTACTTTACCAAAGACCAGATTTTTAAGTATGCAAAAATGAGAGAATTTAGTTAATTCCAAAAGATTTCTTATAGCAAAAGTTTGTGAATAAAATGGAAGGAATGCTTAATTTATGCTAGCATCCTAAAATAAAGTATTTTAAACCTAGCCCATGATATCCATAAACATTTAGCCAATAGTTTCAATCTCTGCTTGTTAAATCAAGCATTTAGACCACCACACAGAAGCACTGAATTTGGTCTACACTGTTTTAGAACCTAAGGCAGCTTTAGAGAATTGCCCAGATGTATCTTAATAAAAAAGCAGGATGAGGCTGGGCACAGTGGCTCACTCCTGTAATCCTAGCACTCTAGGAGGCTGAGTCAGGAGGATTGCTTGAGCTCAGGGGTTGGAGACCAGCCCGATTTCAATATGAATTTGGGGAGGGTAGGGGGGAAAAAAAAAGAGAGGCCAGCCTGAGCAAGAGCGAGACCATGTCTCTACTAAAAATAGAAATATGTAACCGGGCAACTAAAAATAGAAAAAAATTAGCCGGGTGTGGTTGTGCGCGCTTATAGTCCCAGCTACTCGGGAGGCTGAGGCAGAAGGATTGCTTGAGCCCAGGAGTTTGAAGTTGCTGTGAGCTAGGCTGATGCCATGGCAATCTAGCCCGGGCGACAGAGAAAGACACTGTCTCAAAAAAAAAAAAAAAAGTAGAATGAGTTGTCTGTAATCTGAAAGTGAGCTCATAGCCATCAGAGATGCTGAAAGATGCAAGAGGTCAATTGTTGTTAGATGTCACAAACAAGTCTTGTCCACTGAGCAAGAGGATCTATTAAAGTTGGAAGACTCTTCCATCTCTAACAGATAATAAACAGAGTATGCTCAGATGTTTCTAGAAAATAAAATGAATCAAGATCCTAAAAAATGAATTCTGAAAGAAAGGGTATATCCCAGGTTGCTCCAAAATTTGTATACCATTCTGTGTCTATTTACAGAAGAGCCAGAAGGCTGAAATTTAATACACCCCCACATTCACTTATTCACCCATCTAAATCAGTAACTCTCAGTGGTTTTCTACATAATTGATTACACCCTCCTTCTCCACAGGCTTTCTTCACTTACCTCCCACAAGCAGTTCCCTCTGCTTGCTTTCTTCTAGGTTATCATCCTCCTGTCACCCTCCCTTTGCTGGTCTCTCCTTTCTTCTAGAGCCCCAGGCTCGGGTGCTTTGTAGTCTTGTGGATTCCATGGTTTCAAATACCACAAGCTAACGAAGCCCCCTAATTTTCACCTCTATGTCCTTGAGCTCCAGATTGATATACCCAACTGCCTATTCCACTTCGTCATTTACATTTCTAGTAAGTGTTAGAGACACAATACACCAAAAGTAAAGCTGGATTTCCACCCAAGAATCTGCTCCTCCCCCAATATTCTCCATTTTGGTAAATGGCACCATCTTCCACTCAGTTTTTTTGGCCCAAAAATCTTGTCATCTTTGCCTCTTTTCATACTCCTTATTTAATTCATCAGCAAATCCTGTTGGCTATTCCTCATGGCTATATAGAGAACAGCTGCTACTCATGACCTCCAAAGCTAATGCCATCATCTCTTACCAGGATATTACAATAGGGGCTGGCTCTCTATTTCTACTACTACATGCAATTTTCTAATATTTTACGTTCAAAGCGTTTTGATGCCACTACTTCTTCTCTCCTCCAATCAGTGGAAGATAATCTACTAAGATGGTCACCAACAATTCCTCTCTCTCCGTACCTGCAAACCACTCTACCACCCAGAGATAGTCTCTCTCTCTATATCTCTATATCTGGGCAGGCCTAATGACTTTTCTTAACCAATCGAATGGGACAGGAGTAACAATGTGCCAATTCTGAGTCCAGCCTTTAACAAGATTAGCAGCTTTCACTTTCACTTGGGGTAGTCAGCTGTGCTACAAAAAAGCTCAGGCTACTTTTGACGACGAGATACCATGTGGAGAAAGGTCACAAGGACAACCACTAAGAGACCAGTTATAAGAGTGAATGAAGCCTTCTTGGTCCTGTTAGCCCAGCTTAGTAAATGCCCCAAATGATACCACATGGAAAAGAACTAATGTCCTAACAGAACTATAGAATCATGAGTTGTTGTTTTGGGGTGGTTTGTTATGCGGCAAGGGATAACTGAAATACCATGATCACAACAAAATCAACTCCCTAAACAACTAAGTGATAATGCCAGATAGTCTAAGGACTTAGGTCTTTTTCAACTTAGAGTTCTACTAGATTCCTCAAAGAATATTTCTACAATAATTTCAAACTATTTTCAAATCAAGTTAAATGGTCTCAGGACAATTTTCTAAAATACGTACAGTTTATGTACTACGTATTCCCCTTCAGGGCAATAAAGCTCACATACTATATCAATATTTATAACTGTGTTTATTTACCAGTACTGAACCCTTGCCAAACAGCAATTTTAGACCATGATAAATTACACCCTCAATTTTAATGGAGCACTCAAAACTGTGCTTGCCACCAGCCTTCAAGTAAAATCTCGGCAGTCCAAGCCAATTTGTAACATCAGATTTATGGAGCAGAGATCCTAAGTAAGAATGCCAATCCTACCCCTTGGTCATTGCTACCACACTGCCACCTCCTGTCTTATGACTCTGGAAGCTTGAATCAGAGGCAACAGTCGATAAAGGAAACTCAGCTAAGAATAGCACAGCTAACCATCTCGTCTTTCCGCCTCTCCTTCCTCCAAGACCAAACCAACCGCCAAAGTTACTGAATGGATAATTCATACCTTTCAAAAATTAGTTACTGCTAGAAAAGTTGCTGCCTGCACACTGCTAAAGACAATTATAATGAAGTCACTTCAAATATAAAAAGATGGTTCAACAGCTTCACTTTAATACAAAATCTCAATCCTATAACACATTAACTGAAGCAATGTGGCTCACGAAAGGGTTTCAAAGCATGGCAAAGATCATTTCCCTCTTGCTAACTGCCTGAAAGAGGTTGCAAAAGCAACTGAGCTACCATACTACAGAAACATTCAAGTCAAGCTTCTTACAGGGAAAACCCCAGATCTCTGTAATTCCAAAAGATTTTGAAGCCTTAGCTAGTAACCTGTTTATTCCAAGCAGAATGGTAAAAATCTCAGAGCAAAATACTGTATGTCCCTTGTAGTTTATTATAATGACATTTGGCCTTGAACAGAGAATGTAAGTGATCACACAAATCAAAAGGAACGCCAGAAACAGAAGCCAAGATTCTCGATTCCCACTGGCTCCAGACACATGTCATGTTTCCATAACATCTTCCTCCGAGTTACTGTGGACAACCACACAGTAGAAGCTACTTACCAACATTCATTTAATTTTTTACAATTGTATTAAAACCAAAGAAATCTTTCCAACTGTTTTGAGAAAACATGAAACCAAGAAAAAAACCTCTCCAACTACAACCATTTAAGCAATCACACAGTGATCTTAAACTGAGCATTTTAAAGATAACCCTTCTTATAATTCTTTACCAGCCAAGAAAGTTTCCTAACATTCAGAACCAAGTCTCTACATGTGTGAGAAATTTCCCCAATTCACAAGATTCACCAATACCACACTGATAAGGAAGAGGTACACTCCTATTCATACCTGTGTGTTTAAATGTTCCACATTAAAAAGAGCTTTTCTTGTTCTAAGACTGTGAAGTCAGCCCCACTGTGAGGGGTCACACGCTTTGGCTAATGGGCATGTTGTTGGTCATGGTACTGTCCTATTCTATACTTAACAGCTATTAAAATGCAACATTAGATTTTAAGTAGCCACTGAAAGTATAACACATTTAAAACTGCAGTTACTTTTATAATACTCTATCCAATTTACATGTTAAACACAGATTCTAATACGGAAATAAGTTGTTCACTTATTTAGAGATGAGGTCTTCCTCTGTCACCCGGGCTTAAGTGTAGCGGCCTGATCATAGCTCACTGCACCCTTGAACTCCTGGGCTCAAGCCTAGCCTCCTGAGTAGCTGGGACTACAGGCAAGCACCACCAGACTCAGCTTATTTTCTTTTTTTTAAGGAAAAAAAAAAAAAAGGGACATTTGAGCTTAGGCCTCACAGTTTGTTTTATAGGATCCTTCCTGGAAAAATATTAACTATATCTTTTTTTCTCCCTTATTCAAATATATTTTCAGCTACATTTAATCCTAATTAATGCTAACAGCTAAATCATGAGAAAGTTTAATCAAAAATGGTTAGGCAATAGAAAACAATATGAAATTATTTTCATAATTTAAAAAGCCATGGAAATTGAACTAAAGCCACCATCCTCTCAGTTCCCTTACTGTCAGCAACTTTCCTGTTCCCTCTCCCATGCCCAACAGCCCACAACATAACAAAGAAGGACATCAGCGCTATTTACATAATCACATAGGGGCACATACAAGGCCCCACAAGATACCAGCAGCTCTTCCAACCAAACTCAGCTACAATCTTCAAAGTCACAACTATGTCCACACCCACTTTTACGTCCAAGGGGAGAAAAACATTAAGCCTATACCTCAGAGTCATCAAGTCTTCATCTGCTTTATCTTTTAACACTATCACAGATATCCAGTGCAACCTTCTCTTCATCCCAGATGCAGGGACCTCAAGGTCTGTGAAGTACTGCTATAATCTCCCCCAACTGAGGGGTGTATCTGAATGCAGAAAAGCCACATTCCTTCCACATTCCCTTGAGACTTCGGTAATCAGAAGCTAAGCTTGGTCTGAACCAAACTCAACAATGCCCCTTCCTGAATCGGTCCCCACCCAGCTTCACTCAAAGTCAGAGCTAGACCAGCCTGCCAAGCATCCAATCACCTCCTGGGTCTGCTCCCCTGTTTAGTTAGTGCAAGCCCATTCATCCATCTAAGCCTGCTGCCATAGCGTTCTCCAGCACCAGGTTCCCAGCATGCCTTGCACAGCAGGTATAAAGGTCATTGCTGCACATGTGGGTGTGCCTGCCTCAGATGCCCACATGATGACGGGATGGAATGAAATGACTGCTAAGCAGAAAGAACTCCACCCTGAAGTCCAGCAGACTCACTTGGCAAGGATTGAGCTGCGGCATTCAACTATCATAGCAACCCCCTCCAGGACCACCTCTTGACCTTCCCAGAGATACTGGGCCTGTGGTCACCAGGGTGCCTTGTCTGCCCTCTCACAGAGCCTATGCAGACGGTGGAACAGTCCAGATAAGGGAAACTGCATCACAGCTCCAAAGTTCAGTTAAAACAATTTTAATACAGATTTCCAGTACATTTCCCCGCAGCAAAGTAAGCTCTGCTTTTAAAACATTTCAACACAAGCAAAAGATTTACTTGATTTTTTTCTCAAATCAGTAAAAAATTGTCTCCAGTGTTCTCACCTTTATTTATTTTCCAGTAAGATGGTACTGTATCATTTACATTCCTGGGCATTTTCATGCTAGTGAAAAATGAGCTTGAATATTTAATCTACATTGTTAATAAACTGAAAAAGTTTCCATTGATAAATACTTGCTGCCACTGGTAACATTTTACCTTATGTGCTTTCCTAAAGAGAAACTCCTGTTCATTATAAAATAACAAGTAACTAAGTATGTTTTTAGGCTGGGCAAAAAGCCTTTAAGAACAAAACAGGCAGTTTTTATCAGGTAATATTTTAAATTTAATTTCCTACACATGGGGAGAAATTCACACCAGGTTGGGAAGGAGAAGCAGGAGAGTAAGGCCAAGTAATCTGTATTTACATGTAAGTCAATGAATTGTATCTGAAAAATTCGAACATTTAATGTTTAAACTTAGAAACTCTCAAATGGTAAAATGCCAGTCCTTCAAAAAACCATTTGCTTATTCTTTTAATTCAACATTTTAAGAAAATTAAGACACATTGGCCAAATATGAAACCAATTAAAATTGGCAGAATGTGCTCACATTTTTTTTCTAGGTAACCAATTCAGACTATACCTTTAAACTTTTTAGGGGGCTACAACTTCTCCCTCAGTTTTTCAATTCCTGTTAAACTAAGCTCAATCTAGGTATTTTTCAGTACACATTCTATTATTTTAGAAGCTTTTTAAAAATAATTACATTCTATATGAAATAACTTGACCACTACTAAAATTCCCAACTAGAACTAAATCAGGTCACTCGAATCTCTTTTCAATTATCCTAATGAGATTTAAGTACATGAACAAGAGAAATCCACAAAAATCCAAATCAGCTCGTTCCTAAAAACAAGATTTGTGAAAACGCTTTACGTGGAAGAGAGCTCAATCCGGAAATAGGCATACAGATGACACTTTGTGTGGCCATCTATCTCTGCACAGCACCAGGAACGGCAGACCAAGCCCCTCCTGCCCCTCCCGCACGCACTCTCACCAATACCTAACCAGATACACGGAGCCCTGGTTTAAATTAAATTCGAGCTTATTGTTTGGCTCAAGCTGGGAGTAGGGGGATGGGAGAGGAGCAGGCAGAAACCCTAACCCCACCTTGCAAAACCCAAAAAGGCACAGGACAACCCCCCCAGGGACACTGGGAGGGTACAGCCTTTCCAGTTAGTTACAGAGCCAAAATCTGGCCTGCTCTAGAGAAAGGAGCCATGTCTCCAAAATACTTCAGAGGCCAAAACAGTCTGCAAACATTCTGTAAAGTGACACACTACACATGCTCTCGGAGAAGAGAAATCCCCCTGGCTTAAGTAGCACAAATCTTTTAAGCAAAAAATATACCCTAAAAGGGGAGGGGGAAACAAAGGCTGTGACTACAGAAATCTATTACATATAGCTTTGGAGTGACCAAAAGGTATTTCTGGGCTGGAGAAGCCCGGGAGTTCGCTCACGTGTTCCAATACCCGCGAGCAAGCAAACAGGGGAAAGGCAAATTCCTCTCTTCTCAGATGCGCCCCGGGCCTCCCAACTCCGACAGGGAAGGAAAGGCGCGCCACCCCGCGCGTGTCCGCAACCGCTTTCCGCTACCTTGTTCCTAAGGGTGTGGGGTGTCATCCCTTGCTCCCTAAGTCCTGCAGACTCCCCAAGTCTGCCCGTTTAGACTTTTGATTTCGATTTCCCGTTGTAGTAATTTGACCTGCTCTGACACCAAACATCTAGCTGTGAGCTTCCTTGAGACATTTTGATAACCAATAACAACAACCGAGCGGCAGGGGCCACAGCACTAGCCACACACACAGCCCTGCCATAAACTTAAACGCAAGGGAAAAAGAAACGCCAAACCATACAGCAGCCTGGTAAGCATAGGAGGACAAGAAGTTGTTTTCAGCTGAGTCTTTCCTCCCAGTAATGGAGTGAGAAGAGAATCGGTGAAAACAGAATACAAGCTCACCTTTGCCTTTTGGGGACCGAGTGCTCAACTTCTATGGGTTTCCCATGCAGTTCCATTTTACCTGCGGACACACAATAAGTGAGAGAAGGTCGGCCGGGTTCATCGGCTCTCCCCACCCTAAGGACAGGCACAGCCTAAGCGGCGACACAAATGGCCTCCTGAGACCCCAAACTGCCCCCAAGGCCCACACGCGGCTTAAGGCCTACAGAGAAGCTGGCTTTCAAGCGGGTGGGAAGCCGACCCCCTTGGATGGGTGTGGGTTTTTAACTTACGGATGGTTGGAGAAGAGGATCAATTGGCGGGCCCACTACTTGGGTAACATTTTAGTCCCCAGGCCTCTCCCGCCCACCAAGGGGGGGAGGTCACCCAACCTCACCAGGCCCGCAAGAGGGACACTCCCAACGGGACAAACTCGGGGAAGGAGGCTACACTGCCTTTCTTCAGGAGGGAGCTCCCGGCCTTTCTCTCTGCTTGAGCCCAGGCCCGCGGGAACACTAGGCGGTGGGGCTGGGGAGGACAGGGAGTGGCGGGAAAGGGCCAGGGACGACAGGGGAGACGAAGGACGAGTGAATGGCCAGAGGTACCGCTCAACAGACTGAACCAGGAGCAAAGGACGACAAGGCTCCCGCACCAGATCGGAGATGATAACAGGGAAGCCGAAAGGCAAGGGGCTCCCAGAGGGACCCCCAGCGCAGCCCTCCCGGGGCGTTCTGCCCCGCCAGGCATGGTCCCCCGCCTTGGATGAGCCGCCCTGCCACCTCCGGAGGCCGCAGCCCCGCGCCAGAGCCCGGAGAGCGGGGGGTGGCCCAGAGCCGTGACGGCGACACCCTCCCAGGCGACAAGCTGCCGCCCCCGCCCACCTGCCCCTTTTGCTTGTCGGACCAGGAGAGGTGGAATGTGGAACGGGGAAACCGGGCGCGCTCGCTCCCCTCCCGCAGGGTGGAGAGGAAGCGCGGGGCCGCCCGTGCGAGACACCGGCTCTCGGCCTCACTCGGCAGCCGGGTCGAGGCCACTTTCCATTCTCCAAGGCCGGGGGGGAGGGCAGCGAAGCCAGCGCCGTAAATAACGACCCGAGGAAAGCAGGAAGGAAGGAGGAACAAGCGGACGCTCGAGCTCGGCCCAGCGTGCCGGGCCTGGAGCACGCGCCTGGGCCCGGGCGGGGCGCGGGTGGAGCGCGCCTCCCCCCAGCCCCGCGCCCCTCCGAGCCGGCGCCGGGGCTTTCTTGACAGCGCGGCCGGGGGAGGGGAGCCGCGGGCCCGAGTGGGCGCCGAGGCTGAGGGAGCCCCCGGCCCCCACGCGGGTGGGCACTCGGGCCTCGCCCCCGCCCCCCGCCCGCGCCGGGCCTGGGGCTCGCGGAGCCGCCCGGGTGGGCTCGGGCCGGCGGCGCCAGGCTGGCGCGGGAGTCCGAGCGGGGCCAGGCCGGGGCCCACCTGAAAGCGCCTCGATGGCCTTGAGGGCCCAGCTCTCGTCCGGGCAGTCCACGAACGCGTAGCCTGTCTTCACCAGGAAGGGTCCCGACACCGGGATTTTGGCGTCCTTGAAGATACTTTCTAGGTCCGAGGGGGCGGCGTTCTCGCTGAGGTTTCCGATATACAGTTTGTTCATCGTGCAGATTGGTTGTTTAAAAAAATTAATGAGAAAAAGGAAAAATTAAAACCACCCACAGTGATGGATGGATCCGGCGGGTTTTGTTCCCCTCGTCTTCTGGCCTTTAGAACACACAAACACAGTAAGAACCGAGCACTAGAACGAGGAGCCAAAAATCAGATCCGAGGGTTCTTGTTCTTTTTCTAGATACTTAAAAAGAAAAAGAAAAGAAAAGAAAGAAAGGAAAGAAAAAGCCTAGCTACAGCCCAAACGCATCAACGAGTCTTCCTAACTCTGAGGAGGAGGCGGGATTAGTAAGAGAAAGGAGAAGGAGGAGGGGAAAAACTACTTTTTGTCTCTTCCTCTCCAACCCCTTTGGCATCGGCCAGCCGACTGTGAAAATATCACACTACGTGAGGCAGGCGCCGCCTCCCCATAAAAAACCCAGAAGGGTGACTGGCAGGAGGGAGGGGAGAGGGGGAGGAGGGAGGAAGGCGCAGGAGGCGGAAAAAATCCGCTCCGAGTGTCCGGCTTTTTGAATGAGCCACGTGTTCAAACTACAAATCAACGTCTCACGTGAGGAATCCCAGCGCCTCAATTAGAGTGGGTTTCGGAGGAAAAAAAAAAAAAGAGCGAGCGAGAGGAAGAGGGGGAGGGGAAACGAGATTGGGCGAGGGACCTGAGAAGGGGGAGGAGGAGGAGGGAAAAAATGCTACAGAAGCCGCAGCCCGGCGCCGAGGGGAGCTGATTGTCACCACACGAGTTTAGAAAGGGTTATCTGGTCAGGGCCGATCCGGGGAGGGAGGGTTCGGATATTGATTTGTTTTTTTTTTCAACGAGGAAAGGGGTGGGGTGCTAGGCAATTCTTCAGCTCTAGTCCCCGTAGTTTTAATCATTCACTTTTTTAGAACAGGTAATTAACAAAACCAAAGAGTCACAATCCCGAACTCGCCTGGTGGCTTTAATGACATGAGAAGTGTAACCCCAGCAAAGCCGCGAGCACGTTTCCAAGGCCGGCAGGGACGGAAACGCAGCGGGGTTGGGGGCGGGACAGGCGGGCCGACTCGCCCCACCCGGTGCACCCTAGTCGGGCTCGGGGCACCGCGGGAGTGGGGCGGCCCGGAGCCGCGGCGGTGGGGGATGGGAGCCCGCAGCGTCCTGGGCGGGTGTCTGGGCGACACCTCCTCCGCCTCCGCCTGTGCTCGCGGTGGCTCTCGGCTTCGCGTTTGCCATTGGTTGCGCGATTCAGAAAAGGCTCCGGGATAAATGAGGCCGGGGGCGGGCTAGGCCACTGGTGGGGGAGGGGAGCTCAGGGGCGGAGGTTTCTGGCTTGGGGATGGGGGCGTCGGGGGACTGGGCGGCTGGAGAAGAGACGTCGAAGTGGGAAAAGTCGGTATTTAAAGGGAAACCTTCTCTTTCTGTAGTTTCTAGAGAGGGAGGAGTGGTGTAGGCTGGTACTTTTATTTAAATAATTTTAGTTGGAGAACTTGGGACTTTTAAACAGGAAGACCGCTCAGCGTTACCCATAGGTGGTATTCGCACTTGAAAAATTGTTCGAGTCTTTTCTGCCTTTCTGCCTGCATTTGGCCATGAGAGCCATTCGTGATTTTCCCTATATGTAACGAGTACAATGGTGGGTGTGGGGGAGAGGCTCTGGGCCCAGTGGAGCCTTTGTGGGCCAACAAAATGTGAACTGGAGACGAGGAATACGGAAACGAGGGCAGTGTTGGGGATCTTGTGGAAATCTCCAAGTGTCGTTTAATGATTGTGTGCTCTGCTCAAAGGCTTCATTTGCACCAGATTCTTGTGGTATACTTTTAACAGGTACTCCATGAAAAAGACTTAAAATGCAAATTTTTAAAAAGTTAAAGAAATTCTATATTACATGAAAATGTAAACAAGGATCTTTAATGACTTGGTACTCTTACTGGTAGAAAAAGTATCATGAATAGAGGAAATACTGTGATTTACACTAGAAACGTCTTCAGTTATTGATACAGTTCGCTTCTCTTTGTCAAACCCGTTTATAGCATTTAAAAGTGTGTATATTCCAATTAAAAGATGAATAGCAGTTTATTTTTAAAGCATGGGAATTATTGCATGATATAAAGAATATTTACATTTGTCTTTTACAAACAACATACTTTGTAATTTTGTGCTAAGTAACCGGAAGGTGTCAGATTATTTTAAATGCAACTGTTCTAACAGGTTTTCCTTTCCTGCTAAGCAAATCCAACATTTTAAACCTAAACACACTTTCACAATAATTTCATTCATGTTTAATTTAATGAAATGCTTTTACTTTGAGATGGGGGAGACAAACGTGTTCCTGTATAACAATGTTTAGAACTGTATTTTGAGCTCCATATTGAAAGAACATTTTGGTGGCAAAATTTCTCTTTATGTTTAGGTTTGACTTTTAAGAAGAGCTTACTTTTTTCATGTTTTTTTTAAAAGAAGACCTTATAAAACAAAAAATATGTATTCTATGGTATGCAAAATGTAAATACAACAAATTGTGAATTTATTTTAAATGTACCTGTTGCATGTGATCAAAAGCCATTTGGAGAAATATGCTTTTTATTCATTTAGTAATTTTTGTTCTTCTTAATACCACTGTAAATGTTATAGTCTCTTGGTCACTTAACTCTTAGTAATTTCTCTTAAGAACAAATTCTGTGTGTTCAGCTTGCTTCCAGAGTCAGTTGAATGGTGGCTCCTGGATTGTTGATTGTATTTGCTCTTATTAAAACTGAGACCTAAGGAAATATCTACTTCTAAAGCATGGGATAAATTGTTTATTTTCCATAAATACTAGCCCATGGTTGTCTGTCATTATCAAACAAACCTAACAGCTGGAATTTAAAACAAGTGTGTGCTGTTTTGATGAAGTATGTTCCTGGGACTCTTGTGAACCTAATCTGTGTATTATTGTAACAAACTGGATACTCCATCTAGGACCTTAAAAACATACACTAGTAATATAAGCTCAGACATCAGAAAGGGAGGTGGATACAGTCCACTCCACTTCCAATCTTCCAAGCATTCAAGGAATAACTATATCCTCAATGGCTGAGTAAAAAGATCATGGATAGTTGTTTTTTACTGCAAGTGCAAAAATATCTTTGGTGAATTTTCAATAACGAATATAAAGTCAACCTAACTTCCAGTTTTTTAATGAATCTCATACAAATTAACTGTTTATGGGCTACTCCAGGTTCTTCCTGAAGCAGTTGTAGCTCCTAATTAATGTCAATTCCACCAAGAAAGAACTCCCACCCATCGTGTCTGCCCTCGGATATGGCTGAATCTTTCCAACTGCAGTCTGTTTACTCTTTGGACAGCTGTATCTCCTCTTTGCTGACCTGAGGACAGTAAAAATGCTTCTTATGGGTCAGTATAATATTAAAGGAGAAAAACTATGTTTAGAAGGTCGGTTACCAAATCCACAGGTTATAGGCGCAGGCTGAGCAGACGAGGAGGGGAAAGGGCAGTCCTGCCGCCACCCCTCCTTACTCCCGGCTGCCTGAGACCAGCCGGGAGCCAAAGCCCCTCACGCGGGTGGGCACACAATGCCCGCCTGGGCCTCCTAGGAGGTATTTTAACACGCTCTTGCTCTTTGGAACAGCTCTCCTGAACTCTGATCTGTTTAAACCAGAGGCGTGATAAGTAGTAACCCGGCTCTGCCCTCTTTTATTTTTGTTTAAAATAAAAAATGGTGCCCCAGGAGATGAGAATATGGGGTTGTTTCCTTTTTCCTCTGGCTCAGCCCGGAGAAAGAGGGCGGGATCCTTGCAGCTCACACTGGGGAAGGGCTTTCGTCGGCCGCCTGCTCGCCTCCGGGGTCCTGACCACTGGACCGCCCTCCCCCGGCCCTGCAGCGGGACCGCGGGCTCTGGCTCCGCCTCGGGTGGCCTCCGTCGCCGCGGAGCCGTGGGGCCGGGGGCGACCTCTGCGCTTCCTCTCGCCGCCCCATCCCACCTGAGATCCTCCCTCGCCTGCGAGCCGCGGGCACGGACCAGGCAGCGTGCGTTTGGCGACCGTCCCGCAGCTCCGGCCTCAGTGTCGCGTAAGTGCGGGGTTCCCTGGCGCTCGGGGATGCCTGGTACCCACGCAGGAGGAGGGAGGCTGGGAGGCCCGGGCCGAGCCCGGCGGGGCAGCCGGGCGGGCGCTCAGAGCGCGCTGCAGCGCCCCGGGGCGGGGCTCCCGCGCTCCACGGGGTCGACTCGCCGAGACCAAGTTGAGCAACCGGCGTCGAGAGAGGCGCCGCCCCGGCCGAGGGCGGGGGGCTTCTGCCCTCACCCGATTGGTGCAGGCGGGGAGCCTATCACCGTCGGCCGCCGCCGCCGGAGCCGTTTGCTGGTTTCCATTCATTGGCCCCGGCGCCGTCCCTGGATTTCCATCTTTTGTGGCGCGAAAATAACCCTTTGCGCCCTCGTTGGTTTTGTTCAGATTGAGGGGTGGTTTTGTGTTCCCCTCTTCTTGCTCTCATTTTTCCTGCCCTTTAACTGCTCGCCCCCAGCTCCAACCCCCAAGGCGGAGAGAGGGAGGTGACTACTGGGAAGGGTAGAAAATCGAGTGTCCGGGTGTGGAGCCCGCCCCTTGGGCTGACCGCGTGGTGCCCGCAGATCCCCTCCCTTCCCCCACCGTCCAGCGCCCGGAGGTCCTGGGTCTGCGCCATGCTCAGCAGCTGGAGTCACATCTTCGTTTCCCTGTCCATTTCCAACATCTTAGGATGTATACGTCTTTTTTCTTTAAAACAACTGTACTAAATTTGCAGATGCCTGAACTTTCCTGGGCTTCTAGAGAAATCGATCCGTTCTGCCCCCCTCCCTTTCTAACCCCCTTTGTGGTCCACAGGGTTGCTTTAAGCAAAACCAAACAACCCCTCCAAAAAAAGCAAACGAAAAATTCCGGGTAAAATCAACTATGCGGAGACCACGTTTTCGTTGAATCTGCCTTAAGACCAATGAAGCTGAGACCTACCTTGAAGGATTGATTTCTGTAGCTGAAATGTTCTAATTTTACTGACGTTTGGTGGAGACGGTGAGAAAAAATAAATATGAATTTGACTTGGAAAAGCACAAGACAAACGAAATAATCGTATTTAATTTGATTAACTGAAAAGGCAAACACACACAGTGGTGTATTCTCAATGCTGGTGTCTTTGGTGGGTTTGTAATTATATAAATAAATTGCTATTGGTCTTGTCAAAAATATATTAAAGATCAGAACTCTGGTTGTGCCATAAAAGAAGGAAGTAAAAATTTGTTTGCTATATCTATTATAATTTCATAACAGGCTTTACCAATCTTTAATTATCTGGAGAAAAGGAAATGTACCAGTTAAGAATATAACTTAATTTGTTCACAGATAATTTAATTGTTCATTTTTTTAAGTCTTGACAAAATACTCGATTTGATTAAAGTCTAGTAAAACGGTAATTCCTCAGTAAATATTAAAAACTTTGAGATAACTGGTTTAAATCAGTGAATTCAAAGATTTTTCTCTGTATTGTTAATTCTTAGGTATAGTGATGTTATGTCCTCTTTAAGTTCTTTTGGAAAAATTATCTTTAGTTCTGTACTATTTAGTTCTGGTCTCTAAAAGCAAAAGTAACATAAATTGGCATGTACCATAATACTAAAACAAAGTTATTTGAGCAGCCTTTTTAAACAAACAAACAAAAACACTGAGTTGATTAGTAAAGGAAAACTTTTAAAATAGGAATAATCATTATACATATTTTGTTTACATTTTGTATAAATTAACTACATTTCACTCATGTGGTTAATACATAGTATTTTTGAAGTTGCCATGTAAAATTATTCCTCAGAAACATTAGAGTAACTTACAAATGGTTTATTTTGAGTTGAACAAATTAATTAAAGCTTAGAGACTGAATTTACAGTATGCTAAAGATTATAGAGTTAATAATTTAGATAACCCTTTAACACCTAAGAAATTTAAAATGTGAAGACATGATTGTTTGTAACATGATTCTAGGTTAGGATTTATGTATTCTATAATTTTTATATTTTAAAAATAATACAGTAGAACAATACTAAAGAATCTTTAGAGTAAGTTGTAATGGTAAAAAAAAAACTTTAAAATTAATCTAGACAAGGCAAAACTCTAAAACCTGGGACTTCTAAAATCTTTCTTTATTTTTATTTTAACATACCTTTTAGTATTTCCTCTGTGGTATTTTAAAATATTTTCTCAAAATCAAAGATTTACACAATCAATTTTTTTTTTTTTTTAGTAAAAACAAACCTCTGTTCTGGTTGAGAGAAACTGATTTTTTAAATTTTCAACTACTAAGTCAGGAATGGGAATTTTTATCTGGTAAACTTTATAGATAATTGTTAAACTAGTAGATAAGCATGATTCCTTTTATTGCAATTATATTCTGGATTATACTGCATCACTTGGGTGCAAACTTTAAAATACTCATTCTTCTAGTGGGGGAAGGATGGGACCTTTAATGAAAAGAGTCTTTGGTAATTGGTGTGTACATATGTATTGGCAAACCAGCCATAGAAAACAAAGAAGATAGGCATTTGTTTGTGGGGGGAGGGGTCTGGGGAAGCTGAGAAGATTTGGGTATTTAATCTTGTTTCTTGGTTGCAACTCATTTATCCTGCATGTTTCCTTGCTAAGGGTGGAAGGAAGGGGGTAGAGAGAGAATGTATTAACTAATGGAGTAAAATGGGACAGTAATCCAAGCATGAAATCCCACTGGAAAGAACAATAAGACCTTACTCTCCCCACTAAAATAACCTGAAAGCAAAGCACATGCTGAGGTTATAGCTAGTTTTCAGCATTTTCTAACATGTACATTAAAAAAATCTTAGCTTACTATTTTCATATTTGGACCCTTTGTTCTTTTGACCACTTCTGTTTAGGAATCCCATTCCAAAAGATTTGGAAATTAGTTTCCTTAATGAAACAGCAGATTTCACTCACACACACACACACACACACACACACACACACACACACACACACACTAACTCTTTAGATGATCTTTGAGATAAATTGAATTCCTTATGCTGTCTATAACTGTAAAGTTAATTTTTAGATTAAGGAAGAATGTAGTTTTTAATTCCTTACTTACAAGAATAATGGTAGATCATTACCATTTCCACTTTGACTCATTAAAATCCATTCTTTCTTGAGTTCAGTTTACATTCTGGTTCTGAGCTACTCTTTAGCATGGTGATCTTTGCTTTAAAGAAGGAAGGAGCAGGCTAGGTGAGGGGTTTTGGTTTTTGTTTTAATTTCAAAACATCTCAGCTGAAGTTCATGAGGAATCTGAGCTCATAAGATATAGCAGAAAAAAAATCAAAACTTAATCTGAAATCTTTATCAAAATTGACACTATAAAAATTTGTTCTAAAATTCATGTCTAACATACTTATCTTGACAGTTATTTCTTTTTAATAGTAGATTGTTTAAAATATAAAAGTTGGTAGTATTTTTTGTTGCTTTTCCTCAACTGACTTAAATTTAGTGATCAATTATTTTTAAATTGACAATGTTAGTGCTTTCTTAAAGGCAAAATTTTGTTTGAGCCAAGGTTTAATTTTATTATCAACAATTGAGCCTGTTTGATAATTTCCAATTCTTATTTAATTTTGTTTTGGGGAGGTCTCATGTCAATCATAGAAGCAATTTTTCTATTTTGTAAATCATTTTTATTTGTGGGGTAAACTATTCACATCTTATTTTATAATATGAAATGTTTTCCTAGCACTTTCCAATACTTAGAGAATAATTTAAAAGTAACTAAATATTACTTGTAAAATATGAGTAAAGACTTTTAAAAATGTGTACAATTTGGTGTAAACAAGTATGAAACATATTACTCTTCAATCTTTCTTTAAACTGAAATAATATATGATCCCTCTTGCATAGATAGCCTA
Source organism: Lemur catta (assembly GCF_020740605.2). NCBI lineage: Eukaryota > Metazoa > Chordata > Mammalia > Primates > Lemuridae > Lemur > Lemur catta. The sequence goes on from NC_059138.1 coordinate 70,378,285, forward strand.
ATTCTAATCCAGCTATTAAAAATCTAATTCATAAAAAAGACACTAACAATGTAACAGAGGTCAAAAAAGCCAAGAAAAAAATACCAGTTTTGTTATATCAGAAATAGATACTGTTTCTGCATTATAGTTAATATTTTGTTATGGGACAAGTAAGTATGTTATCATCTTTTGTGTTCCTTTGTTGAAAATTGCCTAGAATTTTGCTCCTTGATTCTGTTACCACATATCCTATGGTAATTTCTTTGCTTTCATATTTCTTTGTTACCAAGATTCAAAGTATATCTTTGGTTTTCATTTAAATGAATGGTCATCTATAAAAAGGTAAGTAGAAAATAAACTAAAAAATCAAAAATTTTAGGGTAGTACACTCTAGGTGCTTATTTCTGGCAGCCATAGAAATATATTCAAAGTTTATTTTAATCCAGAGCCAATATAGTGACTTTTAAAAACCGGTTAAATTGAATTTTGTTTTAGATATCAATAAGACAAAAAAAGTTGAGTAGATATTTTAATCCTGCAAAATAGACCAGTAGGGTTAAAGGTAACATTGCTCTGTTCCCTCAACAACAACAACAACAAATCTTCCAGTTGAGGGCAGTTCTGTGGGGTATGGAATGCAGTCAGCGTGTGCAATTGGACACGTGAACATATACACATTTCTGCTGAGAAGCCCTTTATGGAGATTTGTGAAGGAACAAAGCATGATATAACTTGTGTTCAAATTCTGAAGTTGCAGGTTCAAACAAGCAAGGTAAGCATTACTTTTTAAAGGTTTTTCTTAACCATCAGAATACTTCAGTATGACATTTTTAAAGCTGGGGAGATAAAGACTAACAATACAGATTGAACTGAAATTAGGATGCCACTAGTATGTCAACATTAGAATTTAAATAATACAAATCTGTTTTCAGTCTTATATTTTTCTGTACCTTGTTTTCTACTTTTTAAATTATTATATTTAGCATTACACACATAAAATATTTAGCAACATTATTAAGATATAAATGTAATCAGTTTAAAAACTGACAGAAGTAATACTGGTCATATATTTTGAAAAGTTAAATTTATCTACAACACATGAAGTTGTTATCACAAATCCTTTCTGTTGGATTGTTCTAGCACTTCTATGTGTGCACATTATCTACATGTGGATACTTTAATAAAAGTGAACAGTATTATTTGAGAAAATGCCCCTATTAAAGAAAGAGCCAAAGATACTAGTTTGCTGTTGTTGTGAAACCAACAATGTTTTTGAAACTTTGGATATGGAGAGGAAACTCAGATTTTAAGTAAACTCTGGGTCCTTTTATTTACTGTCTTGGTTTTATTTGTGTGGGTTAGGGAAGCTGAGATTAAACTAATGTTGCTTCAGGAATGACCACCAATAAAGTTTTTAGTTGCTATAAATGAAGAATGTTGTTTCAATCAAATGATAGTCTCTTCCTATTACTATTCTTGTAAAATATTCTCTTTCCTTGATTACTAAATGTCCTCAAATTATTTTATTACAAAGAGGGGGGAGGAGTCATATTACGTTAGGATAACCAAACCTTATAATACTTTGAGCCTTTAAACAGATGGAGAATGGCCATTGCTTTTTAAACAAACAAAACAGTTTATTTTTGTTACAGTAAGTGATACATTTATTTTTTTTGTTTATGGCAATTCTGCTAATATAGTAATAAGCACAGTCACTCTCTGGCTATGGCAATTTACAAATACATTACAGCCAAGCACAGAGATCTATAAGCAAGAAAAAATATTGAAATCATCAGATTTATGGAACTCATGATTAAACTAAGAATTAAAGTATCTTCTCACAACCAAATCCAGTGATCAAGCTTATAGTCTTTATTGTTTAAAATTTGTAACAGAGTAAAAACTTGAATGTATTGTTAATATGCAGTTATAACTAATTAGCATGAGAAGAATCTTTAATAGTTTTAGTTTCATTTAATGTAATTTTATATATGATATAAAAAATAATTGCCTCATTTTTAAAGGGTTATTTCCCATTTTTCTTTGCAGTAAATTAAAAAAACATGAAAGTTATGCTGGAGACTATGAGTTATTTTATAAAAACGTTATCTGTGGATTAAAATATAGTTCTTTTGTGTCTTACTTTCCATGAAAGCTTGAAATAAAACCTATTAGAAGCCAACAGATTTAATGATGTTTATAAGCTCATAAAACAGGTTTTGCTGATTTTTTAAAAATAATATTACAGGTAATTTAAGGACATTGGAGAATTCGATTTTATGTATATATGTAGCTGATTAGAGTTTGGGTATTCAAACAAATTCATTTTGAAAACAATGTATTTCAAGCAAATTGCCACAGTTTGGCATTATCAAAGTGATTCTGCAATGTAATAGGAAGTTAATAGACTCTGAATTTTGAATCCTGCTATGCAGATATATTCTTGTTTGCAAAAACGCAGGCTGGAGTGAATGTAAAGGCAAGAAACCAGACTTTGTGGTGTAAAGGGAAGTCAAAATGTTTAAAGCACTTGTAACAGGAAAAGGACGCATGAACCGGAAGGTATCTAGATTCATTATAGCAAATAGCAGGTTACAATTTCTCTAAAATGTAATTTTGATAGTTAAGATTTTATCTTTGAAAGTGTATGATATTAGCACTTTTCATTTAATGGAAAGAGAAAAGCAAAGTGGGAAAATACCCCTTTGTATACATATTCCAAATTATTGAGTACTTTGTATTTAAAAGTTTGTTTAATAACTAGGGGACTATACAGAGTATTTTCTCTTTTATATGACTTTCAATTGAACCTATTTCATAAAAAGATCCTATAATTTGAGGCTGGAAGGATTATTAAGAATCTACTAGATACCCATTTTACTGTTGAGGAAATTGAGGCCCAAGGAAGCTCAATGCAGGCAGACACATGGCTAGTTCAGAGGTGGAACTGAGATGTGTTTGTCACAGAATGATATCATATAACAACCCTGAGTGGAAGGTATGAATAGTATTTTTTCTCTATTTCTGGTGATAAGAAAACAGACCCAAGGTGAGGTTTGCCCAGACCCAATATCATTAACTTAAAAAATGCCTACATGTATGCTGCTCAGACGTTCTGCATGTCGTTGAAAGCTCAGGTTGAAAGCTTTGCTGGTGGAGGAGACCTTGAAAAAAATTACCTGCTTCACCTCAGTGACTTTAGTCAGGATCTCATTTAAACTGTCCCCAACAGGTAAAATCAGTTCAATGTGAAAGGCTGGTGTGGAAGAGATCCCATGATTTCTTTAGCCCATGATCTCTCTCGTATCTCTCGGAAGCTTGCTTCAAAGCCCAGCTCCATCATAATCTCTAGGGATCAAGGAGGCTGCTTTAACAACCACCTCACGATGCCTTGGCAGTTAGCTAAGAAATTCCTCCTTATATCAAACTTGAAAAATGATATGTTCAGATTTACTCCAAATTAACAATCAGCAGGGTTGAATTTTATTGTTTTTGCTTTAGTGAAATTTCAAATGGGGACTATGTATTATTATTAACATTTACATATAAATGATACATATATATATACATACATATATACACACATATAGATATCTCCCCATGGTGTAGTTCGAACTCCTCCCTCCACTGCTATCTCCTGGAGAGTTGAAGAACAGCTGGCAGAAACTCAAACTCTCCCTGCCACCAGCTCTTGTCTTATTTTCTCACACCAGTAGGAGTAGTGGTTACTTCTCACCCCTAACTAGCTACATGAACTGAAAAGTAAAATGGGCTCCCAAGAGCTCAAAGTCCTTGCCTGTGCCTTTGAGTTAAACACTGCTCTTCAATACCTTCGTTTACCTGTAAACCGGTTGGCCTTCCTTCCTAAACTGTGGATGCCTCTGTGGTGCCTGATTTCTGTGTGTGTAGCTGACCCTGCTGTGACCCTGGGTCAGTTTTTTTCACCTCCTGGGCCTTTGTTTCCACAGCTGTAAAAAGAGTTAAACTATTTATACCACCCTTCACCTTTTTCGACACACAAGGGCACTGAGGAGCCTTCAACAAATATTTGTGGAATTTAGTTTTCAGAAAAAGGGCTAAGACTAGGAATATTGATGAAATCATTGGACCACTTCAGAAAGTTCTATAAAATGCAAGGGAGGAAGGGATTACTGCTTGACACTGGAAAATAATGCAGGGAGGGATATTTTTTTGTACATATAGCCAGCATCAGAGAAAGAGAGAAACAAAAGTTCATACAAATACTCGAGCTAGGTAACAGTGGGGAAAGTGGAAAGAAAAAGAAAAACTATCCCCTACAGAGGAATCCCTTACTGATGCCAGCCACTAATACAAGCGAACATCCTGGCCAAACATAAAAAGAAATTTGTCTCAGCTCTCCAAGTAAAATAATTAATTATCATAAAAGGTTTCCTTCTGATAGAATCAGACCTTTGTGTTTCTTATGAACTTAGGTAAGAAATTATTATCATAATAGAGAATTTAAAATAAAAGAATGAAAAGAACAATATCAAAATTTCAAAACTAATGAGTCAAATGTCAGATTGCCAGATGATCAGTGTGAATGTTTAGTAATAATTAAATTTTGCCTTCAAAATTACTTTTCTAACTGTTTCTCTTAGGTTTCTGAAGAATGTATCAATTTGGATATCTTAATTTTATAGAAATAAATTATAGATGGTTAGAAGAAAAACTGGAGCCTCTTAAAACCAAGGTATTCTAAACCAAACTAAAGGTAAACAAGATATCATTAAACTTGGACCATATATATTGGACTTAAAGAATTTAAAGTGCTCAGTTCAAATATCTATATTCATTTCTATTCCTGATGGTTTCTTGAAATATTCTGTAAGAATTGCTTAGAGAAAAGACAGATAAGATTTTTATTTATGATGCAGTGACTATGCCTGCCTTAGACTTTTCCTCTTCAGAGTTGAAATGTTCATTTGAGCAACATTTAAGAAAGAGGAATTTTTCCATAGTATTAAAGAATTTCAACATAGTTGTTCCTTCTTGCAAAATAGCTTTAGCAGTGATGCATTTAAAAAACTAACAAAAATAATGGGAATAGCAGGGCTCTGAGAGAGAGGGAAAGATACTGCAGATAAATTTTTTTTAAATATTTGAAATAAGTACAATTATAGCACTCAGATTTAATACTCAGTGATTCTGAGTACCCCCGTGCATTTTATGTGTTCAATTTATTCTCATAAAATGATGGGGAGAGAAGCTTGGTGGAACAAGCTGCATGATTTAGGAGCCATTTCTCACTTATTCAAAAGAATGTAAAGTGGGAAAAAATGCAGTTCATTGGAATTTATTGAAAGAGATCTAGCTGGTGGTTTTACTTATGATATTTCAAATTTTTACAGAAACTAAAATTTTCAGAGTCTAGGCAAATTAAAAGGTAATTTCGTTAACACAAATTTTGTTTCATGAAAGTAAATGAAGAGCCTCGACAATAACCTCATAGAAAAGCTTATTTAGCTGATTTAGTTTATAGCTCCAATTGCTTACAAAAATAAAAACCATTTAATCTGGCCCTGCTACTTTGGAGTTATTAATAATACAAATATAGGATAAGAGATTTCCATTTTATAAAACTTTTATTCCACTTCAAAATTTTAAATGTATTTTAATGAGAAAAGTCATTGTGGTCTAAATCAGGGACAATAATTATTTGAAAACAAGAAAAACAACCAAACTTGGATTTATTTGTCCTTTTAATTCCTGAGCTGTTATGTTTTCCATGTTGAAAATCTTTCATATACATGGCACATTCAAATGTATGCTTATTATATACTTCAAATTTTAAACTCTCCTCCTTTTTCTTTGTTCTTTTTATTTTATAATATAACGAACTTGACTAAAAATAATTATGTATCAAGTATTCCATAGTTTAGAATACATCTGTAGGCTGGTCTACTGAGTCATTAGTTTCCATGGACGCTTTCCTGATCCTTGTAACTGGATATAATCCCTCCCTCCTCTGATTTCAGAATTTTATAATGTGAATTTGACATAGCACTTTATTACAAAACACTTAAATATTTAAAAAATTTTCATACTTATCTTCTCTATGAAAGTCCAAACTAATTAACAGGGTCTGATTTTTCTTTGTATGTAAGTAAACTCCTCAAGGGCAAGGGGTTTTTTGTCTATGCTGTTCACTGCTAATTTTCCAATACCTTAAATTGTATTTGGTATATAATATATATTCAATAAATACTTGTCCAGTAAATGCATGATAGTGTCTAACATCCAGCTTTGTCTGTAGCAAGTCTTCAATAAAAGTTGTTGAACTTACAAATGCTGAGTTTTTTGTGCAAATACATACTCCACCCCACCCCCCAGTTGCTTTGGGTTTGAGAGTATAGACCAATTTTTCTGAATCAAAATATCTTGAAGCTTTATGGTTTCAGTTTTCTAAGGGTGATGAAAAGTCTTTGGCCATAATTCAGTATCAGTACATTCTTGTCAGATAGAGCATCATAAACCTTTATTACTTCATATACAGACTACCTTTTAACAAATAAGAATAGAGAGCAGAACAGAATTTAAAGGAAACTTTTCTGAGGCTTACTATGGATGATTTTTGTCACATTTGACAAAATATACTGAGTAAACATGAGGTTTTTATGATGTCCTGTTTGAACAGAAGATGTCAACACTGGCCTGTAGAAGAACCAGTCTGCAATCTAAACTCCTTGAATAGTAGAATTCACAGGTTAAAAAGTAAAGTTGCAGAGAATCTCATTTAATTATCAAATGGAATTCTAGGAAGTTACAGCAAATTTATTTCACTTTTTATTTTAATATAGTTATAATTTCAGATAGTTAAAATATATTCCGTGGTTTTTATGGTGTCTTTGTATTTGTTTGTTTCTATCTTTTCCGAGGTGGGATCTCAGCTATGTTGCCCAGACTGGCCTCAAACCCAGAGATCCTCCCACTTCAGTCTCCTGAGTAGCTGGGACCACAGGCAAGTGCTACTCTGCCAGGCTGGGATCCTTCATTTCTACGTTTCTTATTTCACAATGGGCAATATCAGATAGTTAGCACTGTTGAAAACGTAATGTCACAAAGTTCTGTTGTGTGTGGTTAGCTAATGAAAAAGAATTACGTAATCCCTGGATTCTGAAAATGGTGAATATAGCAGATACATTTTCCTGTAAAAACTTTAATGTATTGGGTATAAGTTGAACTGGATTTCTTTCAAATCTTCAATTCTTTAAGTGTCTTCAAGAAACATTTAGTGAAATAATGTTTCCTTATTTATTCAACAAATATTTGTTCCCAAAAAGGTTTCTATGAATTATAGACATGAATGCATAAGGTATGGTCCTTGCACACTTTATGAGGCAGCATATAAATGTCATTCTTAAAAATGTCAGGGCTGTACCCCAAGATGTCCTTAGCTTTTTTTTTTTTTTTTTTTTAAGGCTAGTCAAATGAAGCAGTGGGAGTGGAGAAGGATCAAAGAAATCTATAACTGGTTGCGATCAATTAGTTGTAAACACCACTGCATTTAGACCAGCTCTTAGCTTTCTTCAATGGCCCATTTTATTTTTGCTAAGTGACTTTACAATAATTAATGGCCCATTTATTTTTTTGTTTGTTTGTTTCAGGATATTATGGGGGTACAAAAGTTTAGGTTACGTATATTGCCCTTGCCCCCCACCCCCCTAGTGGCCCATTTTAAAGCTTTTATTTAGGGATTTGTCTAAACCCTTCTGGAACATATCTAAATTAGGTTACAGATATTAAAATATCAAAATTCTTTCAAAAAACACTTCTATCAGATAAAAGATTTTTAAATTTTCAGCGGTCAACCAGAGGGTTTTTTGTTTGTTTGTTTGTTTTTTGTTTGTTTGTTTGTTTTCAGAGGCTTACTCTGTTGCCCTGGCTAGAATGCAGTGGTATCATCATAGCTCACTGCAGTCTCAAACTTATGGGCTCCAGTGAGCCTCCTGCCTCAGTCTCCTGAGTAGCTGGGACTACAGGCAGACACCACCACACCCAGCTAATTTTTGTATTTTTTTATAGAGAAATGGGGTCTTGCTCTTGCTCAGACTGGTCTCAAGCTCCTGAACTCAAACAATCCTCCTGCCTCCCAGAGTGCTAGGATGACAGGCGTGAGCCACCGTGCCTGGCACTATTTTCTGTCTCATTTTAATAATTTTTGAGTGTCACCCAGGGTGGTAGGTTTCAGGATTTTGGAGCCCTCTTTCAGGCTGCTGTACATAACTCCTCAGTCTCTTTCCAGAGTAGTGGCTATTGGTGCAAAGTGGATCCCTTCATTTTTCCCTCTTCACCCTTACATAGGTTGAAGCTTGTTTTGTAGTCCTGGTGTTCCTGGACAAATGGATAGAGAAAAACTAGATGTTAATCAGTGTATTAAAGCAGTAAGTAGAAATTATTCTAATATCAGCCCACTGTCATATTCCCACAGGTAGGGTATTCTTATCCACTAATGACCAGACCAATCAGGTTCCCTTAAATGATGTCACACACTTTATCTATCTGGAAACTGAATAGGCTGGACTAAGTGATCCTTAAAGCCCTTTCCAGCTCTAACATTTTACTCGTTCTCCTGAAGCTGGAAACCCTTACCCAAGGATGACTTTCTTTACAGCTTAGTTTTTGCCGTTTAGCATTTAAATATTGTCTGTTACACTCCCTACTGCAGGCTTAAATAAATAAATAACGTCTGGAGAATTTTTATCACAGCAAACATGGAGATATATATCACAATTAGGTTGGTTCTGCTGGGGAGAAATGCAGAATATGTGAAAGGACAATTACATTTCCATTTAGAAAGGTCTAACTATAGCAGAATTCTTTTAAGAACCTCACTTATAAATGAGAATGAGGGGAGGGGTGAGTGGCCTTTTGTCCCCAGGCACCAGTCTTTAAAATTCTAACATTGGTCAGCCAGGTGTGGTGGCTCACTCCTATAATCCTAGCACTCTGGGAGGCTGAGGCGGAACTTCAGGAGTTTAAGACCAGCCTCAGCAAGAGTGAGACCCCCAGTGTGGTGGGATTTACCTGTAGTCCCAGCTACTCAGGAGGCTGAGGCAGGAGGCTCATTTGAGCCCAGGAGTTTGAGGTTGCTGTGAGCTGGGCTGATGCCACGGCACTGTAGCCCGGGCAACAGAGTGAGACTCTGTCTCAAAAAAATAAAATAAATAAATAAATAAATAAAATTCTAACATTGACTTTAAAAAAAATTCCTTTTGACTATATTCAGGTGTACAATTCAGTGGCATTTAGTACATTCACAATATTGTGCAACCATTACCACTCACTATCTAGTTCCAGAACATTTTCATCACCCCAAAAGATAACCCCATCTAGCATCACTTTTAAGGAGATAGAGCACAGACATAATTAACAGACCACTGGACATCACTTATTTTTCTGATTTTACTGCTTATAAAATTAAACATGACTTCTAGCCAAAGCATTAGTCCTCACTTTCACCTGTATGTAGGCTGAAACCATTAAGATTCAAGAAATCAAAACTACTTAAACTCAAGCTTTAAGAACACATAGGAAAACTATAAAGTAATGTGGCACGGTTCTTTCAATGAGTACATGTGTGAGTATTCTTATTTATTAAACTATGGTTCTATCTCATGAGTGATCTTTTAAAATCTTTGTAGCTTCTCTGTTTGTCTAATATACAATATACTACTAGTAGCATTCTTCTCACATTATGAGACTCTAATTTGTTTTCCAAAAGATTATTCTGCTGGAAAACATTCTATTTAAAAATTTACATGCATTGTATTAAGCTAAGTGAAATTCCATTCCACATGCTAGCGAGCCCAGGAGGAGTAATTCGTACCACAAATATGTTCTCCGAGGAATTGAGCCACTCCATCTTCCTTTCATTCGTACTTTTAAAAGTAAGATTTTTTTTCTAGTTTTTTGTTTTATCATAATTGAATATGCTTTAGCCACAGTGGTCTCCTTTTCCAAATTATAGGTTTGAGATATTTTAACTTTTAAGTATATTTATACTTACCAAAAGTAGAAATAATAGTACAATGAACACCCATGCGCCTTTTTGGTTTATCTCTGTATCTGTATGTACACTGTTTTTTTGTTTATTTTTTAAGCTATTTGATAGAAGTCTGTGATCATCATGACACTTCACCCCTAAATATTTCTGCCTGTATCTTCCAAGAATAATGACATTCTTCCATAGATTTATAATGCCATTTTCACACTTAAGAAAATTAACATTCATTCAGTTATATTATCCTATATGTAGTCCAAATTTAATTTCTTTAATTAACCCCAATTATCTTTTATTGGTGTTTTTAAAATTTATTTATTTATTTAGAGACAGAGTCTTGCTTCTTCACCCAGGCTGAAGTGCAGTGGCAGGATCATAGCTCACAGCAACCTCAAACTCCTGGGCTCAAGTGATCCTCCTGCCTCAGCCTCCCGAGTAGCTGGGACTACAGGCATGTGTCACCATGCCCGGCTAATCTTTTCTATATATATTTTTAGTTGTCCAGATAATTTTTATTTCTATTTTTAGTAGAGATGGGGTCTCACTGTTGCTCAGGCTGGTTTCGAATTCCTGACCTCGAGCGATCCACCCGCCTCAGCCTCCCAGAGTGCTAGGATTATAGGCGTGAGCCACCGCGCCTGGCCTTTTTTCTTTATTTTTAAGAGACAAGGTCTCCCTCTCTTGCCCAGGGTGGAAGTGCAGTGGCCTGATCATAGCTCATTGTAACTGCAAATTTCTGGGCTCAAGGATCCTCCTGCCTCAGCCTCCTGAAGAGCTAGGACTACAGGCCTGAGCCACCATACCCAGCTAAGTCTTAAATTTTTTGTTGAGACGGGGTCTCACTACATTGACCAGAGTGGACTAGCACTCCTGGCTTTAAGGGACCCTTCCGTCCTGGCCTCCCAAAGTACTGGGATTACAGGAAAAAGCCACCACGCCTTGGCTCTAGGGATTATTATAAACCATTAACAAAACCTTTCCCCTTCTGCGTGAGAATTTGGCCTTTCATTAAATTTCTCTGGCACCCTGATAAAGACAGTATGACAACTATTACTTATACATTGCTTATGGTAAAAATGATTTGGGAAACTGCATATGGATGGGTAGAAAGTAGAAGAATCTAATGGAGACACCGTACTTTGAAGCTTTCAAGTGCAGTGCCATAATAGGCATGTCTCTTCTCCCAGGAACCTTAAAAGCCTTAAAAGCTAAGCCTATGGGTACTGGGGGATACAACTTCTAAAGCCAAGTGGCTCCTGCACTTGCATGACGTGGATCTTATCTCCTTGGACCTACGTTGTATTGCTGTGTGGACTGCTACAAGGACTCCTGTGGAATGCCCAGCACTGCCCTACTGCCTGCTACTTCCTGTCCTGTATCTTTTTTTCCTATGTTAATACGCCAAATGTGGACTAATATAGTTTTCTTTTCTTCTCGTTTTTTTTTTTTTTTTTTTTTTTTTTTGAGACAGGCTCTCATTCTGTTGCTGGGGCTGGAGTGCAGTGATGTCATCATAGCTCACTGCAACCTCAAACTCCTAGGCTCAAGTGATCCTCCTGCCTCTGCCTCTGCCTCTGCCTCCTGCTGGGACGACAGGCAGGCACCACCACACCTGGCTAATTTTATTTATTTATTTTTTATTCAAGGTGAAGCAGGAAAGTATGGCTAATTTTTATTTTCTGTAGAGACAGGGTCTCATCATGTTGCTAGGCTGGTCTCTAACTCCTGGTCTTAAGTGATCCTTCCGCGTCAGCCTTCCAAAGTGCTGGGATTACAGGCAAGAACCCCTGGGCCCAACCCTGACAGTTTTCTAACTTCGTTTACTTGAATTTAATCTACACTCTGATGGGCATAGCATTCTCAGTGGAACTCCATTACATATGTACAGTCTAAATAAATTTGGGGTAAAGTTTGAAATATTTATAGTACTAGGTTTACCCATTCAGTAATATAAATTCAGGACCCATGCACACAACACAACAAATGGGTTTAGTTTTCTTCACTTGAATCTTGCTTTTATTAAATTTATGGTATTAAAAACTGTGTAAATTCTACTTAATCTTATAAGATACCAGAGCACACAAATAGTTTAAAATTTTATTAAAAGTTTAATTATGAATATGTGTATATGTATATCTTTACAAAGACAGGTTTGAATCTTAAATCTTAGCCTACATTCATTAAAAATGCTAAATTTCAGTTGGAAGTTAGTGAAAATAATGAATATTAATATACCATTAATTATCTTTGAAGTTATACAGTACTTTAAAATAAATTCATGTCCCTTTTTGTTTCAAGAAAAGAACATTTTCCATTGTGACCTCTCTGCACTTGACCTTCTTGTGAATATCAAATAGAATGCTTCACTTATCTGACATTATCAGTGATCCCAGTGTTCCATATAAATGAATTTTCAAGGTGACTCAAGCACCAACACTTTTATGATAATTATGTTGCCATTTCCCCCCCATTAAATAGATTATTTAAAATGATTTTTAACCCTTTTTAGGGTCATCATGATTGAATGCATTTTCAGCCTAGACCCCTTCTAGACTAGACCCACTCTTTAGCTTTTTAAATTACTATATATATATACACATATATATATATACATTTTTTTTTTTGGAGACAGAGTCTCGCTCTGTTGCCCGGGCTAGAGTGCCGTGGCGTCAGCCTAGCTCACAGCAACCTCAAACTCTTGGGCTCAAGCGATCCTACTGCCTCAGCCTCTCGAGAAGCTGGGACTACAGGCATGCGCCACCATGCCCGGCTAATTTTTTCTATATATTTTTAGTTGTCCAGCTAATTTCTTTCTGTTTTTAGTAGAGATGGGGTCTCACTCTTGCTCAGGCTGGTCTCGAACTCCTGACCTCGAGTGATCCTCCCACCTCAGGCTCCTACAGTGCTAGGATTACAGACGTGAGCCACCATGCCCGGCCTTAAAAATTACTATTAATTACTATTATAATTAATTTGATGAGACTGATTGGGAATTTTGTTAATGGGCCTTACGAATTATTTCCCCCATGACACTATCCTCATTCATTTGCTCACTCATTTATACAAATATTTATTGGACACTTACTGCATGGCGGGCACTGTTCTAGGGACCAAGGAGGCAAGTTACCTCACTGGTTACCTAATCATTTTGCAACTTTCGCATTGCAGAGTACACCAGAGAGAAAACAGTTACAAAGCACCTAGATAAACATGGATCTCTAGTTTTTTGCTATACATACTTTGACAAAAATTGTAGTAGCAAAATATACAATCTACCATTTTAACCATTTGTAAGTGTAGTTGTGTGGTATTAAGTACATTTACATTGTTGTTGTAATGGTTACCACCAATCCATCTACAGAACTTTTTCATTGCCAACTATACCCAATAAACACTAACTCCTCTTTTCTACCTCTATATGTACTTTTAATTTTCCCTAATTAGTGATTGGAGCCATCCTCTATATTCTAAAACTACCGACTCAATTACCCATGTGTCCATGTTCTCACATATTAGGGGAGAGTAGGATAGTCATTTTGAAATAACTTTGTGGTGTAAATAATTCAGAGCATATAAGCTTGTTTTCCTTTAGTAAAAATTCAACACCTTTTGTTTATGAAAAAGAGACCTCCCTCTCTCATATATTGCTGGTGGGAATATAAATTGGCAAAGCCTTTTACTTCCATTATTTATGTGTTTGATTTCTAAAAATTACTTAGACCTTTCTCATTTCTTCCCTTTTTTTCTGAGACAATGTCTTGCTCTGCTGCCCAGGCTAGAGTGCAATGACATCATCATAGTTCACTGTAGCCTCAAACTCCTGGGCTCAAGCAATCCTCCTACCTCAGCCTCCAGATTAGCTGGGACTATACACACACCACAACACCCAGCTACCTTTCTTGTTTCCTAAATTCATTACTCCTATTGATGGGATATTTTTCACCTGGCCTTTTAACATCAATATCTGAACTGCTTTGTAGAATACAAAACCACTTATTTTGACCATTTAATTCATTTAATTTCAAATTACTTTGGAGGGAAAAAGAAAATTGACACATTCAAAATTAACCCAAACCATTAAGCTTGACATCTCGGGTCGGCATAATTCAAACTAGTAAATAAACTTTTATATTACATTACAAATACTGGACTTTTAATTTCCCTAACAAAGCAATACATTAATATATTTGTGCTCCATAGTTCTCCAGTGGCTATGTTCTCAGACTGATAAGCAATGATATAAAAAACAACTAGCAAGGGCCAGACTTAGTGGTACATGCCTGAAGTCCCAGCTACCTGAGAGGCAGTTCTATCTAGTTATTGCACTCCAGGCTAGGCAATATAGTGAGACCTCCTCTTAAAAAAACAAAACAAATTAAAAAACCCTACCAGCAAGGGAAGAGGTAATTACTTCTTAAATCTATGAGGAATGTCAATTTTTATGACAGGAGCTTTTAACCTAAGAGAAGTAGGCATGTCTGTCAATTTGTATGTAAAATTGTCTTGTTTTCTGAAAGTTCCTCTAAATTCCTCTTCCAGACTGCTACCCCACAGGATTACCCACTATTACAAGGTTTTTACAGATCTATTCTATGCACAAGATACATAATTAAAAAAACACTTTTATGCAAGTGTTTTATCTGTGCACTTTTTCTAAGACAGACTAGTTTTTTCAGATTCTTAAGTGTTCCATGACCCAAATAAGATTAAATTGGAAAAATTAACTTAGATTTTAATACTATATCAAACAGAAAGAGGCCCAGAATTACCTACACTTTTTCTATTTCAAGCACTCACACAATCTAATATGTCCAGTCTTTAAGGTCAACAGCTATCAACCATAGGTACATAATCATATCCATGCACACACTTCCAACAGTTCTCATTTTTATGGAAGAACTTACCTCTTGATTCTTGAAATCACACCTCATCCCATTCCCCTTCCTCTCCCTAGCAGCACCCAACCCTGTGGTTATTAGCTTCATCCTTTTTTCTTATCCAACATTCGCAGGTATGCTGCCGGCTTAAGGCCATTATACTTGCTGTTCCCTATATGTAACATCTTTTTCCTCCAGGTATCTACAGATAATCCTCACCTTCACATTTTTAGCTCAAATTTCACATTCTTGGGAAGGGCTTCAAAGACTACCCTATTTAAACTTGTATTCTCCCCCTTCCCTGTTTTTTCTACATACCACCTACGTAACACCTACATGTCTTGATTGTGGCTGTTTTAACTTTGTTGTTGATACACTGCTTAAATTTTTATTTTTCACAGAACATCTCTGAGATACATTGCTTAAATTTTTAAAGTACTCCTATAATTAACATTGTTAGGGCTACGGTTCCTAGTTATTTTAATTATTACATTCTATCATTATTATTACATTTTAAGAGACAAGGTCTCCCTATGTTACTCATAACTTTAGTGCAGTGGCTATTCACAGGCATGATCATAGCACACTGTAGCCTCAAACTCTTGGCTTCAAATCATCTTCCAGCCTCAGCTTTCCAAGTTGTTGGAACTACAGGTGCATGTCACTGTACCCAGCTTCCCAGTCTTTTTAATAACATGGTTTTAACAATAAAAACACTCTAGGGGCCAACAAAAGATTGCCAACTTTATTCTTCGGATATCCTTTATTGGCAAAAAAATTTTAAAAGGGATAGGCCTTTTGAAAAGTTACTTTTTAGTAACGATAACCCAGGGCACTTCAATTCCAAAGATTAACAAAATTCTCGGCTGGGCGCAGTGGCTCACGCCTATAATCCTAGCACTCTGGGAGGCCAAGGCAGGCAGATTGAGTTCAGGAGTTCGAGACCAGCCTGAGCAAGAGTGAGACCCCTGTCTCTATTAAAAATAGAAAGAAATTACATGGGCAGCTAAAAATATATATAGAAAAATTAGCAGAGCATGGTGGCGCATGCCTGTAGTCCCAGCTACTCAGGAGGGTGAGGCAGAAGGATTGCTTGAGCCCAGTTTGAGGTTGCTGTGAGCTAAGCTGACGTCATGGCACTCTAGTCCGGGCGACAGAGTGAGACTCTGACTCAAAAAAAAAAAAAAAAAAACCAAACAAACAAAAACCCTAAAAAACAAAATTCTCTGATCCAAATGATCAGATATTAATATTGTAATAATCTAATTTTATTCCTACTGCTCCTAATACCTTTTAAAGGTCACACATCCTAAATACCCTCCTCCTATGTTATACTGCAGTCATTTAAGTGTGAACAACCTATTTATCTTTCCTTCAGCATGGTGCTGGTACTTAATATTCTTAGTTACAGCGTGGTTCACAAAAAAAAAACAAAACAAAAAAACAAAAAAACAAAAAGACCAAAGAGGAGAGAAGGATTAAACATTCAGGTAGAAGAAAAAAATATTCGAAAAAAGATAAATATTAGGAAATGAAAACTCAGGATGAGCAAACTTTTATATAAATACGTATTGGGGGAATATAGGAAAGAGGAAGAACAGTTCATAAGTGTTCATAAATCAATCCAGTTATATTTCTCTATTGTTGTACAATAATGAGACAAGCCCATTTTCAAAGAAATTAACTTTTATTTGAAAGATGACATTTCCCCACATGTGTCTTCTAAGGACTCTACACTATACAATAACCTGCTTAACCATTGTCCCAATACCAAAATTTCTAACAGCAAATTATACAATTGCTCTAGGTAATAAATAAGGGTTGTCCTTCACTGATTAAGGGAATACTTAAACTTCAATAAGTTTAACACAAAAATCACACTTTAAGTTTTTAAGGTTTAACATGTATTTCAAATACATGTTTTGTAGGAGTCTGCGAGCTTTTCAACTCTAAAAATGACTTAATTTTTAAGGTTCAAAAATTCTGTACTTCCAAAGAAATGGGCAAGTGTTTTCTTCTATAGCTTCAAACTTTCTAAACTCAACTATTTGACTGCTCCATGACACCCCAGACAAACCTGACATGACTGAACTACTGCAAGTGTTACTATTAATATTTTCCCCAAAGAAAATTAAAAAAAAAAAAAAAAAAAAAGGGAGCTCATCATAAATGCAGATCTCTAATACAATATCTAACACAAAAGAAGCTTTTAAAACATCATTTCTTTCTCCATGGGATTAGGTAGGAGTTTATCTTCTGTGAAAGCAAAGAAAAATCATTTACAAAGCATTTTAACACTGGGGTTCCTTTTTTACTCAAGATGTTTAACTACTCAAATGACAACAATTACATCTTTAAGAGTACAATAAAAGGGGTGGAAAACAGCAACACAATTGACAAAAGTGTAGATGCTGAATAAACCACAGAGTTTTTTAAAGTTTTTTTTAAGGAGTAGGAAGGATCAGAAGCGTGGGGAAATCCAGAATTACAGAAAAAAAGAGAAAGACAGAAAAAAAGAAAGAGAAAAAACGTTCTCAACTGCAACCATTCCATTATCAATAGCGTCCTGAAAGAGAAAGAGCAAAAAAAAGTTAATATGACAATTATAATTTGCCTTGCCTAATATTTTTCCATCCACTAAATGCCACCATATACACCAATGTTTTAAAATCAGCCATTAATTAGAAATGAGGTTTCTAACACTACAAAAGCAAAGTTCACATACTTGGACTATAGGAACGAGATCTTGATCGTGATCTGTAACGACTATAATAAGGAGAGGGCGATCTTCTTCTGTAAGAAACAAAAGATTACTTAGCATACTACATTATCACTTCACTGAGGCAGATGAAAGTAAGAATTCCTCATCACTTAAAATAATGTACACAATATGAAAGCTATTAAGTTCTCTGTGTGCCAAAGAGACTAGAACAGTAAGCACATGGCACAACAAAATATTGGCAAAAACAGTTAACCTGTTATCAAAGCATCATATATAATCTATTGTAACCATCAAGTTTTATTCATACATATCAAACACAAAAGTGTCAAATAACACTATCATCTAATCTTGAACAGAAAATTCAAGTTAAAACATTACCTGTACCGGTAATCATAGTCTTCATATCTGTCATACCCACGATCATATCCTCTATCATAGTAGGAATCTCGACGTCTGCCGCCTCCTCCACCTCCGCCGCCACCTCCACCACCACCACCGCCACCACTACTATAGAAAAATGTAAAAATTTTACATCAGTGACATCAGTGTGAATGATATTTTCCAGAAAAATTTACTACAAATTGATAGCTTAATAAAAATGGAGGGAGGAGAGAAAACGGAGAAAGAACTCTTTCATGTCAATTGCCTCTATATCTCATTTTATTGACTCCCATGGTATTCTGCTTTTGGCTTCTTATTCAGTATATACACAGCCAAGAATGCTTTCACAAAACTCTCAAAACTATAAAGTATTCTTCTATTAAAAAGCATTGTCCAAATTATCAGGACTACTCAATGAGGTAAAATGAAGTACTATGTTGGGAAGCAGTGTCAAAATGCTAAGATGTGCATCCCTATGACTAATTGAAAGGCAATTAATCCTGGACCCCAAAGAGAATTAACCACGTTACACTTAGGTCCAGCAGCAAAACCACTAGAACAATTTCAAGTCTTTAAACTCTAACTCCTTTCTCTTGGTATCTTCCAAATTCCTAAACATAGGAGCACTAATTTCACTTTAGTTTTCTCTAGGCTCTCCTTGCCAAAACCCACACTTCCCCCAACAAAATTTTAAATTAAATGAAAGCCTAGGCTGGGTGCAGTGGCTCACATATCTAATTCCAGCACTTTGGGAGGCCAAGGTGGATCAACTGCTTGAGCCCCGGAGTTTTGAGACCAGCCTGGGCAACACAGTAAGACCTCATCCCTACAAAACAATAAAAAAAGAGCCAGATGTGGTAGCTTGCGCTTGTAGTCCAAGCTTACTTGGGAAGCTGAGGCAGGAGGATTGCCTGAGCCCAGGAGTTCAAGGTTACAGTGAGTTATGATCACACCACTGTACTCTACCCTGGGTGACAGAGTGAGAGCCTGTCTCAAAAAAAAAAAAAAAGCCTACATAGTCAACTCTCCATATCCATGGGGTTCCACATCCATGAATTCAACC
Source organism: Lemur catta (assembly GCF_020740605.2). Classification (NCBI taxonomy): domain Eukaryota; kingdom Metazoa; phylum Chordata; class Mammalia; order Primates; family Lemuridae; genus Lemur; species Lemur catta. The sequence goes on from NC_059138.1 coordinate 70,397,331, forward strand.
AACTCAAGGATAGATTTCTGGGGGAAAAAACTGTCTGTACCGAACATATACAGACTTTTTCCCCCTTGTCTTTGTTCCCTAAACAATATAGGGTGACAACTATTAAATAGCACTTACATGACAGGGCACAGTGGCTCATGCCTGTAATCCTAGCACTCTGGGAGGCAGAGGTGGGAGAATCACTTGCCCTCAGGAGTTCAAGACCAGCCTGAGCAAGAGCAAGACCCCTTCTCTACTAAAAATAGAAAAATCAGCCAGGCGTTGTGGCACACCCTTACAGTCCCAGCTACTTGGGAGGCTGAGGCAAGAAGACCGCTTAAGTCCAGGAGTTGGAGGTTGCAGTAAGCTGCAATGACACCATTGCACTCTGCCCAGTGCAACAGAGACCTTGTCTCAAAAACAAACAAACAAACAAAAAAACAAAAACTCCAAAACCAAAACAAACAAAAACCCACAAAAAACCCCACTTACACTGTATTAGGTATAAGTAATATAGAGATGATTTAAAGTATATGGGAGAATGTGCATAGGTCATGTGCAAAACTACGCCATTTTATATCAAGAACTTGAGCACTCTTGGATTTTGGTATCCTGAAGGACCTGGAACCACACCTCCTCTAATACCGAAGGACAACTGTATTCCTGTTTTCACTACCAAGAAATACCTCTGCTGTTGGTTGTATATTTAAAAACATTATACAAAAGCCCCTTAATTAATGTTTTGCTCATTTTAAAAACTATGGCTTTTAAAAAAAACAAATGCTAGCTAGTCTCAATAAAATCTGCCTATACATAGAGGCTTCCCAGGTCACATAAGAACAGAAAGAATAAATATATAAATAGCATATGATATTTTTCTAATATTCAATAATTTTCTTCCTATTTGTACAGTAGCAGGAGAAGAGACAGGAACATACTTTGATAGTTTCAAAGAGCTCTCCTGCTCAGATATATATACACACACACACATATATAGGTAAAAATCACCAGTCTCAAAGAATGTATAACTTTCAACTCTAATTATAGGAAAAAACCATTTTATTTTCCAGTTGATCAAAATTTGCATACATTTCTGGTGGATTTCATAGTTTAGCTTACAAAACTTAAAAAAATCTTACTGAGTTGGTCTGCCCATGTAGATGCCTGGTGTAGGTGTGTGTGCTCTCTTGGTGATAGAATAATCCACACGAATTCTTCTACCATCCAGCTCCATTCCATTTGCTCTTTCCATAGCCTATAATGGAGAACAGGCACAGAAAGTAACGCATAATTCATTAGCCTTGAAGTGATCATTACTTAAAAATTAAACACAGAGTATTTACACTGTAAATAAACTCCCAATTTTGAAAATAACAGCAATGTAACTTGGATAAGGGACTGAAGAGACATTTCTAGACTTCAACACTGTACAGAACACATTTTAATTTATTCAGCCCAAAGTGTAGTTAATAAACTTTTCTCCAAGTAATTTTCCAGCTCTGGCTCAGTTCCCACCACCACCAAGATCAACAAGGAGAATGGGGATAAGAACTCTCTTCAAGCTAAACTTTTTCTACGTCGCCCAGGTAGACTGCCATTTCACTTACAAAGACTGACTTCAAAACATTAAACGGGCTGGGCGCAGTGGCTCACGCCTGTAATCCTAGCCCTCTGGGAGGCCGAGGCGGGTGGATCGCTCGAGGTCAGGAGTTCGAGACCAGCCTGAGTGAGACCCTGTCTCTACTAAAAATAGAAATAAAAATTATCTGGCCAACTAAAAATATAGAAAAAATTAGCCGGGCATGGTGGCGCATGCCTGTAGTCCCGGCTACTCAGGAGGCTGAGGCAGTAGGATTGCTTAAGCCAAGGAGTTTGAGGTTGTTGTGAGCTAGGCTGACACCACGGCACTCACTCTAGCCTGGGCAACAAAGTGAGACTCTGTCTCAAAAACAAACAAACAAATATTAAACAGGGTGAGCTAAGCTTTATATAGGTTCTATTTATAACCTGCCTCCACCATTCTTGTTCTTTAGTTTACAGTTCTGTATACTGATGAGACTCAGTGAGCAGCCCAGAAAAAATGACATAAACAGGTACAAACACATATTATAGTAATGCCTTTTAGCCTCTTACTGAGAACCAATAAGGACACAATTCTAATGTAATTCACAAATGTTTCACCTTAAGAGTCCCTCAAAGAGCTATTTCTTCTTTTTTGTTTTTCTTTTTTTAAAGCCAGTCAAATTTAGCAGTGGGGGGGTTGTATACCAACTTTAGTGACACTAATAAGTTCTGATAGCCTACTACCATCGAACCAGCCTCTTCGTTTTTATTTATTTATTTATTGATTGATTGATTGATTGATTGATTGAGACAGAGTCTTGCTCTGTTGCCCTGGGCAGAGTGCAGTGACATCATCGTAGCTCACTGCAACCTCAAACTTCTGGGCTCAGGAGAACCTCCTGCCTCAGCTTCCCTAGTAGCTGGGACTACAGGTGCATGGCACCACGCCAGGCTAATTTCTCTATTTTTAGTAGAGACGGGATCTTGCTCTTGTTCAGGCTGGATTTGAACTCCTGGGTTCATGCAGGTCAAGCTGCCTCAGGCCTCCCAAGTAAGTTGCACTACAGATGTGGGCCTCCTTGCCCAGCTTCTGAAAGAGCTAATTCCTGTGCTATAATTAACACCTACACGCTGACAAGAGGCTATGCTTGTAGAAGATCAAGATTTGTCCCTTTGGTCTCAGTTTTCAGAAGAACGACTTTGAGAATATTATTTACTTCTGGTAAAAACAAAAAAACCAAAAAAAAAAACCCCAAAACAAAAAACCCTCAACTTAAAAAAAAAAAAAAAAAAAAAAAGGAATTCTATGTATCTCATAAATGTCTGGAAAACCAAAACCGCAACAAACTCAACACATTTTCTATTTGAAATTTCAAAAATCAAAATTCTTTTATAAGTGCTTCTTTCTCAAACAGCAAGGGCAAGTAGTTTATTTATCTTCACTACATATACACCAATAGTTTTGGTTTTTCTAATGTATGGACACTTTAGCTAAACCACTTCAGAAACTGGTTTAAGTCTAAACTAGCCAAACCATTCCATATCAGGGGTCCCCAACCTTTTTGTCACCAAGGAGCAGTCTCATGAACCACAAATTTTCCATGCAAGGGGAAGGGTGCGGGGGGTGAGGGGGAGAGTTTTGGGATGATTTCGGGATGATTCAAGCACATTACATTTACTGTGCAGTCAAACCTCTCTGCTAATGATAATCTGTATTTGCAGCCGATCCCCAGCGCTAGCATCACCGCCTCAGCTCCATCTCAGATCATCAGGCATCAGATTCTCACAGGAGGGCACAACCTAGAACACTTGCATGCGCAAAGTTTGTCAGGTTCACACTCATATGAGAATCTAATGCTGCCGTTTATCTGACAGGAGGCAGTTTTTATACAGTGATGAGAGGGTGGGGAGTGGCTGTAAATACAGATTAAACTTCCAGGCCTGAGGCCCAGTTTGGTACTGGTCAGAGCCCCGAGGGTTGGGGACCACAGCCTTAGATAACACACTGCCACCTAGTGAACTCCCAATATAAAGAACTTGTAAATATGGCAACAAGTCCTATGTCTTTATACCTGAGCTCACATTTCTAATCACTTTGCCCTTAGGCACTAATAACAATAAACGCAATGATAATTTAACCACTTCAGCAAATGGAAATACTTGCAAGAAGTTCTTTGGAATCTAAGTAAATTTGCCATTTTTATTTTATCCAGAAAACCAAGTGATAAGTTACGGGGAAAACCAAGGGATAAGACAGACAAATTTCACACAAAAAAATTAAATTGTGTTATTGTTTGTAGTTTGCAACTTTCACTTCAGGTCAGATATCCTGTTATCTCTAAATCTATACCTTTTTCTTTTAAGAACAGGAATAAATAAATCATATATACATAACAACTCAATAAAATCATGATTCTGACAAGACATTAGAGTGCCTATTATATAAATGATGTACAAACTGAAATATCTTGTTAGAATCATAGTGTCTCAACTTCAGCACTACTGACATTTTGGAGCACTAGTGATTCTATGTTGTGCCTCCACTCCTGCTCCTGCCCCATGCACTGCATACTATTTAGCAGCATCCTTAGTTTCTATCTCCACCAGATGGCAAAAGCATCTATTCTTTCTGAAACACAGGCCAATTTTTATTATGATTATGTTGCTTTCAAGCACGGAGCAGTCATGTCCTATGTCTAACTGCTATCACATGTAAAATGGTACAAAAAAGTAATACCAATACTTTTCAATTTTTTTAAGGTCTGATAAACTTTAATGTTGAACTTCAAATTCCTTAAAATGCAATTTTCTAACACAATTACTATGAACTTTTAGTAAAGAGAAAGCAAGCCTACTGTTTCCTTTTAATTCAATATCTAATACATTAAAATGGCACTATTTCAAATCACTGACATTAATTAGGATCACTGTTAGGCAAATTAAGAATGGCATTAAACAAATAAGAAAAAGTATCAATTCTTTTCATATATTCTTCTTCTTCTTTTTTTTTTTAGACAAAGTCTCACTCTGCTGACCAGGCTAGAGTGCCGCGTCGTCAGACTAGCTCACAGCAAACTCAAACTCCTGGGTTCAAGCAATCCTCCTGCTTCAGCCTCCCGAGTTGCTGGGACTACAGGCATGTGCCACCATGCCCGGCTAGTTTTTTTTTCTATATTTATTTTTAGCTGTCCATATAATTTCTTTCTATTTTTAGTAGAGACGGGGTCTGGCTCTTGCTCAGGCTTGTCTCAAACTCCTGACCTCGAGCGATCCTCCCGCCTCAGCCTCCCAGAGTGCTAGGATTACAGGCGTGAGCCACAGCACCCGGCCTTACTTTTCAATTATCGAACAGAATACATGAATATTTAGAGAATAGAAAAATAAAGCACTGCATCTATACACGGGAAGCTAATTATAGACAAAAGTTAAATAGATTAAACCTAAACATCATTAAAAAGAAAAAAAGAGAGAGAAGAGAGAGAGAGAGAGACACCGTGTCTGACTCTGTCACCCAGGTTGGAAATGTGGTGGCATGCATAATCATAGCTTATTGCAGCCTCAAACCATCCCTCCTCAGCCTCCTGAGGTACTGAGATTATAGGTCCATGCCACTTCTCAGGGCCTTCTAATTTTCAAAAGTCAATTTAATCATCCATTTGGAGCATCAATATGGCTTACAGAAAAGAGAACATTTAGGCTGGGCGTGGTGGCTCACACCTGTAATCCTAGCACTCTGGGAGGCTGCGGTGGGAGGATCGCTGGAGGTCAGGAGTTCGAGACCAGCCTGAGCAACAAGCGAGACCCCCGTCTCTACTAAAAATAGAAACAAATTAGCCGGACACTTCAAAATATATAGAAAAAATTAGCCAGGCATGGTTGCGTATGCCTGTAGTCTCAGCTACTCGGGAGGCTGAGGTAGAAGCATTGCTCAAGACCAGGAGTCTGAGATTGCTGTGAAGTAGGTTGACGGCACGGCACTCTAACCTGGGCAACAAAAGGAGACTGTGTCTCAGAAAAACAAAAACAACAAAAAACCCCATTTAAACACTACTTTTTCCATGAATTCAAACACCAACAGCTCACTTTACAAGGCCAGATTTCACTCTGACATACCTAAACCAGAAAGCATAAGCTGAATAAAGTGAAACCATGGCCACTCCAATTGTAATATAGAGAAGCAGAGTTTGACTCAGGTCAGAGTTAGAGAGGACATAAAGTTTACAGAATTGGGAGTCTTTCAGTCAACTTTTAATAGTAACTCAGTACTATAATCATGCATATAAAAAATTTTTTTAAATGAAAATTATAAAAACAAATTTACCTCCTTGGAATCATCTATTCTCTCAAAATACACAAAAGCAAATCCTCGAGATCTCCCAGTTCGCTGATCATAAACTACATTGACACCACTCAATGGTCCATATCGAGAAAATACTTCACGAAGATCTCTTTCTGTTGTATACAAACTGAGGCCAAACACTCCAAGACAAGTGTTGGGATCTGGATTTGCCTATTGAATAAATGTTATTTAAATTTAATTAAAACTCCAAATTAAAATCAAAATTAAAAAACACAGAAATACTTTATTTAGAACACCTCATCCAATACACAAAGAATATATAATTTCTAGTCATTTGGAAATAAGATTTTAAGAGAAGTAAAGCAGATGAATCACATTTTACAGTTCGCAATACACTTAGGCCTTCTTTGAAATATATATACCTCCTGGCTATAGCCTGAATAAAAGTGTTCCAACACTCCACTGTAGCTCAGCAATTTTTCACAATCTATCCTAAGAATTCACCCTCAGTTTAATACCGTATTTCTAATTTATTCAAATTTTTCATATCCCTAATAGATCTATAATATGACTCCTTCTCCTCCATTTTCATTCTTTAGCAAGGATATTCTGTTTCCACAATCTAGATTTAAGAAATATTATGTACAGATTTCAAAACATTAAATAATGATGTACTCTACCACAGTTAAGTGAGTATCACGTGGGAGAAGCACAACATAGCATACCAGTTAAGCACAGGAACTTTACTGGGTGGGCTTTACCTGGGCTCTGCCAAGTAAGCAAAAATCAAAGCAAACAAAACCCAAAACCCCTCCATGTCACACACCCAAGACTCAATCTTCTTATCCATAACATAATTCACATGCACAGATGTTAAGAGTATAAATGTACTGAATAAAAGTGTTAGCTATCATCATTAGAGTTCTTACTATTTCCCTACCCCTCCTCATAAAACGTTGTATCTCAATATTTTCAACTCAGTTTATGCTTTTCATTTTAATTTTTGCAATGTATTTCTTTCCAAATTTCATCTCTTTTTAAACTATTCAAAAGTCAAGAAAAGAAAACACATTCCCTCTGCTTTATGTCATAAAACACGTAAGCTTACTAAGATGGTGGCATGTCCTTTATTAGTACGGCTATGACATAAAGTTTTCCTTTTTTTCATTTTGAAAGCTAAAAAGCAGATTAATGAGGTTTCTGGAGTACTACTTCTAAACAATAGCTGAGCTTTCATAAAAGCTAGATGTTATATCGTGACTAACACATAGGAAAGCGAAAACAGGTTTTCATTAACTTTTATAAACCACATACCCTGCTGCCTGTATGTCTTCTCCGGTTAGACATTGGAGAATGACTTCGGCTCCTTCGTCGCCGGTATTCTGGTGTATATGACCTACTTCGAGATCGTCTCCTGTGAGAGTGAGAGTGGGATCTGGATCGAGTGTAACGTCTATGAGAATGCCTCCTTGACCTTGACCTTTCAGAGAAATAAATTTAGGTAAAAATACTGGAACCAACACCCTTCCCTCTTCCAAGGATGTATACACTATCCCTGCCTATTCCCAGCTCCTTCCTCCTCCTTTCTGAGCAAAGGGTATTCTTCTTCTCATTCTCTTAAATCACTACAAGTAACTTCCTCCCTGTTCTTAGTCAATCCCTTCTATACTCACCCTTTTCACCTTACAAACACGTTTTAAGACTCTATCTTCTTTAAAAATAAAAACAAAAAAAACTACCACAATAAAATCCTTTGATTCTTGCCATCTTCTCCCTATAGTTCTATATTTCTTTCACTGCTAAGTACCATTTGCTTTCCAATCTTTCTTTAGCCTGTAATAAAATATCTGCTAAATTATTTAATCAACAACCTAAATGCCCACCTCATCTAATAGATACTTTTTTGTTTTCATTTACAGATGATTTCTGCATCATCTCATCCATGTACTGCTGCTTCTCCAGTTCATCTCCTAACTCATTAGTCCTAGTAGTTCTCAGACAGTCCTCTTTTTTTTTTTTTTTTTTTTTTTTGAGACAGAGTCTCGTTTTGTTGCCCAGGCTAGAGTGAGTGCCGTGGTATTAGCCTACCTCACAGCAACCTCAAACTCCTGGGCTTAAGCGATCCTACTGCCTCAGCCTCCCGAGTAGCTGGGACTACAGGCATGTGCCACCATGCCCGGGTCATTTTTTTTACATAGATTTTTAGCTGTCCAAATAATTTCTATTTTTTTGGTAAAGACGGGGTCTCACTCTTGCTCAGGCTGGTCTCAAACTCCTGACCTCGAGCAATCCACCTGCCTCGGCCTCCCAGAGTGCTAGGATTACAGGTGTGAGCCACCGCGCCTGGCCATCAGACAGTCCTCTTTTTGCCTAAAAGATTAACTCAACAAATTTCTCCCAGGCTGGAGTACAGTGGCACAATCATAGATCTCTATGACTTCAAACCCCTGCTGTGAAGCGGTTATCCCTCCTCAGCCTCCTGTAATCCACAACATTCTTACTTACCATTCATATGATCTACCCTTAACTAAACTTACTCAGACCAGTAGTGATGACAGTCACACAAAATAACTTCTACAAGGCATTCAATACATGTTACAAAGTTAAAAAAAAAAAAAAAAAAGAACATATGGGAAAGGGAATAAAACTAAGGAGGGACTTGATCCTACCCATTTTCCTTAGCACTACTAATTTACAGTCCCCATTTTTTTTTTTTTTTTTGGAGACAGATTCTCACGCTGTGGCACAGGCTGGAGTGCAATGGCATCATCACAGCTCACTGCACCCTGAAACTCCTGGGCTCAAGTAATCCTCCTGCCTCTGCCTCCTGCTGGGACTATAGGCACACACCACCACACCCGGCTAACTTTTCCTTATTTTTTTGTAGAGACGAGGCCTCACTCTTGCTCAGGCTGGTTTTGAACTCCTGAGCTCAGGCAATCCTCCCGCCTTGGCCTTCCAGAGTGCTAGGATTAAAGGCATGAGCCACCTCGCCTAGTCCCAATTTTTAAAATAAAAACACTCTTCATTTAAAATATCAACTGTTACTTTTAAATAGTAAGGAAAGTGAGACATCAAAACTCTTGTTCGAGAGTCCCTATGTTTTCTTTAAATCAGACAGTGACAAATACTATGAAAAAAGAAATTAAGTGTAAGGGAATAAAAACCATGTGTGCCATTTTATGTTCCTGGGTGACAATCAAATGACATAAGAATTATCTGAGTGAAGAGAATTCTAGGCTGAGGGCAGCAAGTGCTTATTGCCTTAGGGTATAAATACGCTCATTTCTATTTCTACATTTAAATTCTGCCCAGTGTTATTCTGCACACGTATTCAATTAAATAATTGAAGTGTTAGTAAATCAAGCACTGAGTTAGATCCCGAATGTAACAGAAAATGGCATGACTATGGATCAAGAAAAGTACAGCCTTTTAACTGATTCTTCCGTGTCATCCCCCTTTGCAAGCAGACTTTTCAAAGATATAAATTCTATGTCTCTACCGAAGAAATCCAAGAAATGACAATGACTGATCAAACTAAAACTGTCCAGGTTTTTAACTTTTTTATCCCACCCCAGTATACCTGGGACATCTGATACAGTGTACTCTGCAGCAGCTCAGTAGAGTTTTTGTTGTTGGGGCCTTGCATCACCTGGGGACCCCCCCCCACCATTACATCTGACCAGAGCTCCAATCTACACAGTCATAATCATCAGGTAAAATATACAGCTGGAATGTGAATCTTAAAAATGCTTCTCACTCTGTTAACCAACCAGTATAGAAATCAAACTTTTTCTGCATAAATTACATGCAAGTCTCCAATAGAGAAAACTTCCTTTTTCTTATACAAATATTGTTGGCATAAAATCAAATACTGTCTCAAATGCCAAGCACATTTAAATCAATCAATATTTATTTATTTTGCATTTTAATTTTTTAGACACAGTCTCGCTCTGTTGCCTAGCTATAGTGCTACAGTGGCCATCATTGTAGCTCACTGCAACCTCAAACTCCTGGGCTCAAGTGATCCTCCTGCCTTAGCCTCCTGAGTAGCTGAGATTATAGGTGCACACCTCCACACCTGGCTAATTTTTCTATTTTTTTGTAGAGACACGATCTCGTACTTGCTCAGGCTGGTCACCTGAGGTCAGGAGATCCTCCTGCCTTGCTCTCCCCAGAGTGCTAGGATTACAGGTGTGAGCTACCACACCCTGCCTCAATCAATATTTAATTTGTATTAATAGCTAGTATCCAACAGATTAATTGGGCCAAGAAATGATTCTTATCTAAGTCTTTATCTAGAATACATTGATTTTTTGAGACACGGTTCTGCTCTGTTGCCCAGGCTGGAGTGAATTGGTTCTACCATAGCTCACTACAGCCTCGAACATCTAGGCTCAAATAAAGCCTCTCGAGTAGCTAGGACTACAGGCATACCCCACCATGCCTAGCTATTTTTTGTAGAGACTGGGTCTGGCTATGTTCCCAGATTCGTCTCAAACTTCTGGCCTCAAGCGATGCCTCTGCCTCACCTCAGTCTCCCAAAGTGCTAGGACTACAGGCTTCAGTCACTGCACCCAGCCTATTCATTTTTCAACTCTGAGGAAAACAATTATACTTCATGATTTTGGTTCTTTGATGAAACTGCTACACAAAATTCAGCCTGAAACTCCTTTGTCATGAAAAACCCAAGAAGAACACTAAGTATTATTTTAAACACACTTACCTGGATTTTGATCTTGATCGAGAATGGGATTCAGAGTGTTTGGAAACTCTTGATGGACTACGAGATCCTGACCTGCTCTCCGATTTTACACGAGCAGGAGTTCCCGTTGGAGATTTTGACTGAGAGCGAGACTCCTAACAAAGAAGACAGTATTACAAATGGCACTGGTCACGTAGATGCCTAACACCTAACATTTAAAGTACCGTAATTATTTATATTGATTGCTCCTGAAAAACAAATGGTTAGGCAATACCCTCCAGAAAAAATTTCAGCTCATTAATAACCCATCGTTAATACTGCTAACTGTCCTCAATAATACCCTACTTGAACCAGATCACCAATTCTCTATTAACTAAGTAATCATGCAAATTCATCTACAACTTGATCATACAGACACTGGAACATAAACCATACATTTACTTAACCTAGGACCCATTCATTCTTCCAGATTCTTTTAATTCTACTTCACTCTTGCTTTCTACTTCTCTTCATTCTTCATTGAGTTTTTCATTTTTCATACTTCGTGTATTCTTCCCCAATTCAAACAATTCAAAATAGCCTTAAAAAAAACATTCAAGTGCTTCTATCTGACCAATCTTCTGTTCAATTTTTTCCCCCATTCAATTTTAATTTTCTGATCTTTAATACTTTTCATTAGCCTTCTTTTATCTTGATTTATCTTCCACATTCTTGGAAAAAACTCTTCAATTTCTTCACGAACATTAACCTTAATGGAAAAAGAACATTTAGTATATTTAAGCACGTGGGGATTATAAAACTCTGCTGGAGTTCAGAATGTTATCTACCAAATGGAAAAGCCAGCAGGTAAAGTGCAAATAACTAGTTTATTAAAAAAAACAATTTTATAGTCTTTAAAATTGTTCAAAAGTCTAGTTTCTGACAGTTTACTGAATTTCTCTAAATGTCTTTCTTTTTTACCATACTCTTCACCCTCCTCCCCTTTCATGTTTCATTCTAGTTCCTAAAATGTAAACAATTTTAATATACTTAATTCAAATATAAATCTAACATTAACTGTAGTTTCCCCCCACTTAAGTGTTAAATTTTCACTATTTTATAACCTGGAAATTCTTAAAAGAAGCTCTCACTAAGCCATGCTAAGAAATGGAGATATAGTTAAAGCAAAGCATCCCAGGCTGAAATATTTGCACACACCTATCTAAACTGGTGCATTATAGCACAAATGCCAAGGTTCAAAGAAGTCAAAAAAGTAGCAAAATTACTAACATCTTCTCTCAATTTTGTTTCATCACTATTTTTGCTCATTCCAATTTAACTAGAAAGAATTTGTTCTGAAGACAAACAAGCATACTGAAAAAAACAAGGGGAAGAAGAATGAAATTCTTAAAACTTCCCCCATGGCTTGTTAATTCCTGAAATATGCATTTTTGCAACTGTGCCACTTTAAAATGCACATGGAATAACATCACAATGTGCAAGAAGTCACAAAATTTGTATCATGATCTTTATCTTTGATCCCACCTCTTTGCTCAGTTTTTTTTTTGCCTATGACATCGAAGGCATTGCTCATAGTTTTTATATATATTTTATGTATTTATGTATACTTGTACTCTGTTCAGTGATTATATATCAGAAAACTGACTAGTTTCTGAAAAAGCTGAATATAAATAAAAACTTTCCAAATAATATATGATTTATAACTGATTAAAAACTTGTTTTAAAATTTGACAGCTGAGATGATTATGACCCAAATAGGACTGACAATGTGGTTTCTCTGTCCATTTAAGCCTTATTACTGTAATTACCCAATTTCATACCAATTTTCATTTATGCCATAATATTATCACACAACTTTTAAAAACACCTTTCTTAAAACTTTGCCTTTACTTCAAGTTTAATATCAAAAGACTTATCAAGAACTGTATTAATGCCACTAGGTCTATCCATGTTTTCAGATGAAAGCAAAACTGAAATATATAGCTACCTTTTTGTTCAATACCAATCATGCTCATTTAGCTACCTAGAACAAATCTTTCACTACACCTCAGATACCCTCAAAATTCCTGGACAGATGCCTGAAAGCAGGCATAGCAATGTGGGCTTTTCCACTCATTGAAACTATAAAAGCAGCATAGTCAGTACTTAAACAACAACAACAAAAAGGTATGGCTAAATTGCTTGCAATTGAAGTTTCACAGGCTGGTTCATTAACTAAACTGATAAGAATATCTTTCCCCCTTTCTCTTTTGGCTTTCCCTTCTATGAAACAGACCCTCTGGCATAACGTTCCTTTATGCTACTGTTGAATAGCAGTAGCTAGAATAATACTTATGAACATCACCAAAGCCCTTGTTACACACACATATCAGAAGGCTTTGTTCTGTGACACACTGTAAACCTTTAATTTTACTAAGCTAGAAATAAGAATCTTATATTAAACAGTTAATAACATCTCAAAATTTGAATTTTAAATCCCAGTTGTGGAGTAGTAAAACAAAGCATTAAGGTATGATAGGATGTCTTTTTTGAGAGACATCAGCAAGATATTACCCAAGGTATCACAAATGCCTAACCTCTTGTTGTCTGCCCTTCTTCACTTTACATCTCTGGGAAATCTAAATCTGAATAAATTTCTTCATGGAATCATCCAAGATTAAAATAGTCCTCTCAGGTCCCTCTAACACCTAGTTACAAAGTTGTCCCTATCATTTTAACTTCCAAAAACAATCTAGAGACTTTCCTAAAAAGTTAATAACTGCTGTAGTAAACTTAACCAAAAGAATAAACTACCAAGTACAAAATTAACTAATTCCTTAGAAACATTTTTACTATAATACCAAAAAAATGGCCCATCATTTTAAGAACTGGTGGTTAATAAAGAGCCTTTACAAAGAAAAAAAAGGTCATATTAATATTCACAATTTTAAAGCAACTTATTTCTCAAAAACTGCTACCAAATAAATGTCACTTTCACTAAACTCTGCATTAAAAATCAAGCCACAAGGAGTCCTTTACGAGGGACAAATGCTAGATAATCCTTTTCTATCTTTAACTTATCTTGCTTATGAAATAATTTCAAATCTTTTCAAAGGAATTTATACAACCATTCAGAATTTAAAAACTGAATTGAAATTACAAACAAAAAAATTAGATGCTGGGAAGAGGTGGTATCTGCCCTGTTTTACCAAACCACCTGTTCTTACAGCTGTCAAGTCAAGAAGTTGACAAATTCCTCAGTAACCTGGCTCCTAGATCCAACAACTATTAAAAATATATGCTGCCAAGTTGAAATGGGCAGATTAATGATTCAATCAACTCATATCACAGATTTTAAAAGAAATCTTAAACAGGTCTCCAGTCTACCTCATATGCTATAAACTGGAACCCAGGCACTGCACAACCTGCTTAGGAAGGGGTTTTTCTTCTGGTGTTTATCTACTTGTTTGTTTTTAACTTGTCTTTATTACCAAGATATCTCTGGTGGTATCTTGATATCTTTCCATGTATTTTACACACTGTACATAACAATAACCATGTACTATTCTTTTAATCTGGGTTATTTTATGTACTATATATATGTTGTAGAACATAATTCCTACAAGCAATAACTGCAGTCTTTTAATAAGGCCTATATCATATTATAGATGAAAGGAAAAAACCCAACGTAATACATATGCTTAGTACTTAATACTCATTAAAATAAACACATAAACTAATATAAATGCTACATTGTAACCCATTCCAATATTAAGGCCAGGCAAATTCTACGCCAGGTTACAGTACCAAATTTACACAAATCCAAGTCTATGAGTATACTAGTACACAGTACGAGCAAAGCAAATTTACCCAAAATATACTTTCCTTAATACTTTATGAAACTGGAGCTGTATTTCCATAGAAGTACACTAGTGCATTTAGATAAATCATATGTCCCCAAAGGGGGAAGAATGTACTTAAATTACCCAAATATCTTGCAATATTTATTATACTAAGAACTTCATTCTTTGGGACTTGTAAGAAACTGTATTTACTAAATTTCAGTCTACAGAAATAAGAGTTTCTGCTTCCTTCCTCTTGAATATGATAGGATACTTCTTTTACAAATTCTTAGGCTGTTAAAGAAACACTTCCAGTCTCTTCTTAAACCATAACTGCTATTAGACCAATCCTTTAAAAAGAAATACTGTTTGCTTATAATATTAGCTTATTTTAAACAATAATTTCCTTTCCTTTAAGGTTATACTTCTACACTGCATTTTGAATGAATTTTAAGTGGTTTTTATCTGCAAAGGCTCAAAAATATTCTAATACTGTATGTATATTTTCTTTCTTTCTTTCTTTTCTTTTCTTTTTTTTTTTTTTTAAAATTTTAGGGGTTTTCCAGTAAGGACCAGAACACCTGCTAGAAAAATTCTAAAAGAGCTGTAACACTTGTGTATGTGTATTTTCTAAAGTTTGGAATAGTTCTGGAATAACTTCTCTCACAAAAAATGATTTAGTAATTGGCACTTATATAAGCAAACTTAAACTCATGCCACAATTGTTTGTTTATAAGGACTAAAGTGGTTTAGCTGTATTAAAAACTGATAAACAGCAACTAAAATCAAAGTGCTAAGAACCTGTTATAGCATTCTCTGCTTATGCTCTCATCTTCTGGTGTCAGAGTATTTCTGAATCTTGGGTAAATCAGATGCCAGGGCCCTGGTTTCAAGGAAAAATCATTACTTTTCTTCTCCCTCAGATCAGTCAGGCCTAGTCACTCACACCCTTGTTGAAAATTACCAGACAATAAGTATTATACACAACTATATAGGGAAGTAACTTAAAGGAGGAAGGAGAATTACATTTTCTTTTATTATCCTCCTCTCAAATTTTCTGTAGTGTTTACAATCTTTTCCACGTCTGACTGCTACCATTTTCTCACCTCCACTTCTGTCCTGCTAAATCTTCTAGAACATATGAACAAATAATCAGTATTAATTCGCTTACTGTGTGAATACACACCTTTTACAAAGGCCCGAGGATTAGTTGATGCCCGAGTACCCAATGATACTATTAAAGTTTTTACTCTGTCAGACAAGTTCTAAGAAACTACTATGGTGATTATTCATGTCATTTCATACCTGTTATCCTACCAGAGTTATGCTACAGGTAAAAAAAAGTTCAGTTCATTTACAAAATTAAGCCTATAGACAAAGTTTACTTTGTCTGCTTTTTTTTAAATGACTCTCATCCCTAAATTTAAATCCCTTGACATTCTTTTATTTTATTTTTTTATTTTTATTTTTATTTTTTTTTGAGTCAGAGTCTCACTTTGTTGCCCGGGCTAGAGTGAGTGCCGTGGCGTTAGCCTAGCTCACAGCAACCTCAAACTCCTGGGCTTAAGCAATCCTACTGCCTCAGCCTCCCGAGTAGCTGGGACTACAGGCATGTGCCACCATGCCCGGCTAATTTTTTCTATATATATTTTTAGTTGGCCAGATAATTTCTTTCTATTTTTAGTAGAGACGGGGTCTCGCTCAGGCTGGTCTCGAACTCCTGACCTTGAGCAATCCACCCGCCTCGGCCTCCCAGAGTGCTAGGATTACAGGCGTGAGCCACCGCGCCCGGCCCCTTGACATTCTTTTAGATCTCAAGGCTCTTTATTCTCACGTTAGAAACAGTACAAAGTATAAGCATCTGTGACATCTATAAAAATCAGTTACGCACTATGGGTATAATTACTTGCACTGCTCCTTTTCAAAATTCTGCCTTCTACATACATTAAGCAAATGAGCACCCTTCAGTGAAAGAATCTCAAATATAAAAATTTGAGATGTTTCCTTAAGTTTACAAATTCTCTGCTTAAATGGGGGTGAAGGGTAGAACAATAAAAAAGCATTAAAATTAGATGATAGTACTTAATTTTAGGAAAATAAATTAAATCTACAACAAATAAGACTTTCTCAGGTTTAATACTATCGCTACCATAAGAAAGGAAGGTTTTACCCTTTTGTAACAGGTCAATTTGGTGAGATACACAAAATTAAATTGCTTAAGTAGCTGAATAAGTCTTTTTAAAGCTAACATGCTACGATATCCCTCATAGTGATTATTTTAAAATTTCATTAAAAATTTAGAGACCAATTTAAGAGATTTTCTTTTATTTAAAAAAAGAGCCAGTTGCCAAGTTGGGTTTTGAATGAGGTAATCACCACTTCTAACATTATCAGGTTTCAGAGAAATGAAAAAACCTCCCCCTATTTCTTCTATTCTTTATCAAAATATCTTCACACATACAACTTTTAATTCCAAATTGGTACAAATGAATTTTTGTTTTGCTCTTCACTTTTATCATCTAATCACCTCATATAATAAGAAGGGCACTTTACTCAAAAAGCCAGAACAAACCCTGAAAAGGAGGTGAGAATAAGCAGTATCTTTCCTCTTCAACTGTACTACAAAGCATAAATAACTGTGGAATTATAAGATAGGCCCCTAAACAATAAAGAATCATTAACCTTTGTTGTAAACACTGGGCTACTGCACGAAAAAGAATTGCACAACAAAGTTTAATTTTTAAAAAGTTAGGAGTGGGGAAATAAAATAAGTAAAATGGTAAGAAAGGTTTTATCTCCATTCCCCTTAATTTGTATAATGGGCACTAAAATTTTTTGAGGTCAAAATCCTCATTTTAGTTGAAGCTGAATGAAGTAAACAATTCATTACTTTTATGAAGATGACATGCAAAGCCACAGCTCAATCGCCAACCTCACTTCTAGCTCCAGAGGACATTTCCACTTAAAATGTTTGTTAACCTGATATACATGTTCCCAGGAAACTGTTTAATGGATCTATTTAATGGCACCATTATTCTCCTAGATCCCTTAAAAATTGTCTAATTCATTCTTTCAATTTTTCCTTTTATCTCTTGTGTTCCCTTTTATTTCCCTATGGCTAGAAGTCTCCTTAATTCTTTATATTGCACTGCTATCCTGTTTAGCCCAGATTTTTTCATGATTTCTTTTCTTAGAAAATATGTCAAGTGTTTCCTGCTGCCCTTCCTGTACCAATCTCTGGTCTTGCCTAATATTCCTTTCATTATGCCCCTCCCAGAATTAAGGATTCATAGGTGGCACCTTAGCCATATTAGCACCTTAGAGCATACTGGATTAAGCCCAAATCCCTAAATCTAGTATTCAAAATCCTCCATTATCTGACTGCATATTTAATCAGATTCATGTTTCACTATTCCAGCATAACCTCCTCATTGTCATACCCATACAATCAATATTCGTTTCCCTAATCATAAAATCTACTGAAAGTTTTATATCTAGGTAAAGCTTTCCTGTTCTCCTAGTTCACAAAACTGCTCAGGCTCATTTTCTGAATTCCTTATTAATTCCATCACACAGAACTTGACTATACATTTATTTTTGCCCTGATTTGAACTGTCAGTCATCTCAAAGTAGACTGCAAGTTCCCTCTTCCTCAAGAAGACCTGTCCTTACTAAAAAGGCTCTTATCACTGAGTTTCATCTTGAGTTACTTACAACAGAATCCAGACAATTATATTTTCTTTCCTAAAGTTCTTTTACTCTAGTCCTTTAAAATGGAAGAGATATTAGTCTATAACAGAAAATTAAGCTTCAGTAACTGCTTTTTGCAAACTCCATTAATAGCTCTGAGACACTGAAGTACAATGTACTTTTTTTCATTTCTAAAATGCTAACGTGACTCCAGCCCTTGCAAGATTACCACAAACAGTACATTAGAAAACATATCAAGATTTTTAGGGTGGTAGATTCTAAGATGCTATAAAAGTAGGCAATATTAATATTAGTCCTGTTTCTTTAATGCTTGGTGGCCTCTAGAAAGTTACTCTATAATTCTAAATGTCTTCTTAGTAAGATACGCTTAATATGTGCCCTATTTATAATCTACATAAAGCAAATGAAATTGCACTTTAAAGTATTAGAGGCATCCTTCTCATTGAAGAATTCCTACATAAAGGGAAAATATTAATTAAATCCAAAAACTATTCGTAACTCCACAAACACTTCTGATAACCCTAACATATTGCCAATGTTTTCCCTAATTTAAATAAAGTTTGAAGTCTAATAACTATTTAAACACCTCAACACCCATCATTTGAAAGTCCTTTTTTGAGCCTAAGTGGTTGTTGTATGTAGGTATCTTAAGGTACAAAAATAAGGACACAGCAGTTGTATTACAACTGGCTTATAGTCAGCAGATGAAAGTACTCACTGTAGTTTAAAAACCAAAAGCACTAGTGAACATTAAATTGCTTTAAGAAACAATAAAAAAGAGACACCTTCAGAAAAGCTTCCAGCATTCTCCTAATTCTTTAATTACAAATAAAGACAATTACCTCAACCTAAAAAAATTAAAACACAAAACTAAAAAGACATAATATATGAGCCTGGAAGCATTAATCATTCAATTGAGTTGATTTACACTAAAATACACCTGGGTACCACTTGTGAAAAATATTTACTATGATCACAAAGGGCCAGAAGAGGGCCCTTTATTTCTAGTAAATAAATCATCAATGCCTACACACATTTCAGATTAAAAGTGGGTGGGAATCTCACATATTACTTACGTAGGTAGGTAAGGTGACAATATCTAGAACTTACTCCTTTCCTCCATTTGATGACAAATTTAAAAATAACTAAAGCTAACAAGGTCCCACTAGCAGTCCTCTTCACTTCCCCACAAACCAAATCAGAATATTAACAAAAACATTTTTCTGTTATGAAAGTTAATCGAAGGAAAGATGAATGGACAGCAAATTTTTTTCCCATAACTACCTAACATTTTCAAAACCAGCAGCAGTTTACAACTATCACCAAATATTTTTATGGCATGATTTCACAAAGTTCTATTGGGACAATTAATATACCATCCTAAAAAACGAGCAGGTTCACCTATTCATTTCCAAAAAATCCAATCAAAGAAATTAAAGGTAGCTTCATTGTTTCTAACCTATTGCTCTAAAATCTCTTTCCTCAGGAAGAACTGAAGCCTAAAGTGACCTTCTGACTTGACTGACTGGTTCCAAGAACTTCCAAAACGGACAAAATTCATTCCCTCCAGCACAGCCTAACAAGTGTTTTTAGTGTTTCCCCTCGTGACTAGAACCAACACAACAGCCGGAACATGTTGCCTGGGGCTTTTGTTTTCTTTTCAGGGTTTCACACTAACTCACTTCCACCCATTTCCACTACTAGGGTAACTTTGGAAATATAACTCAAACCTTGATAAAGGTTCTAGTACATTTAAGCTGGGGGATAACGTATTCTTTGTGATGTTTATTTTCAACCGATCCCAAATAATAAAACCTTCTGACCCCTCTTTGCTGAAGGATGAGGTTGAGAAGTGAAATGGGACAGGGCCTGTTAATTTTCAGGTACCCCTTTTAGTTAAAGAGTATAAGCTGACTAGTTATTTTTAAAATACTGAGCCATGAAATTCGTTCAGTTATTTAAAGAAAGAAGATTCCCTTTTTTTTTTTTTTTTTTTTTTTTTTACCGTAGAAACCTGTAAAGGAGTGGTCAGTTTTTAGATGAAAGGTCACAGGAAGAAAAGCATTAGAAGTTGAGATATAAAGAGAAAAAAAAAACCCAACATCAAGGAATTAGAAAAATAAGGCGTTATAGCATTTCCACATTCATTCTGAAGGGAAAGGAAAGTAGAAGGGACATTAAGGGTAAAAGGGCTCCTTGCGTAGTTTTCCCCTCACAGCTCTCGTCTTAAGAACGCTTAAGGGTCGGTGCGGTCGTTGACTAACCACTTCATTAGGCTCGTCCCACCTTCAACCTCAAGGCTTTCGCCTTTATAGACGCAACGCCGCCGGTTCCGACAGAGACGCGGCCGCTCACTGCAATAGAGAGCCAAGGAGACACAGGCCCCAGCTAGTCCCACGCCAGCTTCTCCCCGCCCGGAAAACAGCCCCGCGCACTTTCGACCCCGAGGCCCTCTACGATGCTCGGGGTCGCCAGAAATGCCACCGCAGGAAGTACCTACCACTATCCGGCCGGAGGGGAACTCCCTGCCGCCGCCGCCTCCCGCCCCACCGCGACGGGGCCCCAACCTCGGAGCAGAGACAGGGAAGCCTCAGGGGTGGGGGAAGGGATTAGGACCCAGGAGTCCAGGTATCAGTCAGCCTCCAAAAAAAGGGTGAGGGGTGTTATCCATAGCGTTTGGGGAAGGAGTAGAACCCAGAAGCCATCTTAGGATGCGAGGAAGCAATCGCGATGGCTGCAGAGGTTGCTCCCCCGGGCCCTCACAGGACTCCCGGCAACCCCGCCCGACCGCGCTCGTCCCCGTGAACCCCGAGCATCGGGCCGCCGCCGAGACGGCTCCCGCGGCTTTGTACTCACTCTGCCCTCGAAGTTGTTCTCCTCTATGTCACTCATGTCGGCCAGGCGCTCCCCCAGAACTAAATAAGAGACAAGTCTCGGCTCGAGGGCCGATGACCTAATCAACCCGCTGACTGGACCGTGGGGAGGAGGAAAGAGTCAGCAACAACGGCCACTCCACTCCACTCCCACTCGGTCGCAGGCCCCGGCAAAATGGCGCCGACGCCGCCAGAAACCTTCTGGCCTCCCCAGTGCTCGACGTCAGGGGGCGGGCCCCTCTGTGACGTCACGAGGCCCCGCCTCCGCGAGGCTTTGTGTGCGCTCAGCCTAGAGCGCGCAGGGGGCGTGTGTTCTGAGCCAGGTGCCTGGGAAGCGCATCCCTAACCTCGACCTCCAAACTTCATCTCTAACGCGTAAACCCTTTTGAAGATTTTAAGTCACCACATGAGCTTTTATTGACCTTAGCTTTTCTAAATATTATCCAAGTGGATTCTGATATAAGGGAACAGAAAAAACTAGAAGCGGGCCGGGCGTGGTGGCTCACGCCTGTAATCCTAGCACTCTGGGAGGCCGAGGCCGGCTGGATCGCTCAAGGTCAGGAGTTCGAGACCAGCCTGAGCAAGAGCGAGACCCCGTCTCTACTAAAAAAATTAGAAAGAAATTACCTGGACAACTAAAAGCATATATAGAAAAAATTAGCCGGGCATGGTGGCGCATGCCTGTAGCCCCAGCTACTCGGGAGGCTGAGGCAGGAGGATTGCTTGAGCCCAGGAGTTTGAGGTTGCTGTGAGCTAGGCTGACGCCACGGCACTCTAGCCCGGGCAGTAGAGAGATCTCTGTCTCAAAAAAAAAAAAAAAAAAAAAGAGAAGAAAAAACTGGAAGCATATATGTGTTAATAATAGGCTATTGTTTTTGATGTTTTCAGCAGCCAATATTACTTTTCTTCAACGTATGCAAGGTAGAAGTAATACACGCAGAGATGAGATTATAATGAAAAACCACAATTCCTTGCCTCATCCCTCCATGCCTGCAGTCCCCCCCCCCCCCCAATTTTATTTTTGTAATGCTTAGCTCCCTTCTAGTCTTTTAGGCTTAGAGACTTACAGCTTCGTCTTCAAGATGTCCCAAATCTATTCACTTGGTTCCCAATCACGGTAATAATTTCTGAGACGATTTTGAACTTTAGTTGTATAATGCAATTTTTAAGATTAGTTTCCTCAATTTTTTTTCCCACCGTGCTTTGTGATAAAAAGATTGACTTGGACCTTCAACTGTGGTTTTGTTAGGAAAGTTAATTGAACATTATTGTGAAGATAGCTACCCCTGGGCAAGATTTCAACGTTTGGCTGTGTCTGTTATTGACAGGGCTAAACATATATGATATCTGCCTTTTTAAAAAGATGTTGAACTTCATAATGAGGGAATCACGCTGATACCACATGAATCTTTTATCAATCTTATTACCATTAAATGTGAGACAACCAGACGAGATAACCTCATGATATGATGTGTTAGAAAATACACGGTGCCTCCTATGAAATATTCTTGATCCCTCAAATTGAACTCCAATCTAATTAAGCCTTAGATCTAACCAACAGTTTCCAGGAAATAGAAAAATATGAAAAACAAACACCAAGATGATGTAATCAGCTTCCGCAGGACAAATAACGTAATTTCCCCAACAGATTAAATTTAAAATCAAGGGTGGGAGTAGGGTGGACTATTATGGACTAACAGAGTTTAAGACACAAAATAAAAAATGTATGTCATGATGTTGATTAAAACAAACCAAATTTGAGACAATGAGCAAAATTTGAGTTAGTACTGGGAATTCAGTGATATTTAGGAATTGTTAGTTTCATTAGGTTCAATAATGATATGGTAGGTATGTGTAAAGAAAAAAAGTCTTTAGGCTATGAGTGGTGGCTCACACTTGTAATCCCAGCATTTTGGAAGGCCAAAGTGGGAGGATAGCTTAAGGTCAGGAGTTCGAGACCTCTATTTCTACAACAACAACAACAAAAAAAATTACTCGGGTATGGTGGTTGGTGCCTATAATCCCAGCTACTTGGGAGGCTTCGGGAAGGATTGCTTGAGCGCAAGAGTTTGAGGTTACAGTGAGCTCTAATCATACCACTACACTCCAGCCTGGGTGACCTTGTCTCTAAAAAAAAAACAATTAAATTAAATAAATCAAGAAAAAAAGTCTTTGCCATGTAATGACATATCTGAGATTTCCTTTAAATGATTTCAGGGAAAAAAAGACCAATAAATAAATAAATAAATACTGTAAATACGGGGAGGATAGTAATTGTTAAAATTGGGTAGTATGTACGTAGGGGTTCATTGTATTTTTCTCTCTACTTTTGTGTGTTTGAATTTTCCATAATCATTTTGTTTTAATTGCATCAAGAAAGTACTTTTTTATGTCATATTAAACTGATACTGAAAGCACTTTATTTTTTTATTTTTTTAGACAGAGTCTCACTCTGTTGCCCGGGCTAGAGTGAGTGCCATGGCGTCAGCCTAGCTCACAGCAACCTCAAACTCCTGGACTCAAGTGATCCTCCTGCCTCAGCCTCCCGAGTAGCGGGGACTACAGGCATGTGCCACCATGCCTGGCTAATTTTTTTTTCTACATTTATTTTTAGCTGTCCGTATAATTTCTTTCTGTTTTTAGGAGAGACGGGGTCTCGCTCTTGCTCAGGCTGGTGAAAGCACTTTAAAAAGAAAAGGTCAGGCCGGGTATGGTGGCTCATGCCTTGTAATCCAAGCACTCTGGGAGGCCCAGGCAGGAGGATCATTTGAGGTCAGGAGTTCAAGACCAACTTCAGCAAGAGCAAGACCCCTGTCTCTACTAAAAATAGAAAGAAATTAGCTGGACAACTAAAAATAGAAAAAATTAGACAGGTGTGCTGGTGCACGCCAGTAGTCCCAGTTACTTGGGAGGCTGAGGAAGGAGGATCGCTTGAGCCCAGGAGTTTGAGGTTGCTGCGAGCTATGATGATACCACAGCACTCTTGCCCAAACAAAGCAAGACTCTGTCTCAAAAAAAAAAAAAAGTTCACACACTGTCACAACTTTGTAATAAATATCCAACCTCTCAGAAAGAGTACTTTGAAGGGCAATAATTATTGGAATAGACAGTTCTATTTTTTCTTCATTTTGAAGTTATTTCAGGCTTGTTTTAAAAAAAAGCTGTAAAAATAGTACACAGAATTCCCTTCCCCCAGCTTCCCCAAGTGTTAATGTCTTACATAACCACAGTATAATCAGGAAATTGACATAGTCAAGAAATCTGTAGACTTTATTCAAATTTCATCAATTGTCCTACTAATATGCCTTTTTAGAATTAGGATCAAAATTCAGGATTACACATTGCATTTTTATTTATTTATTTATTTATTTATGTTTTAGATGGAATCTTGCTCTGTGGCCCAGGCTAGAGTGTCATGGCGTCAGCCTAGCTCACAGCAACCTCGAACTCCTGGGCTCAAGCGATCCTCCTGCCTCAGCCTCCCGAATAGCTGGGACTGCAGGCATGCACCACCATGCCCAGCTCATTTTTTCTATATATATTTTTAGCTGTCCAGATAATTTCTTTCTGTTTTTAGTAGAGACAGGGGTCTCACTCTTGCTGAGACTGGTCTCAAACTCCTGACCTCGAGTGATCCTCCCGCCTGGGCCTCCCAGAGTGCTAGGATTATACGCGTGAGCTACCACGCCCGGCCTACACATTGCATTTAATTGTCATGTCTCCCTTTAATCTGAAAAGTTCCTCAGTCCTTGTCTTTCATCTTCAGTCTTTGAGCTTCATGGCCTCAAAACTTTTGAAGCATACTGCCCAACTGTTCATTCAGTTATTTATTTTTATGAGTATGAGGTCATGTATATTTGTTTTATTCTATGACTTATAATCCGTTGTTACCATTTATTTTGTTGCTCAAAGGTTTGACCATTAAGAGTCTCTAAGTCATCTTTCTCCATTCATGGAGACTCACCCATTCGTCTCTCTGGAACATATTTTCACTTCGCATAGCTTCCTCCTTTACTTTCATTTTGTATAGTTTCTTTCTTTTCTGTAATAAACTGTGTGGGGGATAAAAGAGTCTCTAAGAGATCTCTCTAATTATGAGGGAGTTTGAATCTTTTTATATGTTTAAACATAAACATTTCTGATCTTTTTGGTGAATTGTCTTTTTCTTATTTTTCTATTGAATTTTTATCCTTTGTCCCTCAATTTTTGAGAGTTCTTTATATAGTAGGAATATTAACCTTTTAATTTATGCTATATGTTGTGAATATTTGCTCCTAGTTTGTCAATTGTTTTTGACTTTGTTCCTGGTATTTTTTGCATAGTATTTTTTTTATGCAGTCACATTTGTTCTCTTATTGCCTCTGGATTTTAAGTCATAATTAGAAAGCTTTTCCTGATACTGAGGTTAAAGAGGAGTTCACTACATTTCTTTCTAGTAGTTATATAGCTTCATATTTTATATTTAGATTCTTGATCCATTTGGAATTTACGATCTTTGGTATGAAGTATGAATCCAATTTTACCTGTTTCCAAATGGCTACCCAGTTATCCCAGCACCATTTATTAAAAGCCCATCTTTGCCCCAGTGATATAAGATGCCACCTTTATTATCCACTAAATATCTTTATGCACTTGAATCTGTTTTTGGGTTTTCTAGTCTATTTCCCTGGCCATGCACCAGTGCCACATTAGTTTATATAGAAAGGCTTTCAAGTTTTAATTTCTGATTAGGCAATCAGAAATTATGTATTATGTATTTCTATGTATTTTTATATATTTTAAAGTAAGCCTCATTGCTTATTAGCCACAATCCATTTTTATGGGAAAAATAACTTTTTTTTTTTTTTTGGAGACAGAGTCTCACTGTCTTGCCTGGGCTAGAGTGCTGTGGCGTCAGCCTAGCTCACAGCAACCTCAAACTCCTGGGCTCAAGCAATCCTCCTGCTTCAGCCTTCTGGGTAGCTGGGACTACAGGTGCCCACTACCACGCTCAGCTAATTTTTTCTATCTTTAGTAGAGATGGGATCTCACTCTTCCTCAGGCTGGTCTCTAACTCCTGACTTCAAACCATCCTCCCAATCCTCCCACCTGGGCCTCTCAGAGTGCTAGGATTACAGGCATGAGCCATTTCACGCTGCCCCACCCAAAATCTTGTAGCAGTAATAATACCATTGAGTACTTACACCATGGGTTAGGTACTGGACTAAGTATTCTGCCTAGTTTACCTCACTTATTACTCATACAACCTAGAGAATAGTTAATATTATTGCCTACATTTTTCCTTTATTTATTTAATTTTTAGATATGAGGGTCTCACTTGTTGTCCAGGCTGGCCTCAAACTCCTGGGCTCAAGCAATTCTCCTGCCTCAGCTTCTCAGGTAGCTAGGACTAACGGTGCATGCCACTTTGCACAACTCAATTGCCTTCATTTTATAGATTTAAAAAGTTGAGAGTAGTAAATTGCCCAAGGTGAGTCAGACAGTGGCACAAGGCAGAATTGGGATATATTAACTTGGGTATATTAACACTCCTAACCTTTGGGGTCCAGTGCCTCACAGCGAGCCACTGGCATTACAGAGAAAGAGCTCAAGTGAGCAGACCCAAGTTTAGTATTCATTCACTCAAAACTTGCTTGTTTTAACCAAGAACTGAAGTGTTGATATTGAACAAACTCTTCCATAAAAGTAAAAGCAAATACACAGAACAGTTTATGTTAATGGTTTCACAATGCAGCGGGCCAGTCCAAAAAGATCATTGTCTTGCAGTGGTAGATTTTTTTTTTTTTTTGAGACAGAGTCTCACTCTGTTGCCTGGGCTAGAGTGCCGTGGCATCAGCCTAGCTCACAGCAACCTCAAACTCCTGGGCTTAAGCGATCCTCTTGCCTCAGCCTCTCGAGTAGCTGGGACTACAGGCATGTACCACCATGCCTGGCTAATTTTTTCTCTCTCTCTATATGTTTGTTTTTAGCTGTCTGTATAATTTCTTTTTTCTATGTTTAGGGGTCTCGCTCTTGCTCAGGCTGGTCTCGAACTCCTGAGCTCAAACAATCCGCTGCCTGCCTCGGCCTCCCAGAGTGCTGGGATTACAGGCGTGAGCCACCGTGCCCGACACCCCCCCACCCCCCGCGCCTAGTAGATTCTTTTTTAACATACAAAGTTTGAGCTTTTGCTTTATACATATGTACAAAAAAGGGAGACTAATATAATGCTGAAGTATTTTCAGTTAAATGGAAATATCCTGATATTGCATGACTTTTCAAATGAAGCTCTTCAAAAATTACTGTTTTTATATAACCAAATATTGTTTGCTATAATACCATTATCACACCTAAAAATTAACAATAATTCCCTAATACTACCCAATACCCAGTCCATATTCAAATTTCCACTATTGTCCCTGAAATTTCATTTAAATTTTTTAGTTGAAACAATTTTTTTTGTTGTTAAAACCAGGATCTAATCATGCACCATGATTGCATTGGCTTGTTTTGTCTCCTAAATCTCTTTTAATTTAGAATGTTCCCAGTTTCTCTCCCTCTCTCTTTCTCTCCTGGATCCCCTCACTTTTTCTTACTTTCTTCTTTATTATTATTTTTATTTTTTTTGAGACAGGGTCTCGCTCTGTTGCCCGGGCTAGAGTGCTGTGGTATCAAGCTCACAGCAACTTCAAACTCCTGGGCTCAAGTGATCCTCCTTCCTCAGCCTCCCGAGTAACTGGGACTACAGGCATGTGCCACTATGCCTGGCTCATTTTTTTATATATATATTTTTAGTTGTCCAGATAATTTCTTTCTATTTTTAGTAGAGATGGGTCTCGCTCTTGTTCAGGCTGGTCTCACACTCCTGACCTTGAGCCATCCTCCACCTTGGCCTCCCAGAATGCTAGGATTACAGGTTTGAGCCACTGGCCCCGGCCAAAAAAAGACATTTTATAAAAAGAACACTTGCACCCAAATGTTTATAGCAGCACAATTCACAAAAAAGATGTGAAAACAACCCAAGTGCCCATCAATACATGAGTGGATTAATAAAATGTGGTATATGTATACCATGGAGTACTATTCAGCCATAAAAATGGTGAACCTCTTGTATTTACCTGGATAGAACTGGAGACCATTCTTCTAAGTGAAGTACCACAAGAAAGGAAAAACAAACACCACATGTACTCACCATTAAATTGGAACTAATCGAACAACACTTATGTGCACATATGGAAGTAAAACTCATGGGAGATCAAGCAGGTGGGAGGGGGGAGAAGGGGATGAGTAAATTCACACCTAACAGGTACAATGCACACTATCTGGGTGATGGGCACACTTACAACTTTGACTCAAACTGTACAAAAGCAATTTATGTAACCAAAACATTTGCACCCCTGTAATACTCTGAAATAAAATTTAGAAAACCCCCAATTGAATCGTTTCCATCTTTTGCTTTTCTTCCCTTTGTGGAGCAGGCCCTTGTACATGAACAGCAGGAGGAGTTCATCTCCTGGGAGTACTCTCTTCAGTTAGGTTGGCCCCAGGATGCAAACTCACTGAGTGACAGAAAAGCTTCAGTGGAGCTGCAATTAAGAGCTGTGCAACAACTCTTAGAATTTAACAGCCACCACCACCAAAAACAAACAAACAAAACACCCCCCCCAACCAACCAAACAAAACCAAACCCAACAATTTGTCTGTATCTGATATTTCATAAAATAGAATCATACAAAATGTGGACTTTTTTTTAATGTGAAGCTCTTGGCACATTTTGCTATGTGATATTATATTAAATGATATGTAATTGATTATACAAACTGATAATGTAGATATATAAAGTTTAAGAAGCATTACACTGTGTGGTATATAACAATATCATTTATAATTGGATATGTTAATGATGTGGTCATGTCTAAGAATATAACACATTTAAACAAATCTATCTATGCATTCTGTTAGCTTGTAAACACAGGGTATCTCTGAAAAGATATAAAAAAGCTGATATCATTCTTAACCTGGGGGAGGGGAACTGAAAGGTTTAGGTGAAAGGAGTCCTTTTACTATTAATATAAACCCTCCAGTACTTTCTGAATTTTGAACCATGTGAATGTATTGAATACTCAAAAAGTATTCTGGTTATAGGCTATTATCTTATTAAAATATTTTAAGCCACCAACATTATTTTTAAAGAATATTCAGATTAAACTTAATCCAATTTATGTAACATTTTCAGTTTTCAGAACTTCCTGTGATTAGGTTCTTGGATATTTCAATCTCCATGTACCATAGAGTTTTATTGCTATCACATGGACCTGCACTAAGGTGGAGCTTAAATTTTAAGAGAGCTGCAGGCCAGCACAATGGCTCACACCCATAATCCTAGCACTCTGGGAAGCTGAGGTGGGAAGATCACTTGAGCTCAGGTGTTGGAGACCAGCCTTAGCAAGAGCGAGACCCTAACTCTACTAAAATAGAAAAAATTAGCCGGGCATGGTGGTGCACGCCCGTAGTCCCAGCTACTTGGGACACTGAGTCAGGAGGATTGCTTGAGCCCAGGAGTTTGAGGTTGCTGTGAGCTAGGGTGATGCCATGGCACTCTAGCCTGGGTGACAGAGTAAGACTCTGCCTCAAAAAAAAAAAAATGCTGCAAAAACAACCAGGTCTATTAATTTTTTGTCTCCTTCACATGGGAACATAAGTCTAACTATCATAGAAGGATGGTAATATCAGGGAAAGCAACTTCAAACTCACACAACTGAACAGCAGAAAACCAAATAACTCAATTAAAAAATGGGCAAAGGACCTGAATGGACATGTCTCCAAAGAAGATATATAATCACAGTCAGCAGATATATAAAAAGATGCTCAATGTCACTAATCATCAAGGAAATGCAAGTCAAAACTATAATGAGACATCACATTTGTTAGGGTGGCAATTATCAAAAAGACAAGAGATAGGTGTTGGTGAGTGTGTAGAGAAAAGGGAATCCTTATGTGCTGTTGGTGGACATGCAGACTGTTATAACCACTGTGGAAAACAGTATGGAGGTTTTTTCTTTTGAGACAGAGTCTCCCTGTGTTGCCCCAGCTAGAGTGCAGTGGCATCATCATACTTCCTGGCAACCTTAAACTCCTGGGCTCAAGTGACCCTCCTGCCTCAGCCTCCTGAGTAGCTGAGACTACAGGCATGTGCCACCATGCCCAGCTAATTTTTTTTTCAATTTTTAGTAGAGATGGGATCTTGCTCTTGCTCAGGCTGGTCTGGAACTCCCGACCTCAAGCAATCCTTCTGCCTTGGCCCCCCCCCCAGAATGCTAGGATTACAGGCGTGAGGCACTGAGCTGGTCCTCAGCAAAGCTTTGATCTGATTAGGACAGTCAACCCATTGGTCAACTGCATAGTATTCATACTATGAAAACCAGCAAATGCTATGCATTGGTGCTCTTTCTCGCTCTTTTAGAGAGCTGGTTGTTAAATATTTACCACTTGCCTATTCATGCAATCATACCTTAAGCAATATCTATACAGTGTTGTTTTGCACATTTTAAAATTTTATATAATGGTTTAATATAATATGTTTTCTGGTATAACTTTTCCCCCACAACATTATGATTATGAGATGCATTCAGGCTGATATGTTTAACTCCGGTTCATTCATTTTTACTGTCCTGCCCCACCCCAGAAGAATGTGAGCTCCATGAAGGCACAGATATTTGTTGGTTTTATGCTCTACTATATTCCTAAGGCTTGGAACAAAGCAGGTCCACTACATATTTATTTGATGGAATGAATGGGGTGTGCCTGAAAATCTACTTTTGCCACTTCTCTAACTTAAGATATTGTTTGGTTATTTGGAAACTTAGTAGATGTTAATACAGTTAAACCACTTAGGTTTCCAAACCTTATCAAGAAATTCATTTTGCATATCCTCTCCAACCAGAAGAGGGCAAACTTGGAGGGAAGAATAGGTAAAATATGGGAATAAATCCTAAATGTAGGCCCCTGCCTGGTTTGGAGATCTAAGGCCACCAGGTGGCAGTATGAGCATGCTGAAAATCCAAGGTCAGGGACTCAGGGTATAGGGGTCCGTGAATACAGATGGGTGCCCCAAACATACACATTTTCTACTGTATTTTTCATTTTGATCAATTCGTCATTAACATTATTCTTCTATAGATTTATATGTCTGCACTTTTTGTTTTCTCTTAATTTGGCAATATTAAATTTAAAATGTTGGAGCACAACAGATTAAAAAAATTTTTTTACCAAGGTAAAACTTACATAACATTAAAGTCACCATTAAATCATTTTAAAGTTTTAAATGGGTTTTAGTATAGTCACAATGTTATGCAACTATCACCACTTTCTAATTCCAGAATATCAGAATATTTACATTACCTCCAAAAGAAACTCTGCATACATTAAGGAGTCACTTCGTAGTCTTCCTCCCCCCACACCCCACCCCCCGCCCCGTCTTCTGACAACCACTAATCTACTGTATGTCTTGATGGATTGCCTATTCTGGGCATTTCATGTAAATGGAACCATACAATATGGTAGCACAGATTTTAAATTGTACGAATTATCAATGGTGTCAAAATGAAGCTATGTTTTTAGGACTTTCATCTAAAATATCAAGGTTATATACAGGATGGAAAAACATATAGTTTTAGAACAATTAGTGACTCTAATTTGCTTTAATATTTCATAACAGTTTTAAGGGATACCCTCTTAGGCAGGAACACACTTTGATTTTCTTTCTTTTTCTTTTCTTTTCCTTCCTTTCCTTCCTTCCTTCCTTCCTTCCTTCCTTCCTTCCTTCCTTCCTTCCTTCCTTCCTTCCTTCCTTCCTTCCTTCCTTCCTTTTTTTGAGACATCTTGCTCTGTCACCCAGGCTGGAGTGCAGTGGCGTCATCATAGCTCACTGCAACCTCAAACTCCTGGGCTCAAGCAATCCTCCTGCCTCAGCCTCCCGAGTAGCTAGGACTACAGGCATGTGCTACCATGCCCGGCTAATTTTTTTTAACATATTTTTAGTTGTCTGGCTAATTTCTTTCTATTTTTAGTAGAGATGGGGTCTTGCTCTTGCTCAGGCTGGTCTCAAACTCCTGAGCCCCCAAATATTTAATTCTGACTACATATTTTTTTTTTTTTTGAGACAGAGTCTCACTCTGTTGCCCAGGCTAGAGTGCTGTGGCATCAGCTTAGCTCATAGCAACCTCAAGCTCCTGGGCTCAAGCCATCCTCCTGCCTCAGCCTCCTGAGTAGCTGGGACTGCAGGCATGTGCCACCATGCCCGACTAATTTTTTATATACATTTTTAGCTGTCCAGATCATTTCTTTCTATTTTTAGTAGAGATGGGGGTCTCACTCTTGCTCAGGCTGGTCTCAAACTCCTGACCTTGAGTGAGTGATCCTCCCGCCTCGGCTTCCCAGAGTGCCAGAATTACAGGTGTGAGCCACCGTGCCAGGCCCTGACTACATAATTTAAAATGACCTCAGGGAAGAAGGAAAAAAGGAGGTGTTTGAAAAAGCTATTGTAATAGTATGGGGCATTTTATGAATAGTCCAGATTTTAATAGAAAACGTATGCATGATGGAAGTAAGGGAATGTGACTAAAGATGAATAGAGTGTCACAAATCTGTAAAAAATGGCAACAGGAACACTACAGCCCAAATTGAAAGCCTCTAAAGACAAATGAAGAATTTTCTAAGTCCTATTTAGAGCAAGAAGACAAAAGAAGAGTGAGTTCTGATGCTTGGGCTGACTGTGTAGTATGGACAAATGACAGAGTAGGCAGAACTCTTTGAGTCTGTCTTTTGTGTCAAGAAAAATGGTCTTTAACTAAAAAAGGTAAACCTAAAGTGAGTTAGAAGGAACTGGACCCAAGATGAATGAGAAGTATGAGAATATGTAAATTGTGCAGAGATCGAAATAATTTTCAATCATCTGGCATATGTGGATTATATCCCAGCCTACTCAGAGAGCCCTGAATGAGATGTTGAAATCAAGGAGTATGAAATCAAGATTGCATATTGGCAAATGCAGTGAATATTTTCCAAGAGGAGAGGGTGGAGCTCCCCAATTATATCCTGGCGAAATTGATTTGATTCTGGGCAAGATTCAAGAAAGGATTATTCAAAGTATCACTTACGTGCTCTTACAATGAAAACATTATTAGAAACTAGAGTTTGCTAGGGATGTGTGTTTTCAGATTAACCTACCTTTCTTTCTTTTGACAGGATTGATGAATTTGTAAAAGAAGAAATGCAAATGACAGCAAATCTTGACTTCCGTAAGGCTGTAGAATAGGTTTCTCATGATACCTTCCAGACTCCAAGGTCCTTGAGTGTAGAGCCCTCATTTGTTTTTGTGTCCCCCAGTGCTTGCCTGGAACAGCATTTTTTTTCCGTTTGTTTTTGTTTTCATTTTTTTTCTTTTTCTTTTTAAAGAAAAATGCTGGGATTTAACTTTTAGTTTTAAAAATTTATTTATTTATTTTTTTAGACAGGGTTTTGCTATGTCGCCTGGGCTAGAGTGCAGTGGTGTCATCATAGCTCACTGCAACCTCAAACTCATAGATCATTGGAACCTCAAACTCCCAGGCTCAAGCAATTCTCCTGCCTCAGCCTCCCGAGTATTTAGGACTACAGGCACACACCACCACGCTCAGCTAATTTTTCTATTTTTTGTAAGGACCAGGTCTTCCTCTTGCTCAGGCTGGTCTCGAACTCCTGAACTCAAACGATCCACCCGCCTTGGCCTCCCAGAGTGCTAGGATTACAGGTGTGAGCCACTGCACCCGGCCTGATTTCAATTTTTTTTTAGTTTGTTAAGAATTGTTTTGTGGCCTAACATATGGTCTAATCTGAAGAATATTCCATGTGCTGATGTGAAGAATGTGTATTCTGTAGCTATTGGATGAAATGTTCTGGAAATGTCAGTTAGGTCTATTTGGTACAGAGTGTAGTTTAATTTCAATGTTTCTTTGTTGATTTTCTTTTAAAAAAATTTTTTCAGACAGAGTCTCACTATGTTGCCCAGGCTAGAGTGCTGTGGTGTCAGCCTAGCTCATAGCAACCTCAAACTCCTGGGCTCAAGTGATCCTCCTGCCTCAGCCTCCCAAGTAGCTAGGACTACAGGTTCTCACCACCACACCTGGCAAATGTTTTTTGTTTCTAGTTGGCCAGCTAATTTTTTCTATTTTTAGTAGAGATGGGGTCTCATTCTTGCTCAGCCTGGTCTCGAACTTCTGTCCTCAAGTGATCCTCCCGCCTCGGCCTCCCAGTGCTAAGATTATAGGCATGAGTCACCATACCCAGCCAGTCATTTAGTCTTCTTCCTAAAGATACAGTGATTTCTACACCACAATTAGAGTATTCTGAATTTGGCTTTTTACTTACTGTTATCAGTGAGTTTTATACTTTCAGATGATTTCTTGTTGTACATTAGCGTCCTTTTGGTTCAGAATGAAGAACATTTCTTGTAAGACAGGTCTTGTGGTGATATAGTTCCTCAGTTTTTGTTTGTCTGGGAAAGTCTTTATTTCTCTTTCATGTTTAAAGGATAGCTTTACTGTGTATATTATTCTCAGTTGAAAGTAATTTTCCTTCAGAACTTTGAATATATTATCCCACTATCTCTTGGTCTGCAAAGTTTCTGCTGAGAAGTCTGCTGCCAGGCTGCCAGGCACATTGGAACTCCTTTATATGTTATTAGTTTTTTTTTTCTTATTGCTTTTAGGATCCTCTCTTTGTTCCTGCCTTTTTTTTTTTTTGACAGAGTCTCACTCTGTTGCCTGGGCTAGAGTGGCATGGCATCATCCTAGCTCACAGCAACCTCAAACTCCTGGGCTCAAGCAATCTTCCTGCCTCAGCCTCCTGAGTAGCTAGGACTACAGGCATGCACCACCATGCCTGGCTAATTTTCCTATATATATTTTTAGCTGTCCATATAGTTTTGTTCTATTTTTAGTAAAGACGAGGTCTCGCTCTTGCTCAGGCTGGTCTTGAACTCCTGAGCTCAAACAAGCCGCCCGCCTCGGCCTCCCAGAGTGCTAGGATTACAGGCGTGAGCCACTGCACCCGGCCTTTTAATTTTTTCAGGAGAAGGAAAGAGGAGTTTATTAATTTGCTGACAAATGAGGAGGTTGGCAGATTCTTATCTCAAAGTACCAATGTGTTTGTCCTTGACCTTTGAGAGTTTGAATATTATATGCCTTAGGGTAGTCTTTCTTAGATTGAATCTGGTTGGTGATCTTTGGCCTTCTTTTCTCTAGGTTTGGAATATTCCTTTTTATTATTTCTTTGAATTAACCTTTTACCCCTCTTTCTCTACTCTCTCTTTAAGGCCAATAACTCTTAAATTTGATCTTTTGAGGCTCTTTTCTAGATTTTGTAAGCTTTCTTCATTCATCTTCCTTTTTTCTCCTATGAGTGTGTATTTTCAAATAGCCTGTCTCTGAGCTTACTAATTGTTTCTTCTCCTTGATCAATTCTTCTGTTGAGACATCCAATATATTTTTCAGTTTTTCAATTTTATTTTTCAGCTCCATGATTTCTGTTCGATTTTTTTATTATTTTAATCTCTGTTAAATTTCTCTGATAAATGTTTGAATTGTTTCTCTGTGTTTTCTTGAAGTTCATTGAACTTCCTCAAAACAGCTATTTTGAATTCCCTGTCTGGACACACGTCTCCATCTCTCCTAGGTTGATCATGGGCACCTTATTTAGTCTGTTTGTTGAGGTAATATTTCCCTGAATGTTATTTATGCTTGTGGACCTTTGTCGATGTATGGGTATTGATAAGTTGGACATTTACTTTAGTCTTCACAGTCTAGCCTTCTTTGTACTTGTCCTTCTTCAGAGTGCCTTCCAAGAATTTAAAAGGGACAGAATATTGGGTTTCCTATGGCTGTGGTCACTGCAGCTGTTTCAGCACTAGAGAGCACCCTAAGCCCAGTTTTGCTACAATTGTCTTGCAGACTCCTAGATGCCTAGATTTTCCTTGGGGAAGATCAGGGAGAATTCCTTGCATTCCCAGGCAAATTCCTTCATTCACTTCCCTCCCTTTCCCCCAAGTGGAAGGAGTCTCTGTGCTGAGCTGCCTGGAGTTGGGGGAGGGGTGACATGGGCTCTCCCTGGCTGCCACAGCTGACATCATGCCTGCCAGGCCAGCATAGTACCAGGGCTTGCCCAAGGCCTGCAGCTGCTGCTGTCTGACTGTCACTGATGTTTATTCAAGGGCCAAAGTTACTTTAGTCAGCTGGTGGTGAAACCAGCTAGCACTTGATTACATCTTGCCAGGGCAGCAGATTCCCTTCTGGCCTGGACTGGGTCCAGAAGTGCCATCTAGGAGCAATGGCCTGGAATCAGGGACTTGGGGTGCCTGCCCAGTGTTGTGTTTTCATTGTGCTGGAGCTGTTACTAGGTTCCAGGGCAAAGTTCCTTGTACTCTTCCCTCTCCTCCAAGTGGAAGGAAACTCTTTCTACACTGCATTGCCTGAAGTTGGGGGAGGAGTGACGTGAACATTCCCGTGGCCACTGCAGCTGGTATGGCACTGGGTTGTACCGCAAGCCCACAGCCTCCCAGATCAGCGCGGCACCGGGGCTCACCCAGGAACTGTGGTTGCTATGGCCTGGCTGCCACTAAAATTTGGGGCGGTACTGAGGCACTTTAGCCAGTAGTGAAGTGGGCCAGGACTCAGTTTCCACCTGCTAGAGTGGTGGATTCCCATCTGGTCTGGGGCAGTTCTAAATGCTCCCTCTGTGAGTCCCTGCTTGGAATCAAGGGCCATGGGATTCTGCTCAGTGTTGTGTCCACTCTAGGCCGGCTGGCACTGAGTCTCAACACAAAGTGCCATGCTCGCTTCCCTCTCTCTCTCCCAAGCACGTAGCTTCTCTCTCCAGGCTGTGCTGCCTGGGATTGGGGGAAGAGTAGGGTAGGCAATGTGATACTGCCTTTCCTACCCTCTTCAATGCATCTTTCTTGTTATTATGCTAAAACTAGGTACTGTGGTCTCTCACCTGATTTTTTAGTTCTTATGAAGGTGCTTTCTTGCATGGATAGTTGTTTTTTTTTTTTTTTTCCAGACAGAGTCTCACTCTGTTGCCCAGGCTAGAGTGCCATGGCATCAGGCTAGCTCACAGCAATCTCAAACTCCTGTGCTCAAGCGATCCTCCTGCCTCAGCATCCCGAGTAACTGGGACTACAGGCAGGTGCTACCATGCCTGGCTAATTTTTTTTCTATTTTATTTTATTTTTACGTGAAAAGAAGTTGATTTTAACATCTGCGTATACAGGCTGACGCCAAGACGGTATCAGCCTTTTATTTTTTTTTTCTATTTTAGTTGCCCAGCTAATTTCTTTCTATTTTTAGTAGACACAAGGTCTCACTCTTGCTCAGGCTAGTCTCGAACTCCGACCTCAAGAGATCCTCCCACCTCGGCCTCCCTGAGTGCTAGGATTACAGGTGAGAGCCACCACACCTGGCCTGGATAGTTGTTTAATTTGATGTTTGTATGGGGAGATGATCATTGGAGGGTTCTATTCACCCAATGCTTTACCTCCTCTGGAATAGTTCTTGACAGTTTGCTGAAATCTGTGCTCTGTCTGCACAAACAAATACACAAATTGGGTACAGGAGGCAGAAATACAGATCAGACACTAGTACAAATGGAGCGGTTACTGGTTAGACAACTTTGCCTAAAGTGTCTAGCCAATGGATCAATATCAAACTAGACAAACGAAAATTTCACATTGTGAAACAACAGGTTGAGGACAGTACCATTTCAGTTTTGAAAAGTGATATATTTGCACAGAAAATGGGAAAAATCTTTATGTACTATTGGCAGGAGTATAAACTAGCATAGTTGTTCAAGAGAACAATACTCAATGAAATTAAGAACATATATACTCTATAACCCTCTACAACAATTTGACTCCTGAGTACATATTTCAGAGAAACCCTTTATAGATCATCAAAGAAATAGACAAAAATGTTCATCATGGTTTTTTTTTTTTCCTTCCTGAGTTATAAAAGACACAGAAGAACATAGTTTGGTTTATAGCAAAGAACAGGAAGCAACATAAAGGCAGTACCTTAGACCTGGGCAAGAAGGGCCTCTGCTCTACATCTGCACTTTAGAAGTCTTTGCATATCACTATGACACAAAAAGCACATTTCTCAAAGTACACATGGGCACCTTGATCACCTATGTGGTACTTTGGGTTGGCTCAGCCTGAACCTAAGTATTTTCTCTTGTGACTGATGCTATTCAGGCCCCAGGGCAATGCATCCACATATCTTGTTCTACGTGCTTAAAACAATGGAGGGGGGCTGAGTTAGGATTGTTGTAAAGGTCTTTAAGTTGTACTGTTGCCAACCTGGGAGATGAACACTGCTTTGGAGCACAGGGAACACTCGAGTGGCAAAAATGCTTAGATAAGGGAGAACAATTAATTATGTAATAGTACATGACAAATGCTTCCTCTCAGATGCTACAATACATTAGATTCTTGCATACTGAAGTGTCCTTTCTCAGTAGTGCTGAACATCCACATTCTTCTTTTGGTGTTCCAATTTGTGTTACCACAAATTAGCACAGTATTTACAACAAATAAACCTAGCAGCTGAGGAGCAATTTGTATTACTAAATGTGTATGTGTGTGGTTTAGACATAAGAGGCATAAAATGGAAAGCTGGTTCTTTACTTTGGCAACTAAATGGACACAGTGCTAGAATTGTGAATAGTTTTATTTTTATAAAAATATATTAAAAGAGTAATCACCAGCCTGAGCAAGAGCAAGACCCCGTCTCTACTAAAAATAGAAAGAAATTATTTGGACAGCTAAAAATATATATAGAAAAGAAAAAAAAAAGTTAGCCGGGCATGGTGGCACATGGCTGCAGTCCTAGCTACTCGGGAGACTGAGGCAGGAGGATGGCTTGAGCCCAGGCGTTTGAGGTTGCTGTGAGCTAGGCTGATGCCATAGCACTCTAGTCTGGGCAACAGAGCGAGACAGACTCTGTCTCAAAAAAATAAATAAATAAAAATAATTCATAATAACAAGAATGGTTAATAAAGTGAGAAAAGAAATCATATATAAAATAAAAGCTTAAATATTTAC
Organism: Lemur catta; assembly: GCF_020740605.2. Lineage (NCBI taxonomy): Eukaryota > Metazoa > Chordata > Mammalia > Primates > Lemuridae > Lemur > Lemur catta. Next base: position 70,436,395 of record NC_059138.1, read on the forward strand.
ATTATTCACTTCAGCTAGATTCCATGAAATCATGTTAAATAATTATATACACACACATATTAGAACTACCAGAAAAAAGCAAAGAAGTGGAAAATTAAGGAATGCTGCACTGGTTTTACACCTGTTGTAAAAAAAAGAACAGGACAGGCTTTTGGCTGAGAAAAGATTTTTCAATTTTAAGCATTGTTTCAAAAGATAGCCGCAAGCAAGTCTGATAAAAGTCTGGACGGCCCTGGAGGCGCCTTTTCCCCCCTCCTCTAGTAGCTTAGCCGGGAGCTGGTTCATTAGGACTGAGGCTGTCTGCAGAGGGACAGCTAGGCCACTGGCTGACACCAATGTTCCCGGGAGGTAGAGATTCTTCAAGGCTGTCCCCAAGGCCCTTGGTATAAGACGTCAGTCCCAGCCTTAGGAGTTTTTCCTGGACCCAAGATGCCTTGATTTATTGTTTGTTTGTTGGAGAAACTAGACCTTCCCTACTCTTCCCTAATTAGTTCAATTGGTAAATATATAACACGGTGAGGAGGCAAGTTTCTTTCTCCTTGATCGCTGACTGTGGCATGTCTAGTCCCTTGCCTCAGGCTGGCCCCAGGGACTTTGCCCATGGGTGTATTCGGAACATCTGTGCCAGGCCTATGTTATGAAATAGTGAGAGTTCAGGGCGCTGTGAGCACTCTATCAGTAAATCCTGAGTTATAGATGCACCACGGGGTGCTAGTGGTATATGTCTATGATTTTGTGGTACCCCTCCCCACCTCCAAACACAATAAAGCCTATGATAAAGGCCTCGCTAAAATAAGGTGTACATGCCATAATGTTAGCCAAAAATCCAGAAATATTCTTGAAACCATTTATGCCACTTTAAATTTGTTGGTCTTAATTGTGCCAATAGCATTGCTATTCTTTGGAATAAATCAAAGATTATATATAATATTTTGGATCTGCCTAAACATTGAACATCCTGATGAAACATAAACCAAATTACTCTTGAACACGCAATGAAAATGCTTACTAAATTTTGTCAAAGTAATTAAATTTAACTTAGACAAGATACACAATGCATTGGAAAAGTTAAGTAAAACAACAGAAGATCCTCAAGCAAAGAGCAATTTGTGCCCTTTGTGAGAAAATTAAATTTATTTTGAAGTTGCACTAGTCACAGGTTTTTTTTTTTTTTGAGCTAGCATCTCACTCTGTTGCCCGGGCTAGAGTGAGAGCCATGGCGTCAGCCTAGCTCACAGCAACCTCAAACTCCCGGGCTCAAGCAATCCTTCTGCCTCAGCCTCCCGAGTAGCTGGGACTACAGGCATGTGCCACCATGCCCGGCTAATTTTTTCTATATATATTTTTAGCTGTCCATATAATTTATTTCTATTTTTAGTAGAGACGGGGGTCTTGCTCTTGCTCAGGCTGGTCTCGAACTCCTGACCTTGAGTGATCCTCCCGCCTCAGCCTCCCAGAGTGCTAGGATTACAGGCGTGAGCCACCGCGCCCGGCCTAGTCACAGTTTTTGGTATAAACTATTCATTACTATTACTAATATTAGCAAAGCTTTACCAAAAAACACTTACATATCTAAGTTTCATTTTTGAAAGAATAACTTTAATATAAGAGAAAATTGTTCTTCTGAAACAAAAGATATTTAACAAGGTGACATTCAAATAGAATATGTGGAAATTAGAGCAAAGAAACAAAAAATTTTAAATTTCATAAATGAGAAGATTCATATACAAATAACCCTCAATTTCCATGGAGAATATTTTCTGGCCATGATAGATTAAGATGTAGTCTCAAGTAAAGAGACAAAATTGATTAGCATACTTCCAATTTTGGTTTTCTTTTTAAAAAACTTATTTATTTATTTATTTATTTTTCTTTTTGTTATTTTCTTATTTATTTTATTGTTATATATTAGATGCACGTATTTTCTGGTTTTCTTTGTAATACCTCAGCATTGAACATTTTGAAAGAAGAACTTAAATATCTTATGAATATATATTTGTTTAAGAGATGAAAATTGTACTAAAACTGAAAGTGATTTTTACAATAAAATTAAAATATTTATAATATTTTTGTTATAATAATAATTTATTGGCTGGATGTGGTGGCTTACACCTGTAATCCCAATATTTTGGAAGGCCAAGATGAGAGAATCGCTTGAGGCTTGGTGTTCAAGGCCAACCTAGATACTATACTATAGTAAGACCAGGTTTCTACAAAAAAATTTTAAAAATTAGCTGGGCATGGTGGCTCATGCCCGTAGTCTCAGCTACTTGGGAGGCTGAGGCAGGAATATCCCTTGAGCCCAGGAGTTTGAGGCTACAGTGACCTATGATCAGGGCACTGCACTCCAACCCGGTCACAGACTGAGACCCTGTCTCTAAAAGAAATAATACTACTAATAATTTATGAGGGGGGGGGCAACGGCAATATATGTAACCTAAACTTTTGTACCCCCACAATATGCTGAAATAAGAATAAAAAAAAAAAGAAAAAAATTTATGATATGATTACAAAGTTTCAACATGATGTGGTATCATCTTATTATCATGGTAAAGGTAATAATAGTGGTTACTTTGTGTCAGTACAGACTAGAAAGTGGCATGAGGGAGCCTTCTGGGGAGCTGATGTATTTCTTGATCTGAGTGGTGGTTACACAGGCATAACGATGCAAAAAGGTTTTGAGTTATACACATAAGCGTTGTGTACTTTACACAAGTTATATCTTGATATAAAAGTTTAAAAATTCGTGGTTCACTTCTGAATCTAAGTACGGTATCAGCTAACTGAAATTTCTCCAAATTAATTTAATTAAAAAAACTGTGTAAGAACTATAACCACTCAAGAATGTTTGTCTACTTTGGTCTTACTGCCAGTAGAAAACAAAATAGGGAAATTTTGATTGCTATGATATAGTGATTTTGCTGAAATGAAGGCAAGAAACCTAAAGTGAATAAATACCTAAACTTTGAATTATATATATTTCTTTATAACTCATGCGGATGTCACCAGTACCTCAGCAGAATAAACAGACATGGGCAAAAATAATTAAATTTAGTCCTCTTGGATGTTATGCCAATTTTAAGTCATATAAAAGTGAGAATTTCACAGATATGTTTTGATTTTGTCCCCCCCACCTTTTATTTTTTTGAGACAGAGTCTCACTCTGTTGCCCAGACTAGAGTGCAGTGGCGTCAGCCTAGCTCACAGCAACCTCAAACTCCTGGGCTCAAGCAATCCTCCTGCCTTGGCCTTCCAGAGTGCTAGGATTACATATAATTATCTCTGCTTCCTGACATCATCTAATACTTATTCAAACACAGGTGTGTTTCTGATGATCTTTGACTAGAGGGCGTTGGTATAGTCATCTTAGCTCTTATTAGCTATACTGTACCTCAAAAAAGTTCCCTGTTAAAACAATATGCATTCATGTGGAATAACCTAAGAGAAATGTTAGCAATCTATTTCTATGAATTTCCTAAGTTTCACCCCTTTATCAATTCAAATTATCATAAAAAAATGTGTTTGCAATGTACTACCCTGGGTTCTCTCAGAAATACCTTTTCTCTCATTCTCTCATCTTACATTAAATCCTTCCTTTCTTTTTCTTTTCTTTTCTTTTCTTTTCTTTCTTTCTTTCTTTCTTTCTCTCTCTCTCTCTCTCTTTCTTTCTTTCTTTCTTTCTTTCTTTCTTTCTTTCTTTCTTTCTTTCCTTCTTTCTTTCTTTCTTTTTACAAACTCATGAGGTAAAATAGCAATATTATTCCTTAAGGATCAACATAAAAAGTCACAGTGAGAGGCAGTATACCTTTGTATTTTTTATAAAAATACATATAATTATTTCATATTAGAGTTAAGTGCTAGGAAAAGTTTATCTCTGTTTGTGGTAGCTGATCTCCAAAGATGGCCTCCAATGAACCATGCTTCCCACTAGTCACACTCTTGTGTAGTCCTTCCCACAATGAATCCAGTTGGCCTGTGACTTTTTATTTATTTATTTATTTATTTATTTATTTTTTGAAACAGAATCTCACTCTGTCATCCTGGGTAGAGTGCAGCAGCATCATCATAGCTCACTGCAACCTCAAACTCCTGGGCTCAAGCAATCCTCCTGCCTCAGCCTCCTGAGTAGCTGGGACTACAGGCACATAGCATGACACACGGCTAACTTTTCTATTTTTAGTAGAGATGGGGTCTTGCTCTTGCTCAGGCTGGTCTGAACTCCTGAGCTCAAGCAATCCTCCCACCTCAGAATCCCAGAGTGCTAGGATTAAAGGCATGAGCCACCGCTCCTGGCCTGACTTTTAACAAATAGAATGAGGCAAAAGTGACACTGTTCCAATTTCAGTCCTACCCTTTAAGAAGACTGGCAGCTTCCACTTATACTTTCTTGGAAGGCTCACTTTTGGGAGCTCTGAGGTTCATGTCAGGAGTCCAGTTACCCTGCTGAAGAGACAACATGAAATGGCCACATGGAGAGGCACAGACCAAGGCCCTGAGACTACAAGGAGACAGAGAGGCTCAGCCTCCCCAGTACCCTGGCTGAGCAATCCTCCCAGCTGCCTGCCAAGGTGCCAGAATTCTAAGAGTCATCTGGAACTTGTTCTGTCTAATTGAATCCCGAGAGATGGAATATAAGAACCACCCAGCTAAGTCAGTTGATCCACAGAATTGTAAGATAATAGAGTGGTTGTTGTTTAAAGCCACTAAGTTTTGGGATGATTTGCTATGCAGCAACAGATAAGGGACACGTCCCTTTTAACCTGTTAAGAATGCTGCCATTTCTTTTTTTCTTTACCATGAAAGGTGTGTGATTCAAGGTGATTTTCCTTTCTGCTTTCACTTCCAGGAAACTCAATGCTTTTGTAGTCATTTTGAGTTTCTTCTCTTTATGTTTTCTTTTGTTTTGTTTTTTAGTTTTTTTGTTTGTTTGTTGTTTGTTTTTTGTATTATCATCCTCTCCTTAACCTCCATCATCTCAACTGGGCACTGCCATCCTACTCCTACGAGGGGTGTTTCATTCCCTTGCACTTTGAGACTGGTATAAGTCCATGCATTTCATTAAAAATTGTTTCAAATCATTTTGCAAAGAGGTAAGGTAAAAGCTGGAGACAAAGTTATACAGTGAATATGGGGAAGTGAATAGCATTGTGGATGTGACCATGAGTTTACAGTTAAGATACACATGGCTCTGAATCTTGGGTTTACCCTTACTAGCTGTGAGATCTTGGGCATGTCACTTATCTACTCTGAACCTCAATCTTCTTATCTGTAAAATGGGCATAATAGCTACATGTTACAGCTATAAAAGTAAACTGAGACAATGAAATCATTAAGAGACAGATAAAATTCCTTAAATGATCAAATCAGGATCTAACAATATACAACATCCCATAGCAACAGGCTAAATCTACCTGGGTGAAATTTGTAAGCATAAATTTAAGACAGCAATTTTTAAATCCAACTTTTCTTTTTATTATCCGTGACCTAGGACAAATTAAGCTTTTAAAGCCTTAGTTTCCTCATAAAATGGAATGTTAACATAAGACTCTTCTTGTTCACATTGTGAATGACCCTCCCCCATCAAATGATTATCAAGTATTCCCAAATTCCAAAGTGACAGGCAAGATCACCAAATCTGGAGTTGAAAAGGAGGTGGCTGGGAACTGATTTCCTAATCCTTAGCTGACTACATTGCTCTCCCTAGGGGATGGCTGGGAATTAGAAGAGGATGTTTGGGAAAGAGCTATCATTGTCAGTATCCTGGGAGGCTCTGACCCCACACTGGGATCCTGTCATGTATTACATTTACTTTTGTGTGTATTTATTCTCCCCTGAATGGTCCCTCAGCCTTTCTTTGTTTTTCATGACTTTGACACTTTTGAAGAGTAGAAGCCATTTGTTTTGGATCATCTCTCAATTTTAGTATATTGGATGTCCCTCATGATTAGACTCAAGTTTTGTATTTTTAGCAGCACTATTTCATAACTGATGCTGTGTTCTTCTTAGTACATCACATCAGGACGTGTATGGTGTCAGTTTGGCCTATTAGTGCTCATGCTAACTTTGATCATTTGGATAAGGGGTTGTATGCTAGGTTTCTCCGCCATAAAGTTACAGTTTTCCCATTTGTAATTAATAAGTATCTTGGGAGGAAGTACTTTGAAACAATGTAAATCTCCTGCTCCTCACCAAATTTTCACCAACTAGTTTTGGTATCCACTAATAATTCTTGCCAGAATCAATCAATACTATGATGATTACAAAATGAGAATTTGGACTTTAACCTATTACATGAGACTGGCCATTTTAATTACTGAACTGAGACTGTATCAGAGGCTTAAAAATCAGATTTGTTTTTTTAAGAGACAAGAGTCTTGCTATGTTGTCCAGGCTGAACTTGAACTCTTGGGCTCAAGCAATTCTCCCATCTCAGCCTTGTGAATAGTGGGACTACAGGTGTACACCACAATGCCTGGCAAAAATCAGACTTTTTACTATTTAAGAATGACCAGATAAGTCATAGGGCTTGCTTTAGACTTCATCCCTAAAGAACAGGTTTGAATGGAAAGTGGAGAAAAGAAAGACAGTTGTTTTTCCAATTGTAACTTATGAGTCCCACCTGTTCAATGTAACACGTATACTCATATCTAATATGACGTGGTAATAGGGCTTACCTCATAGATCACTGAAGAAAGTAAGTGGGATAAAGCAAGTACAATGCTAAACACAGTGTTTAATACGTTAATAAACTCTCAGTTAATGTAGCTATTATTGTTACTATTATCCCTAAGTCCAAAAAAATTACCAGCATGAGTAAAATTGAGGGAGGTATCCCTTAATTATAGCAGTATGTACATTTAAAGGAATTTAGAGATTTTAGTTGACTCTAAATTTAACAAAACAAATAGCATGTATGGTTCTGAAAAAAGAAATGATATTTAGATGATAGCTTGCATGGAGGCATTAAAGTGGCTGCTTTTCACTTTAGCAGGAATAAAGACAACTGGAGTACTTTGAAAAGGCAATGGCCAGAGGGGACAAAAAGCTATATCTCACAAGGGGAAAATTGAGAATTATTACTTTGTGTGGTATTTACAAAAAATAGACACAATTTTTTCCATCATGATATTCATGGCCCTTTGCGTTGTGACTTGGCTGCTCCTCTCAACAGGTAGAGTCTATTTTCCTTCCCCCTTTAATCTGAGCTGGATGGTTTATTGTTTTGATCAATACAATGAGGCAGCACTGTCATTGTGGGAGTTCTTAGCCTGGGTTGTAAGAGAACTGTAGTTTCTGTTCTTATTTTCTTGCTGTCTTGATGAAGTCTAGACCCTTTGGGGACAAGAGACGGTGTGGAAAGGCAGTCCAACCTGACAACAAGGATAGCCACCAGACATGTGAGTGAGGCCATCTTAAACCACCTAGCCCCAGTCAAACTGCCAGTTGATTGCAGCTGCATAAGTGATTCCAACGAAGACCAGCAGAAGAACCACGCAGCTGAGCTCAACCCAAATTGTTGACCCTCAGAACTGATAAACCTTGGAACAGAGCAGGCACAGAGGGAGTACGAAGAGTGATTATTCCTGAGGGTATGGTCAAGAACTCAGGTGAAGAGGTAGCTGGCACAGGAAGTAAGATTTCTTTTCAACACATGGAAGAATTTTTAAATGAAGTTTCCTGAAGATGAAATAAACTTTCTTTGAAAGTGGTGAGTTTGCTTATCCCTTGAGTTTTTTGTGTTTTTTTTTTAAATATTAATAAAAAGGCTGGGTTACCTTTAGATGTCAGGGATGATGTAGCATGAATGCATTCAAGTTTTGTATGGGTCCCTTCTACCCTTATAGTTTTGGATTCTGAGAATACGTCTCTGCACATCAGTTTGGCCTGGTAGTTCTGAAAATACTTTCCTTTTATTATTCACTATAGTAACAATTTTAACAGTTTTCTAAAAGTTTACAGCAACAAACATGACTCATTGCAAACATCTGTCAAAGCTATTGCTTTTTGTCCTTTCAGTTTATAAAATTGCAGTTTGAGCTCCTGAACAAACTGCTCTTTTCTTCTGAGTCCATTGGAATTTTATAGATTCCAAGACTCAGTTTTTTTCACATATTAATATCTCTGAATCAGGACGTGTCTATAATCATGGTCAGCCAGGTGGAAGTTATGACATAGATTTAATTGTCTACACACGTGGTCATAGCTGCGCATATTGACATCACTTTGACTGAGTTAAATGCATTATTGGTATCACATGTGTTGAGTGTAATTGCTATTCAGAGTCACTTACAGTATTAATGCCAATAGCTTGGTAGAAAATCCCAGAGATGATTTGGAGCACTCTTTCAAGAAATGCTGGCCAGGCATGGTGGCTCACACCTGTAATCCTAGCACTCTGGAAGGCTAAGGCAGGTGGATTGCTTGAGTTCAGGAATTCTCAGCAACAGCAAGACTCCATCTCTACTGAAAAAGAAAAATTAGCCAGGCCTGGTGGTATGTGCCTGTAGTTCCAGCTACTCCTTGGGAGGCTGAGACCAGGAGTTAGAGGTTGCAGTGAGCTACGATGACGCCACTGCACTCTAGCCTGGGCAACAGAGCAAGACTCTATCTTGACAAAAAAAAAAAAAGGGAAACTGAACACCCCTTCTCACAACTCTCTCCCCTTAATATAAAAAAAATTAAGAAATAAAGATAATGAGTTAAAAAAAAGAAATGCTGCATCACCAATACTCTTTATGGCATAAAGGATGATTGTGTAGAAAAACTCTAAGTTATGGAAAAACATTGTGTGATAGTTTAAATAGAAGTGATTTTCTTTCATTATAATTTATAAAATAATGATATATTTTATAATTGATGGCATTTATTAATACTGATAAAACAGAGTAGCTATTAATTTAGCTAACCTGTATTAGTGCTTATTATGTGTTGGCCAGACATAGTATGAAGAGTTTTACATGGATTATTGCAGTTTAATTTTCACTGGAATTCTACCTAGCATGTACTTGTAGCACCCACTTTTTTAATTTTTTAATTTTTTTTGGAGACAGGATAGAGTACAGTGGTATGATCAGAGCTCACTGTAACCTCAAACTCCTGGGCTCAAGCGATCCTCCTTCCTCAGCCTCCCAAGTAGCTGGGACTACGGGTGCACACTACCATGTTCAGATAATTTATTTTTATATTTACTTTTTTGTAGAGACAGAATCTTGCTATGTTGCCCAGGCTGGTCTCAAACTCCTGGCCTCAAGCGATCCTCCCACTTCAGTCTCCCAAAGTATTGGGATTACAGGCGTGAACCACTGCGCCTGGCCTGTTATCCACATTTTTACAAATGTGGAAATTGAGATACAGAGAAATGAATATTCTCGGGTTTTACTCCTAGTAAGGGATGAAGGTAGGATTCAAATTGAGGCAGTCTGGTTCCAGAGCAAGGGTTTTAAAGCACTACACTGAATTGTTTTCCATTAGCAGAAACACTTTTTTGGGCCATGGTATATGCTATCTTGTTTCAAATTTTTTCTTTCTCTGCCTCCCTCCCTTCCTCTCTCCTTCCTTCCCTCCCTCCCTCTCTCTCTCTCTCTCTCTCTCTCTCTCTCTCTCTCTCTCTCTCTCTCTCTCTTTCTTTTATTAAGAGATAAGGTCTCTCTCTGTCACCAAGACTGGAGAGCAGTGGCCCAATCATAGCTCATTGCAGCCTCTAACTCCTGGGCTCAAACAATCCTCCTGCCTCACTGAGCCTCCCATATAGCTGGAACTACAGGCATGGGCCACTGCGCCTGGCTAATTTTTCTTCATTTTTTTAGACACTGCATCTGGCTATGTTGCTCAGGCTGGTATTGAATTCCTGGCCTCAAGTGATCCTCCTGCCTCAGCCTCCCCTAGTCTCTGGGATTATAGGCATGAACCACTGTACCCGGCTTTTGAATGTTTTCTTTTTTTATATATTTTTCGTCCTTCTCTATCTAGATCCAAGGATCATTAAGTCAAGAATCATTTTTGTTTTGTTTTGTTTTTTGTTTTTGCCTCATATTTTGGTCTTTAACACCCTGGCATGTGCCTGGTTGGTGCATAATAAATGTCCTGAGACAGAACAGAATCTTACACTCTGTGTTCAGACTTGGTCTTAGGTTACAGCCTTTCTCTGGGGGCTAAGTCAGGGCTCATTTAGTTGCAAGAAATAGAAAGTATAGTGGAATTTTGTCCTGTTTTGCTAAGCCCTTCCTATCTGGGGAATTCCTCATTAGGTGGCAGCTTTTGTGGAGACTGCATCGTGTTCCCCTTCTTGCTTTCTTAGTTGCCCCAGAAGGGAGTTTCTTCCTCCCCCACCCTTTGCAGCAAGGGCACTGGCAGGTGGCCTAGACTTGACCCTTTGGCTTCTCCCACTTGGGTCTTTAAGTCTGGAGCAAATGATGCAAAGGTGAGGAAATAGTTAAGATTCATTAAATCTGCAGAGGCTAGCCACGTCACATAGCAGTGGGGGAGGTGTTCTGGCCAGACTGTCCTTATTAAAAGACAGTTGGGCCACTGGACATTCCAGTGGTACTTTGATTCCTATCCATTTTCTCAGTTCAGGTCTTCAGCCTCTTATCCATTTATTGAACCCCTGATATATTTCCTTTTTTTCTTAAGATAATTAGAGTCAGTTTCTGTTGCTTGCAATCAAGGACTCCTACTCATCCCTCAATCAAGGTGGCTTCTGGCAAGGTGAATTTATATAGGGGTGTCTCATGGAACCAATTTCGGTAGGCCTTCCCTGACCACTCTGTATAAAATAGTCCCTTCCCCCTCACCGCCACTCTCTATCCTCTTACCTTCTTTTAATTTTTATCATATCATTTGTCATCTCTTGAGACAGCACCATTTGCTTGTTGCCTGTCTGCCTTCACTGGACCATCAGCTTCTCAAGAGCAGGGCTCTTGATGCCTTACTGCTCATTCTCCAGCACCTGCCGCATTGCTGAGTGAATACTTAAATCAATGAAGTCAAAGGCAGAAACAGAAAAGCTCATGAGGGCCTGGAACTGAAAACTGGAAAACCATCAGGACCTGGGGCAGGTTCTTTCCCAAGGGACTCTTTCTAGGGCCACATGTTTGTTCATTTCTACTTTTCCCTTTCCATCTGCTCTTTTCTTCTCTCTATAGACTAGGATGGAGCGTGGAGGAATACAGAGAAATAAAATGTTTTAAACCAGAGGCTTCCAAACCTCGTGGTTCATTAGAATCATTGCAGGATCATTTAAATGTTCATGGACAGGGCTCTGGAATCTACAGTTTTAAAATTCATATTTAGCCAGCCAGGCACGGGTTTGTAGATGTGTCTTTGGGACCCTTTGCTCCAAGCAAATCAAACTTTTCCCGAAATATTGGTTTGTTTTCATACAGGGTCTCACTCTGTCACCCAGCTTAGAGTGCAATGGCTTGATCATAGCTCACTGTAACCTTGAACTCCTGGGCTCAAGCAATCCTCCTGCTTTAGCCTCCCGAGTAGCTGGGACTACAAGCATGTGCCACCAAGCTTGGCTAATTTCCTATTTTTATTTTTTATTGCCCAGGCTGGTTTCAAGCTCCTAGCCTCATTGCAAAGTACTGGGATTGCAGGTATGAACCACTGCACCCAGCCAAACTTTCCACGAAACATTGTATAGAGTTGACTTCAACAAATGTTCATTGAGAGCACCTAATATGAGCCAGTCCCTGGTGTGTAGGTGCTGAGAGACTGTCAGGGAGAAAAGTCAAGTCCCTGATATCATGCAGCTGATGATATCCTTGTGGTTAATCCCATATACAGGAAAAGGGATTTTTAACCATTTTCCTGGGTATTGTAAACTGGAAAACCAATAGAATGGAATTTTCATCCACCCTATTTCTGAAGTGTCTAGATAGCAGATTGGTACTGTTATTGGAAGAGGAGAGACTAGATGAGATGCCAAAAGACCTAGTTTCTAATCTTGCTTCTACTACCATCATGCTGTCTTTTTGGGCAAGTCACTTCACTATTCTGAGCCTTAGTTTCCTCAACAAAATACTGAGATAATAATATTTTTTCCATGTATTTCTCAAGGTATACAACAAGTAGATGAGATAATGCAAAAACGCTTTGAAAATTATACAAATGTCAGCCACTACGTTGTTTCTATAGATCCTATAATTTCTGTAGGTTTTATGGAAAATTTTGATTATGAGTTCTCAACAGTCATATTAATGGAAGAATAAGGTTTCAAAGTTATCAACGAATGTCCTTTTATGATTGTACTTTACCTATCCATCACCTGGTCTTACTTCAGCACATTATAAACATTGTATAATATGTATCACTGGTATTAATATATCATTTAATAATATCTTGTATTGCTCTTTAATTACTTTCCTTGTTAGACTTGTTTTCCTAACCTCCTTGTAAAATCATCAGGTGTGGGCCTGTTTCATGCTTGCCACGTGTTCTTTAAGGCACCGGGCAAAACCTGGGCAGTTGGTGCTCCAAAAATACTTGTTGATGGAGTGACTGAATGGAGGAAGTTATTTGTACGATAACTGAGAGCGTATGCCCCGTTTGTTATCAACCAAATGAGGAGAGAGTGTAGTTCATGCTTGCCAGTTTTTTCCTTCTTTCTTTCCTCCCTCTCACATTTTGTGGAATCTGAGAGAGATGGCTGACAGGATGTGGGTGGAAATAGATGGATCCGACAGGGACTAGATGCAAGGCTGCATCTATCTGTGCTGCTAAAGGACTATCTGTTCTAAAGGATTGATTTGAGTAGTGTATAATGGGGAGTGTATTGGAATGTGTGAATTTTATAGAACACGTTTAAAATGGAATGTGTGACAGACAAAGCTCTTGGGATTGCAAGCATTAAATATAATAAAGTTAGGTAATGTTTAGACCAAAATATTAATACAGTTCTTTACTGTGTAACATCTTTTGTCTAAATTCTCAGTGTCATAAATCTTGATTGATTAGATCTCATAATCCATTTGAGAAAGAGTAAATAGAGAGGTACCTAGACATTTTTTAGTGAGTGGGTAAACTAAGACATAGCCAAGTAAAGTGACTTAATCCTTGGTATTTATCAAACACAACTATTAAAAATTGAATCCATTTTATCTAATTTAGAATATTTTGAGAAGTTAATTTCTAAATCTAACTCCTTATGTGTGAAAAAAAGGTATGGTAACGAGTTTTGAATGCAATAGCATTCATCACTTCATATACTTTATATGGAGTGATTATTCTGAATTTTATAATAATGAACAATGTAGGTAATTTTTGTAGTTAGCCAAGTTAGCAAGAAAATATAAATATTTGTGCCTTCTGTTTACTTAAATTCTATCTCATGGAATGTGTATAAGTATGATGACCTTGAGTCTGCTAGGAAATATAATAGTTATGATTTTGATAATTTGAATGTTCATTTTTGCCTTTTTTTGTAATTTATAGCTGGGAGTTTTAATGAATAAGGTCTGCTTTCTATAAGGAAAGCCTAAATTTGAACTGGGGCAAGATGCAATGAGTTCCCAGCATAAGGGATGGAGAATTAAAATATTTGTCTTGGTCTAAACTGTTTATTATACTTTCAGCTAGGAGCTTTTCTCATGGTTAGCAGGCCCCTCTCACATTTCCAAACCCCACAGAAGAGAGGCAGGTTAGGCCCCTCCCTTCCCTGGCCTGTCAGATTCCTCCAGACTAAACCTTTTGGATCATTATTTGGAAAAATAGAACTTTCCATGAAAGGGCAGGCACCTCTCACAGCCCAATGGGAGGTACATCTAGATTTGGGCCTTTCCAGCAATGGCGTCCTCGAGGGAGGCTCACTTCACTTCTGATTTGTTTCTTTTTTTTTTTTTTAGAGATGGGGTCTCACTCTTGCACAGGCTAGTTATGAACTCCTGAGTTCAAGCAATCCTCCCACCTCAGCCTCCCAGAGTGCTACAATTACAGGCGTAAGCCACCATGTCCCGCCAAACTTCTAACTTGTTTCTTTCTCCTACTGTTGTGCTCCCCACTTCAAATTCTCAGGAAAGCACCACCTCTGCCCTCAGGAAAGAGTCCCACAAGTTTAGTCAAGAGTTCTCTTCAGGCCGGGCGCCGTGGCTCACGCCTGTAATCCTAGCCCTCTGGGAGGCCAAGGCGGGTGGATCGCTCGAGGTCAGGAGTTCGAGACCAGCAAGAGCGAGACCCCCCCCCCCCCTCCCCGTCTCTACTAAAAATAGGAAGAAATTATCTGGCCAACTAAAATATATATATATATATAAAAAATTAAGCGAGCATGGTGGCGCATGCCTGTAGTCCCAGCTACTCGGGAGGCTGAGGCAGTAGGATCGCTTAAGCCCAGGAGTGTGAGGTTGCTGTGAGCTAGGCTGACGCCACGGCACTCACTCTAGCCCGGGCAACAAAGTGACACTCTGTCTCAAAAAAAAAAAAAAAAAAAAACAAGAAAGAATATATGGACAACTAAAAATATATATAGAAAAAATTAGCCGGGCGTGGTGGCGCATGCCTGTAGTCCCAGCTACTCAGGAGACTGAGGCAGGATTGCTTGAGCCCAGGAGTTTGAGGTTGCTGTGAGCAAGGCTGACGACACGGCACTCTAGCCTGGGCAACAGAGTGAGACTCTGTCCCAAAAAAAAACCTTTCTAAATTTAAAATAAATAAATAAATAAATGAATGAATGAATAAATAAAGAGTTCTCTTCATACTCTTAGCAAATCTGAGCAATACTTCAGGCCCGAGCTGTGTCATACTCTGCCTCATAAATAAGAATGGAAGTAGGTACTCCAGTTCCAATTCCTTCTCCCAGTTCAGTTTCTAACTCTTTTCTTCAGAGACAACACCAATAATCCCTGGAAAGGCTATTTTTCTTGTAAGCACGATATTATAATACTAGTCTTGCCTTTTAGGAATAGACAACCTTCTCCTCTATTGTGCTGCTGAGGAAGTGGCACTTTCCCATCTGGGACCTGGTACTAGTGGGCTGTGGATTTTCTCCTTGATTCCAGAAAGGAATGGTTTCAACTCTCATTGAATTCATTTGAGCAATTAAGTATGTTCTTTTGATTCTAGGTCTCTCTTTGACAGATGAGCGGGAGGAGTTTGGCGATACATCCCACTACTTCTAAGAAAACGGTTTCTAAACTGAAAAGTGCTGTAAAAGACAATAACAATTGTTATTATTTTAATCTCTTAAGCCTTCCAACTTAATTTACTTTTTGTCTACCAAGATGCAGGATAGAATGGAGGTGTTAGGAAATCTTGAAAATAGCATTAGATGAATATTTAGACACAGGCCAGGGAAACCTCTGTCAGAGAGTGAAATAGCATTTATTAAATATATACAGTATCAAGAGATTTGTGTACTGGGGTCACTAGGAAGTTTCATTCATTCACCATGTATTTTTGACTGCTCTTATCTGTGTTTGGAAACATTGTATAGTGAGGTGTTTAGAATCTAAAGGAAACTGGTTTAACATACATAAATATTAGATAACAGAACAGTCCCATAGACAAATGCAGAACCATCTCCCCACCTTAACACTTTGCATGGTTCCTTAAATTAAGTAGAGGTTCCTTAGTTTGGCATTTAAAGCCCTCTAATTCTTGTTTTTTTTTTGTTTTTTTTTTTTACCTTTTTAGTTTTCTCATATATTTCTACAGCAGCAGTGTCCAATAGAAATACAATGCAAACCACATATGTGATTTTATTTCTGCTTGTAGTCATATTTAAACAGTAAAAAAAGATGAATTAATTTTAATAATGTATTTTGGTCAGGTGTGGTGGCTCACACCTGTAATCCCAGCACTTTGTGAGGCTGAGGCAGGAGAATCACTTGAGGCCAGGAGATGAAGACCAGCCTGGGCAACATAGTGAGATCCTGTCTCTACAAAAAATTTAAAAATTAGCCAGATGTGGTGGCACATGCCTGTAGTGCCAGCTACTTGGGAGGCTGAGGCAGGAGAATCGCTTGAGCCCAGGAGTTCGAGGCTGCAGTGAGCTATGATTGGGCCATTGTACTCCAGCCTGTGCAACAGAATGAGACCCTGTCCCTAAAATAAATAAATAAATAAATAAATTTTATTTAACCAAATATATTCAAAATATTATCATTTTAACATATAATCAATATTAAAAACCCTTAGAGATATTTCATATTCTTTTTTTCAGACTAAATCTTTGACATTTGGTGTGTGTGTTACACTCACATACACATCTCAATTCAGACTAGCAAGTTCTCAAAAGCTGTATGTGGCTAGTGGCTACTATATTGGACAGTGCAGATAATCTGTACCCAGATTACCCTGTGTTTTGTGCACACGACTTATATTGCCTCTTTTCCTTTGTGCCTACCTACCATGCAGACGTTCTCCATTCACATACAAGTATTTTTTCCTCTCCTAATAGCAGATATCACATTCTGCTGTGGCTGTTTGTATATTTATCTTCTCCATACCCTTTACCATAAGGGACCATTTCATGATTTACTTGCTTCTGTGTCTTTGAAGCTTTAATGTGCTTGTAATGATACCAGTGGATGCAGAACCTGTGGTTACGGAGAGCCAACTGTGGACTTGAGCATCCTTAGATTTCGGTATCCGAGGGGGTCTTGGAACCAGTCTCTCATGGATACTGAGAGATGACTGTACTCTGAAAACTGCTTTATTCACATCAACTCATATTCTCATTTTAATTCTCGCAGTATTCTTTTGATATACTCTTACTATTGACATTTTGCAGATGGGGAACTGAGGCTTATCAAGGTTATGGAGCTTGTTCAAAGTTATATAGTTATCATGCCTAGAATTGAATGAAGGTAATCTGACTGTGGATCTCTGCTCTTTTATTTTTAAATTGGGAAACATAACACAAACGTGGAAAAATGTATAAATAACAAATATACAATCTTAATGATTTATTTTCTTTGCTCTTGAGAGATTAATAAGAAACGTAATGGGATTCTCAGGTATTAAAGGCATGCCAGGTTTTCTGGGACACCCACAACAGTGTAACTACTACCCATACCAAGAAATAGATTTGTAAAATTCCAACCCAATGCCTTTTCACAGTCTCAAATCCCTCCCATAGAACTTCCTCTGTCTTAGAGGTAGCTATTAACCTTTCTTTTATGGTGACTAATTCCTTGCTTTCTTTATAGTTTTAACACCTAAGCATACATTCTTTTTTCCTGTTTTGAACCTTATAAAAATGGAATAACAGAGTATGTATATATTCTTTTGTGAGTGTTTTCTTTTTCTTAATAATGTTTTTAGGATGTATCTATAGTGTTGAATGTAGCTTGTTCTTTTTTCCAAACTACTGTATTAATTTACTCTCCCTGTAGCAAAGTATGAGAATTCCCGTTGCTCCACTCCTGGTCAACATTTGTAATTGTCAGTCATTTTTGTTGTAGCCATTCTGGTGGGTGGCGTATTATTCTCTTTCGTGGGTTGAATTACCCTGTTTTCATAGGAGGTTGACACTTTTCCATATGTTTACTGCTTGTTTGGATTTCACCCTCAGGGGTTGTTCACATATTTTCTTATGATTATAGATCTTTTTTTAAATTTAATTTTAATTTTTTTTTTATTTCAGCTTATTATGGGGGTACAAAAGTTCAGGTTATATATATTGCCCATGCCCCTGATTATAGATCTTTATATATTCTAGATACAAGACCTTTCTTGGTTATACATGTTGCAAATTCCTTATTTGTCTCTGAGGCTTGCCTTTTAACTCTTTTAATAGTGTAATTTGATGAAACCAAGTCTTTATGTTGAGTCAGTCAATTTTATCCATTTTTCTATTAAAAGTTAGTGCTTTTTGGATTAGTTTAAAACGATTGTTCCTTACTCTTGAAGTCATGGATATATGATGCTATATTATCTTTAACAACAATAAAACCTTTAAATTTTGCGTTTCAAATTTATGCCTGTTATTCACCTAGAATTGATTTTTGTGTGTAATGTGAAGAGTCCAGTTTCATTCTTTTTTCCAAATGGAAAACTATTTGTCCCAGCACCAATTAGTTATTGAAAACTGTTCTTTAGCCATTGCTTTGCATTGCCACCTTGACAACATAAATTAAATTTCCATGTATAGGTGAGACTTTCTGTGCTCTCTATTCTGTTCTGTTGATATATTTGTCTTTCCTTGATCTAATACAACACTGCCTAACTACTATCAAAGTTGAAAGAACCAAAATGGAGTCACTTGTGTAAAAAAACCCCATAACCCTGATAAATAGAGCTGGGGAAAACTAAGAACAGAGGGTTCTCATGCTTGTATGCCTGATAAAATTATCACAAAATACTGTGCAAAAACCACAACCTTATGCAAAGGCCATCATAACCTTACACAATACATACTTTTGCAAGGACATCTGCCCAGCAACTGTCTGTCCAAACTCAGAATTGGATCACCCTTGTTGTATTGATCCTTATAGTCAAGGAAGAGCATATTAAAAGTTATGTAATCCTCATGTTTCCTTTAAAAATGTTTGTCTTTCTTTACTTCCCTGAATACACACAGTTTACTATGACAGATGTATTCCCATTACAATGAGCTATTTCCGAATAAATGTCTTTTTCTTTTAGAGAATCTCTGTTACTTAGATTGACAGCTTTATGATAAAGCTTGAAATCTGGTAGCACAGATATCCTCCCCCTCCTTCTCTTCCTCTTTTTTTCTTCTTCCTTCTCTTCTTCATGAATGCTTGTTTTTGCTCTTCCATAAAATTTTAAATTAGCTTGTCCAGTATCTCACACATACACACAAATCTATTGAGATTTCATCTGGAATTGCACTGGATGTATAGAGAGATTTGGAGAGACTTGATGTCTCCCTGTATTGAATCTTCCAGTCCATGGTTATATCTCTTATTTATTTAGGTCTTCTTCAATGTCTTTCAGTGTTTTCCTCATACAGGTTTTGCACTTTTTTGATTGATTTATTCCTAGGTACTTGATGTTTATTTGGCGCTATTGTAAATGGTATGTTTTTAAGAAATTCACTCTTTTCCTGGCACATATAAATAAATATTGATTTTTTTAAAATATGATTTTTGTATCTATTAACTTTGTTAAACTCTTTATTTATTTATTTATTTATTTTTACTTTTCTGAGACAGAGTCTCACTCTCTTGCCCAGGCTAGAGTGCCGTGGCGTGAGCCTAGCTCACAGCAATCTCAAACTCTTGGGCTCAAGCAATCCTACTGTCTCAGCCTCCCCAGTGGCTGGGACTACAGGCATGTGCCACCATGCCCGGCTAATTTTTTCTATATATTTTTAGTTGTCCAGTTAATTTCTTTCTATTTTTTAGTTGAGATGGGGGTCTCACTCTTGCTCAGGCTGGTCTCGAACTCCTGACCTTGAGCCATCCTCCCTCCTCGGCCTCCCAGAGTGCTAGGATTACAGTAAACTCTTTTATTATTGTAACGGTTTACCTGTAGATTCTTTTGGATCTGCCACATACAAAACCATAGAATCTGTGAAAAAATAATTTTCTTTCTTCCTATTTAAAAGTCTTCACTGGCAATAAGAGACATTCTTGTCTGGAGCACACTTAATCACCAAGCTCCCTGGTCTCAAGTCAGCGGCACTGGGAAGGTCGGTTCCCTGCTGGAGGTTGGGGAGTAAATCGCCTGCGCCCTCCTTCCAGCGCCCGCAGCGAGTTAGGGCGGAGGATACGCCCTCTCGCAGGCTCATCTTCCAATCCGGAAGAAGGAGTCGGCCGCCCCACCTCTGGTTGCCGCGCAACGGCGTCGTCCTGACCCGGAGTAGGGGAAGGGCGGCTGGAAGCACGTGCCGCCTCTTCCTCATTCCAGGACTACATTCCCCACAATGCCGCGCGCCGCGGGCGGCGGGCCCTGGAGTGGGGGAAGGGTCGGGCCGGGAGGCGGAGCGGAAGCGGAGTGCGAGGGACCAGAGGAGTAAGATCTCCGCGAGCTGGGAACCAACCGCGTCCTGACTCCCACCCCCCGGCCTTTCTCCATCCCGACCTGGAGGCTGCTTCACGAGTGCCGTACTCAGCTGACGCCCGCTAATCGGCTTTCGCTGAGCCGCTCGGGCTCAGAAGCCCAGGCGCTTCGGCGACCGTGACGGGAAGCCCACAAGCAAGGTAATGGGGAGGGGGCGAGAGGGACGCGGCCGGCGGTGGCGTCTCTGCCAGCCCGGCCAGCGCCTTTCGCACAGCCCCTCTGGCCCCGGCGGCCGCTCCTCCCTCGCCGCGCCCCCGGCCCCGATCCCCGCCCCGCCGGGGCCCCCACCGCGGACACCGGGCTCGCTGACGGGCCGGCAGCCCCCTGCTGCGCCCGGGTAGGCTCTTTGTCCCTTCCTATGGGCCACGTCCCTGCCCCTCCGGGTCCGACAGCCGCGGCCCCGTCGGCCTGGGGCGGGGAACGGAGTGCGGCTCGGGCTGCCGTGGTCGAGCGTGGCGGGCTCGGTCCCGAGATGCCGGGATGGAGAGCCCCGGCGGCAGCCGCTCTCACTTCTTTTTCTGTTTTTGACAGCTCAGTTCTGTTCTACTTTGAGAGAGAGAGAAAGTCAAATGCCCTTTTTAAAATTAACTCCTTCTTCAAAACTCATCTCTTCGGTGACTGGTAAGGATGAACTTAAACTGCTGTGTGGATTGTTGACTGGCGGTATTGTGGCTCGGCCAGCCGGGATTCGAATCCTGATTGTCTCACAGCCTGCCTTTGTGATTTTGGTTAGTTAAAGGCTCGAAGCCTAAATTTTCTCATTCATCAAAACACCTACCTTTAAGTTGTTAGAATTAAGAAATAATATACCTATAACGTCATTAGTTCTTCATTTGATGAAAAGATCCTTTGAGTGTGATACTTTCATTAGCTATGACTGAAGTGGCCCCTGGACTTAATAGTTGTGCTTTTCTTTGTTTAATCATTAGCATCCTAGTTTATGTATTCTGCTGCACTTTATACTTTGTTCACCTTAAACCTAAGCAAAGCGTTCTTTAAACTGTGCCATCTTCTTAATTTCCCCCTTTTTAAGATGGCTGAGAATATTCTTAGGAAATTGATGACTCTGCTTTTCTGTGGATCAGCTTTAGAGATACAGGGATTTATTCACCTCTCCCCGCCCCCCTCAGTGTGTCCTTTGAGGCTCCTTAGAGGAGCTTAAGTGTTTGTTTTGTCAGAGAGAGCATGTAGGTATTCTGCAGTCCTGTCGCTGGGCTTTATCATCTATGTCAACTTTTTTCTACCTCTCTCTATACTTTCTCACTGATTAATAATTTCTCCCCCTGTGGGATTTTTGTTTCCAAGTTGTAGTTTTTGTTCTCAAGGTGTATTGAATGAATGCAATATATTTGATAAGGAATGACTTGAAAAATTTCACGTTAATCTCTTTTCAGTTTCGGTGGTTCTTGCACTGTTTTCTCCTGAATTTTACGGACATTGGTGATGAGTTTTTCTTCAATGAAATCTTTATGATCCTTAATTGAAATTTATTTTTCATTTAAAATGTTTGCTCTGTACTACTTTGAGTTCAAACACTATTGTACAATACGTGCAATAATTTTTCCTGAGTAAATGCTGTTTTGAAATATACAGTTGTAAGGAGGAAAAGGCAGTGGGCCTGACAAATTGTGAGTGTAATGTTTTTAGTGACAGATGAATTTTTTAAAAATATATATGAGGAAGAAAAGGAAAAATCTAATGAATGTATTTTATAGGGATAGCAGAGAGCCACAGAGTAAATAAGTTGAAAACTTACTTAAACTGTGCAAGAAGGCATATGTACATAAAGATTTCTGATTCATTTTAAAATATGTTGCAGAAATACTTGTTTTGAGGGAATGTTTCTGTGTTGGTGTTATTTACTGTAGTGTAGGACATACTTCTGGATCCTTAAGTGCAGCCTTTTGCCTGAATCCAAATTTTACAGAACAAATTCTTATAGTAAAGGGATTTGTTCTGTGAAGTTTGGATTCAGTCAAGGGGCTGCACTTGGGGCTCTGGAGGGCCACATGTGGCCTTGAGGCCACAGGTTCCCCACCGCTGCATAGGAGACCTTGGTTCTTGTCCTAGCTCTGTCACTATCTGTTGTAACCTTAGGCAACGTTATGGTCCTCAATTTCCTTATCTCTAAAACAGTAAATTGGCTTGATTCCAAGGACTCTTCTAGCTCAGATCTTCAATGATAAGGGTTTTTAAAGGTTCTTTTTAACATGGAAAAAAATTGGTGTAAATCCTTTTAATCGTTTATTTGTGTCTTAGGGTTTTTCTTCGCTCCAGGTCATGTAGTTGTTTCAAACCACCTTGAGGAAAGGGATATACATGAAAGAACTAGAAAACTGCGAAATCAGAATATTTACTGACCAATTCATCCCTCTCTCTCATGAGCTGCAATCATTTTCTCTGCATTTTTGACCCGCTTAATTCCCTTTCTCCCTAACATATCTCTTTTCTTTTGTTCATAGCCTCTGTACCCATTATACCTGCTTCATAACTTTAGCTTGTCAATTCTGTAACCCAACTTCACTGTTTCTTTTTCTGAATTCTTCTTTAGCTCTTTCAGCCAGCCCCCCAATTTTCTCTGGGACCTCTTTGCATAGGAGGCCTCTGGCAAGGGTGCCCAATGCTAGTCTAGTTAGCTATGGAAGGGGAGGTGGGGTCACGTAGCACAAAACATGATTGGCTGAGGCTGTGGCAGGTCAAGCTCTGTGACTGAAGTATCTAGTGCTCCATAGTATATTTCAGATTAAACTTTCATTATAGCACAGTGAGTAAGTAGTTTTCCTTTTGTCCTAATATTTTCTATTTTTATCCCTGCCTTTACCCTTTTTCTTTTATCTATCCTTGTAATCTTCAGTGCTGTTGTCTTCTCCTTCCTCTCCCAAATATGCCATGTAAAAATGATCTAATATCTTGAGACATATATTTCTATATTTTAGCTGGAATTTTAGTGTAGCTTCTCATAAGGCAGTGTGTTTAAATCTTAGACCTAATTATCGAGTGGATGGGCTGTGTCCTGTGTTAAATTCTGCATCTTCCCCCTCTCCTTCAGATATTAGCCTCAGCCAATATTATACAGAGAAAATATTTTATGAATGGGCCTTTTCCCCTGAAATAATATTCCAGGGTTAAGTCTGTGGAGGGTTTATTTCAGAGATAACTATCTGAACCTCTGAGCTGTGGTGAGCATACTGTGTCTTTTTATATTAATAATAAATCTGTGCTTCTCTAGCTGAAATTCCTTTGGAGACTAATAGGCAGTAGTGCTTGTAGCACCTTTGGCTGATTGAGATCTTCTCTGCCTGCTAATTACTATTGCTCTTGGTAGTTACTTTAGTTGTAATTATAACAGCACAAAAAGATCACTGGATAGATGCAAAAATGAGATTTGAACAAGAGATTTTAAGGTAGTATTAGCCATCTATTAATGTTTTTAATGTGGCTATTGCAATGTTTGCATAAAAATGCAAGGAAGTACTTCATGACAGGCAGTGTGAAAGTTTAAAAGCTTTTTAAACTTTTTGACTACAGCTCATAACAAATATCTTTTTATATCAAGGCTCCTCAGCTGTATCACTATTTGTACATGCATACGTCTGTGTCTGTAGAAATAAATAAATAACCTGAAAGAAAAGTTTTACAAAAATCTGTAGCGTGTACAGTCTACTCTGATGATTTCATTTTATCTTGTTTTTTAAAAAAGTGCTGGTTGCAAATTAGCTAGTTGATTTTTGTTCCCTGCTTTTGAAAAACATTGGAGTCTTGGGCTAAGAATTTGTATACCTAATTTTTCTCCATTTGTTTGTTGTTGGATTAATCCTTTTTGTGCTTCATTTTCTTTATCTTTATAATAAAGATGTTCTAGTTTAAATACGTGCTGATTCTTTGTCTTTACTTTTCTCTAGTAATAATGTTGGACTAATATATTTGTCTTTAGGTTTCTGGCTAGTGAGTAACCACTGAAAAATGGCTTAAATATTTGATTGTTTACATAGTGTGCTGTTTGGCAAGTAGCATAATAGAGCTTTGAACAACAGTTTTTTCCAAAGATCTTGTAAATTGGAATAGAGACATTAGTGCCTGTAATAAATATAAAAATTTATAAAAAAAATTACCCATGTTTGTTTTTCTATTTTTGTGTTCCTTAACAAGGAATATTTTAGAGTTTAAAAGTCTTATTTAAAATGCTTAATATGAGCACAGTGGCTCACACCTGTAATTCCAGCACTTTGGGAGGCCGAGGCAGGAGGATCACTTGAGGCCAGGAATTCGAGACCAGCCTGTGCAACATAGCAAGACCTTGTCTCTACAAAATAAATAAATAAATACATAAATCAGCTAGGTGCTGTGGTGTGTACCTGTAGCACTAGCTACTCAGGAGGCTGAGGCAGGAGGATCGTTCAAGCCTAGGAGTTTGAGACTGCAGTGAGCCGTGATCCTGCCACTGTACTCCAGCCCGGGTGACAGAGCGAGACACCGTCTCTAAAAAATACAAATTAAAAAAAAATGCGTAATACAAGTTTTAAGTAAATGCACTGGCAGATTGCTACGTAGTCTTATTCCATACTTCATCTTGCCACTGCCCTCTTCATACCAGAAAACCCTGATAAGATTATGTTTTTCTTACCGGATCATTACTGTTCCTGTATATATTACCCGTATATTACCAAACGGTGGAACTGCCATTCTCATAAGGGGAACACAAAACTTTCCTTGCTTGTGGGTTTCCTTCTGTTCCCTTTGGATGATTTCTAGATCAGGCCATTCCATGCTGGGGATTGGGAGCCCTCCTTCTCATTTGTTTGTGTTAAGGAGAATAGGAATAAGGAATTTACTGTCTGCTCCCAAGATTCTGGTAAGAAAATTCCAAAAGTTTTATTTGGAAGGAAATTGGAACTAGACTTTATACTACCTTCTCTTTCTCAGATCAAATAATACCTCCTCAGAGGGCCTTCCTTGACCGCACACCTCATGTAGACATCACCAGACACATCAATCTTATTTTCTTCATAGCAGTTTACCACAAGCTGCAATTAGCTTGTTTCTTTTATTTGTTTATTGTCCCACTTCTACGAAAGCCTAGTCTCCACAAGAACAGGAATCCTGTCTGTCTTGCTTCACCTTTCACATCTCTAGTTCCTGGCACATACTAGGTGCTTTAATAAATATTGTGAATGAATGAGTGAACAAATGAGTGAATAAACCAAGTTCTTTCATGCTTTAAATGAAATTGCATGTAGTAAATTGTGTTTGAGCCTGGGCCTTTCTGTACCCCATTTCTAAATTCTTTTTTCTGGAAATGTTTGCTTATCATGGTGAAGGTCTCTGTCTCCAAAAGACCTTGTATTGTATTTATCTTTGTTTTACTTCACTTTTTTTTTCTATTCTGGTTTTTTGCCTGTATAAAAAACTAAGCTATAAAACTTCTTAAATCTTAATTGTAGCAACTTTGTAATACTTTGATTTATGTGAACAAAGCATATTTGAAACTTTAATGGGCCAACTTGATAATTTAATGAATAGTCCAAGTTAGGCATATTTAGGATCATTGTCCTAAACTGCTGTTACTATTTTTGTTTACATTCTTTTAAAGCAAAAAAGAACAAAGCTTCGTTAATATAACAATTTATTCAGTATTTACAAACACAGCCTTTCCTGTGGAGGTAAGGGAGAGGTACTGTGGTGTAGGGAAAAACCTAGATGGTGAGTCAGGACCTAAATTCTGGATCAGTACAGTTTCTGCCACTAACTGGTTGTTTCATTTTAGGCAAGACATTTAACACATTGACTGCCACACTAGAAAAAAATTTTTTTCCTTGGGGCCGTGGTGTTTTATTATGAAAATAGAATAAAAACTTCAAAAACAAAATGATCCTTTCTAATTTAATGAAAAATTTATTTTTTATTGTTTTCTGTGCATGAGTTATATGCAACTTAAAAAATATTAATAGTTCTCGAGGCTCCCAAGGTGAAAAGACATGCGAATTATATATGCTTCATGAGGCCGCAGGCTCAAAACTATCGTGAGTTAAATACAACTGACATGGCAGTAAATGTGTTAAACATCTCAGGGCTTTAGTTTCTTTATCTAAAATCTGAGGGCACTGGATTAGATTTCTTCTCAGGTTCTTCCAGCCTAAAAATGGATAATTGAAGATACTTTAATTTACCTCCAGATTTCTATCCTCTACCTCTCTACCCCCAAAAATCATTGCAGGGAAGTCACATGGTTGCTTGGAAGAAGGTGGGGTAGGTTCAGGGATGTGTTTCAAAGTAAACAATAAGGTGTTTCTTAGTGACTGCTGATTGTTCACCAGGCTCTTTGCGGGATGTGGCAGCAGTGTAAGGCACGATATTTTTGCCTGTTAAGGGATCTGGGACTTAATTAAGGAGACAAGGCTCACACACATGACTGGATGATATGATGTGTAAAATCAATTGGTATAGAGCAAATGTGCTGTGGGAGTTGGAAGATCAGTGTGGGGTAGAATAAGGTAATGAGGTTTGGAAATCCTTCTAGCTGAGGTAGCATTTAAACAGATATTCTATCTAGTCTCTTTTTAGGCTATTTGGAGGATGAACTGTTCTCATCAACAATATGCTGTTATGTCATCTTTTAGGACTGGGTAATTCTTCAGTGACTTAATTCCAATGAAATATTTCAGTAGAAACTTTTTCAAGCCCGTGACCTCTCTGAGAGCTGACTGTTACTAACCGAATGAGAGGATATCAGGAAACGTAAGGAAACATGCTGGGTAAATAAAAATATCATATAAATATAAGGTATAATTATTACTATTGTGCAAGGCTGAGAGAAGACTGGCTTGATTGAGGGAGATATTTTTGTGACTAATGAGAAATAAATTTGGTTTTTGGGGACTGGATTATGGAGGCCCATGAGAACTAATCAGAAGAGTTTTATTTGGGTCTGTTAAAACATTAACTGTATTAACTAACATTACTCAGATTATCAAGACTTAGTAGTATCATTTCATGAGTGCCTGATACTAATAATAAAGGTTAATATTTATTGAGTAGTATGAAGTGTCATTTAATCTTCACCAGTATTAGTTAGGTACTATTGTCCACATTATATAAGTGAGGGCATCAGGATTTAGGGAGATAAAATAATTTATATGGAGAATGATAGAGAGTACCTTGAGGCCGGAGGTGGGATAGGAATGGGAGTGCTACATTTTGGAGAGTTGACATTTGAGCTAGTACTAAAGGATGAAAAGGAACAAGTCATGGGAAGAACATTCCAAGGCAAGGAATGGCAATTGTATAGACCCTTAGGTCAGAAAGAATTTAGTGTGTTTTGCTTAGCGTGGCTACAGCACTGTGAGCAAGAGGGAAGTAGTATGAGATTAGGACAGAGAGAAATGGGTAGAAGTCAGATTATGTGGGGCCTTGTGGACTATGGTAAAGAGTTTGAATGTTATTTTAAGTGCAGTAGGACACTGTTGAAGGGTTTTTAAGCAGGATAATGATATGATATGCTTTTATGGGTATGTGTGGTAAAAATAATACATAATCTAAAATTTATCCGTTTAACCATTTTTTCAATGTACAATTCAGTGACATTTAGTGCATTCACATTATTTCACCACCGTCCATCTCTAGGACTTTTTCATCATCCCAAACTGAACTTTCATACCCATTAAATCATAACTCTCCATTTAGGGGTAGGACACCCGTGACCTCAAGGCCACGTATGGCCCTCCAGATCCCCAAGTGTGGCCCTTCAACTGAATCCAAACCTTACAGAACACATCCCTTTATTAAAAGGATTTCTTCTATAAAATATGGATTTAGTCAAAAGGCCACACTCAAGGATCCAGAAGGCCACAGGTTCCCCAACGGAACATGGTTGAATAATATTCCATTGTATGTGTTTTGTTTATTGATGCACACTTGGGTTCTTTCCACCTTTTGGCTATTACGAATAATGCTGCAATGAACATTGGTGTACAAGTATCCCTTTGAGTTCCTGCGTTCAATTCTTTTGTGTATATATTCAGAAGTGGAATTCTGGATCATTTGATAATTCTATGTTTAAGTTTCTCAGGAAATACCATACTGTTTTCCCCAGCAGCTGCACCATTTTACGTTCCCACCGCAGGTGCAGAAGAGTTTCAGTTTCTTCACATCCTTGCCAACACTTGTTTTCTGTTTTTTTTTTTTTTTATAATGGCCATCCTAATGGGTGTGAAGTGGTATTTCATAGTGGTTTTAATTTGCATTTCCCCAATGGTTGGTGATATTGAACATTCTTTATTGGTAAAATGTCTACTCAGATCATGACTTTTGTTTTTGAAAGAATATTTTGAGTGCCCTAAGAGAATGGATTGAAGTGGGGTTGAAGAGGAATCTGGGAAACCACTTGAGAAGCAGCTGTAGGAATCCAATTGGAGGTGATGATACTTGGACCACACTCTGCTGCCTTTCTTCAGATCTAGTACTTTATTGGCACTTTCTTTTAAATGTGTCTCCTCTCTTTTTTTATTTTTTATTTTTTTTTGAGACAGAGTCTCACTCAGTTGCCCAGGCTAGAGTGCCATGGTGTCAGCCTAGCTCACAGCAACCTCAAACTCCTGGGCTCAAGCGATCCCCCTGCCTCAGCCTCTCAAGTAGCTGGGACTATAGGCATGTGCCACCATGCCCGGCTATTTTTTTCTATATATTTTTAGTTGTCCAGATAATTTCTTTCTTTCTTTTTTTTTTTTTTTTTTGGTAGAGATGGGGTCTCACTCTTGCTCAGGCTGGTCTCGAACTCCTGAGCTCAAACCATCCTCCCGCCTCGGTCTCCCAGAGTGCTAGGATTACAAGTGTGAGCCACGGCGCCCAGCCTTCCTCTCCTTGATTCTTCTACCTTTGTGCCATATAGACTTTAATTTCTTCTGTAATTTCTGTAGCTGGGTGAGAACTTTCTCCTCGGAACGCTAAAAATATTCAGGAGTTTATATTAGGAGAAATAATGATGAAAGTGATGGTGATTTTATTTTTCGCCTTAAAACTCTCCAGTCGTTACCTGGGGGGTGAATTTGAAGTTTCTTTCTTTGTTTTTTTAGTGATTAGTAAACAATTAATATAGTGACCTAGAAATGAAGATTAAAAAGTTTTTAAGAGCGTAGACTATTGTGGTGGAGGAAGGACTCCGTAATAAAGACGATGCTAAATGGTAGCCGTACTGTATGTCCTGAGCTTCAGTGTTGGCTTGTCAGGTTTCTAGCTAGTGACTCTGTCCTGACCTAGGTGGCCTTCCAGGAGCTGGGTCAGTACTTGAAACATAAAGAAAAATTGGGGAAGTTCAAAGTACAAGTTCCTCTATAATTTGCGGCTCTGAATGTTGCACAGAAAGAAGAGACATTGACTCCTTCCTTTTCTTTCTTTTTCTCGCCTAAGGATTGAGGCTATGAATTATTTTCGTTTCTAATCATTACATTAAAAGTACGTAGGTAAATTACCTTCAGTTGCTAAAGAATTCAAAACTTACTGTCTCTTATTTTTTTCCTATATGAAATCACAGACATAGCTCTCAGAGAATAGAACAGTGTATTCATGTTGATCCTAGGGACTAAAGTGGTAGCAGTGGAAATTGCTTTCTCTTCACTCTTCCACCTTGCCTAATAAATATAAGGCCTAGCCCACTCTGGCAGTAATGACTTGGGTTCCAGGAAAGATCACTTGTTTTCTATCCCGCTCACCCCTTCCCCTTTGGGGTCATTATGAGGTCTAATAGCAGGATTCCTGTGTCACACCTGATGAACTGACTGGTAACTTTGAATTTAGCAGCCCTATCTGTAGCTTTCATTGCTGCTTCATGAAAATATATGAGATTTGAGCAGTAGTTCTCAAACTTTGTTGCACATTGGAATAACTTAGTGCTCTTAAAAAATACTGGTGCCTGGCTCACATCCCCAGACTGTCTAATTTAATTGGTATAGGGTGCGATTAAAAAAAAAACTGTCCAGGTGATTTTAATGAGAAACACTCCCTGAGAAGAGACCAAAGGCAGCATTGTCTCCTTTTAGAAATCTTAGTCATTTTTATTGGCCTTGCTTGGAATTGCTTGTGGAAATAAACCTTTAGATACAGTAGTTTTCAGGCCTTCTTGGGTTGCAAATCCTCATGGGCTTTTGAAATGCTTAACCTGATTTAGGGTCATCTTTTTAACTTCAAGGCTCCAGGGTGTCCTTTCTTCCTGGTAGTTCCTATAACCACTTAATTCCTTGGTGTTCTAGTGTAGAGTGGGATTAAGTGCTCCCAACTTCTCACCTCTTTGCTATTCCCGAAGACAAACCCTTTTCATATTAAATGTTTTACTTAACCCTATAGAAAAATGTTAACAAGTTACAAAGCATATAAATTGCTTACCATACTAGTCCCTATAGAAGTTCCTGATTTCCCTCTGAGATGGGCATTTGGGCTGCTTTTATCTTGTTGAGGGCAGTGCTGGGCAGACACAGTCCATACAGAGTCAAGGCTATGGAGACGTTTCATTCATGAAGGCCTCTTTTCTGAATCTGGTGGTACAATTGGGCCTTAATATACAGTCAATACAGGGCAATGTGAGCTCTTTATGTAAAGTTTGCAACTTACATCTTTGGGCCCCTCACACTGAGAAACACTTGGTTTAAACTAGCCTCTTAATCCCCTGGGATTTATTAGTTTGGGGGCATATCTTCACCAGTGGCCTCTGCCTTGTCCACTGCGTGTGCTTGCTTTCTATGTCTGGCGTTGGTACCCCCACTTGCCCTTCAAGCAGAGTGCATGGTGGCAAGCAGCCTGTCATTTTTAAGCTTGTACCTACTTGGAAGGACTTTACCTCTTAAAGATGAGGCTCCCTGTGTTTGATAATCCCATTCCCCAGCCTGCCCCCATCCCTCAGTAAATCCCCAGTTCTCTGCCTGATGCCATTACTTACAGTCTTGGGATTCGATACTTTTGTGAAGTTTTGTAAAACCTATGAGTTCTTATAGAGCTAGATAGATTCTGAACTTTTGGACTTTTAGCTCTTGCCAGAGTTTAGGTAACTGAAGTCAGTTGGCCTGGGTACAAAATCTTAGGCAGGTTAATCTAAGTCTTAATTTGATTAGCTTTAAAGTGAGAATGATAAAATAACAATAGTAATAATATCTTTCTTGTGGGGTTACTATAAATAAAGGAAATAACCCTTGTGTTTACCTCAGAGTTAGGCACATAATAAGAGCTCATTGACTGTTCACTGTTGTACTGTCTACTGCTACTGTTTTATTGCCTTTGCTATAGAAGTAGGGCGGTGGTTAAGAGTCTGAGCTTTTAAACACTATCTCTACCTATCTCTACCACTATCCAGTTGTATGATGTTGGGCAAATTATTTAACTTCTCCTTGTCTCAGTTTTCTTACTTGTTAAGTGAGAATCTTAACATTAGTATGCAATGTTGAGAATAAAATGAGTTAATTCACATAAGGTGCTTAGAGTAGGATATAGCAAGCGATTATGGTATTGGTTGTTGCTGTTATTTAACCGAAGTTCTCTCTTTGCCTTTGGTTTGATCCTCCCTCTGGGTGCTAGGATAAATAGTGTAACACACAGGTCATACTTGAGGAGACAGAGGAACCAGTAAAGATTTATGAATGAAGAATAAATTTAAGGCCGGGCGCAGTGGCTCACGCCTGTAATCCTAGCACTCTGGAAGGCCAAGGCGGGCGGATTGTTTGAGCTCAGGAGTTGGAGACCAGCCTGAGCAAGAGCGAGACTCTGTCTCTAATAAAAATAGAAAGAAATTATATGGACAGCTAAAAAATATATATATATAAATTAGCCAGGCATGGTGGTGCATGCCTGTAGTCCCAGCTACTTGGGAGGCTGAGGCAGGAGGATTGCTTGAGCCCAGGAGTTTGAGGTTGCTGTGAGCTAGGCTGACACCATGGCATTCTAGCCCAGGCAACAGAGTGAGACTCTGTCTCAAAAAAAAAAAAAAAAAAAAGAATAAATTTAAATATGTAAAAAAACTTAAAAAATTTTTGCTTGGAAATCTAGCATTTCTACTTTCTGAACTCAAGTTGAATGTAAAACCTCTATAGAATAAATATTAGGTTATATTTACCTGATTTTGCTAATAAAGCAAAGTTTAGTAATCCAGTATTGATATTAATGGCATTGTTTTTATAAGATCTATAGGGATTTGTTCTATGTGTGGTAACTAAAGAAATAAGCAGAAGTAGAAGAAAATTTGTAAAGGAGTTAATTCCTAATGTAGTTTTATTTTACTAGAGTAACTAATATACCCAGTTGTGGTATAGTCATGCTTATAGTGAGGTTTGACAGGACAGGTACACTTCAACAAGAGTAGGTGAGTTGTTCAAACCTCGGAGCCCCAGAATTTAGTAGAGGTGCATCAACATCTATGGGGTGGCTGCATGGCAGAGTGTGGGAAAGGAAGAGTAGGAGTTTCCTGAGCACGACAGGTGAATTGGCAGGGCAGAAAATCCCCCCTCTTACACATACCTCAGCACACATACAACTAGTAGAGAAGCTTTGATTATATGCGTTCTGTATTTTCATTTTTTGCATAAGATAATATTTTTTCTTATTTTAGAAATAGGTTTGAAAGAAAATTTCTATACCTGGTTGATCCTGCCAAAAAGAAAAAAAAGGGGGGCAGGATATGAAAGCAAATTTCTAGGGTAGGAATACAGCATCTCTAACTATGCATAACCTGTGTGCTGGTACAGTAAATGTTTGTTGAATGAAAGTGACTGAATGCTCTGTAAGGTTTGTTACCTTAATATTACACTGTATTCATTTTAAGTCTTATCCTCAAACTAGATTTTATTAGTTCAGTTATGTGATCATTTCCTAGTAAGAGAATGAAAATTGGGATATTTTATTTGCCTGTGTTTGGAAGAGTTAAAAAGTTCTCAAGGATTGTTTTCAGCAAGCTGTGAAATATCCTTGTGAAATGTACTATTTTGACTCCAGGTATATTTTTACCTAAAGACTTTTGCTCCATTTGATGTAATCAAAATTTTTTTTTTTTGAGACAGAGTCTCACTTTGTTGCCCGGGCTAGAGTGAGTGCCGTGGCGTCAGCCTAGCTCACAGCAACCTCAAACTCCTGGGCTTAAGCGATCCTCCTGCCTCAGCCTCCCGAGTAGCTGGGACTACAGGCATGAGCCACCATGCCTGGCTAATTTTTTTTTCTATATATATTTTTAGTTGGCCAGATAATTTCTTTCTATTTTTAGTAGAGACGGGGTCTCGCTCAGGCTGGTCTCGAACTCCTGACCTCGAGCGATCCACCCGCCTCGGCCTCCCAGAGGGCTAGGATTACAGGCGTGAGCCACCGTGCCCAGCCCTGTAATCAAAATTTTCTTTGCTGGGCACTTTGGTGATTCATATACTTTATTACTCTGCTGGTCTTTCTAGATTACATAATTGTCATCACCTTCTCTTTTTTAAAAAATTGAAGTATAACCTTTCAGTTTTTTCTTAAACTATGCAAATGCATACCTTCCTCATTTAAAATGTGGGATTGTAAATTTGGAAATA
This sequence comes from Lemur catta, assembly GCF_020740605.2. Lineage (NCBI taxonomy): Eukaryota > Metazoa > Chordata > Mammalia > Primates > Lemuridae > Lemur > Lemur catta. The sequence goes on from NC_059138.1 coordinate 70,469,898, forward strand.
TAGAAAAATGTTCTAACCTGCTTTAGCACTTGTCATTAAATGATCACCATTCATTATTATGTTTGGCATAGTTTTATGAGATATAAACTTAGAAATTATAACTTATTTTTCATCTTAGGTTGGATACTTTCTTAGGTTACCTTATTCCCGTTAGTAATAGCTTCTAGTGACATTTTCAAACATTGGCACACTCTATTTATATTGTGGGAATCCTTGTTAGATAGACATTTTAATTTTCCAATCTGTTTTATCTTTCTTTATTTCTAACTTTCATTTTGGCATCTCTCTTTTTTTTTTTGAGGAGGAATGGCTTTTGGCATTTACATTGGTGACATGTATTTGAATAGACCGAGATCTCTTATAAATCTTTTATGTCTATGGTTTTAGTTACAACTGAGAAATCATTCGAAGAGTTTTATGACCATGGGGGCATTTTTTCAGATATTTTCAATGAACTGACATTTATTACTAATTTCAATTTTGAAAAGGTATGTAAATAAAATTGAAAAAACACCAGAAAGCTTACTTAGTGGTGGAGAAAGTTGTCAAAGAAGATGATATAATTCCAAATCAAAACTATAGAGTCTTTTCTTTATCATTGTATATTTTGTTACTAATACAGATTAAGAACTAATCACCTTTTTTCCCCTTAATTTTACAGAGTTAATAGAGTGGATACAACCTTGCTGAAGATGAAGAATATACAATATTAGAGGAAATTTTTTTCTTTTTTCTTTCAAAAGTCTTGATTGTTTGGTGGCTTGTCTCCAGTTACCACTTTTCAGTCAAGTCTTTTTACTCCATCAGAAATGTTTTTTACAATCTCAAGAAAAAATATGTCTCAGAAATTGAGTTTACTGTTGCTTGTATTTGGACTCATTTGGGGATTGATGTTACTGCATTACACTTTTCAACAACCAAGACATCAAAGCAGTGTCAAGTTACGTGAACAAATACTAGATTTAAGCAAAAGATATGTTAAAGCTCTAGCAGAGGAAAATAAGAACACAGTGGATGTCGAGAATGGTGCTTCTATGGCAGGATATGGTAAGATAACTGTAGAATATTTCTAGTCTCCTCCTGTCCCTGTTTAAAGATAATCATGGAAATTGAACTCATTACTTCATGCATAGATCTTTATAAAGTAATTTTTTCTTGACTTTTTATTTTGAAAATTTTCAAAAGTACTGAAAAATAGGGATAGTATGATAAATACTCATATATTCATCACCTAGATTTAACAATTATTAACATTTTACACTTTCTAAATCTAATTGTTGAATAATTTTTAAAGTAAATCATAGAAATTGTAACATTAGCTGCTAGATATGTAGCTCTTTAAAATATATATATATATCTTTAAAAAGGACCTTCTTCTATGTAATAACATTATCATACCTAGTTTAAATTTTCCTGATTGTCCCAATATAAGCAATCAATCGTATAGCATTTATTAATTCCTAAGAAGCAGGATATGCCTATATCGCCAGTATTGTTTATTGCCACTCTCTCTCACATACTGGATTCCTGCTGTGTTTTATTTAAGTTTCTTATCATGCCATGTTCTCTCTTGCCTTTAAGACTTCAAAAAAAAAAAAACTAAAAAGAGCAAACAGATAAGATAGAATGGCTCTGTCTGGAATTGTGTGTACATGAATGTGTGGACATTTTCTCTATTTTAGTTTTGTTTGTTTAATTAAAAGTTATATATGCACATATTTAAAAAATCAAAATGTGTTATGATTCTTCTAATAAAAAAGAGCAGTTCTTCCCACTCCAGACGGTCTACAAATTTCCCATTCTTTGGAGCCACCCATTTTAAATTCTTCCACCTCATTTATTTGGTGTTTACCTCTATAGCTACATAACATGCTCTATGAGCTACTTTTGATTTTTCAGTTACAGGCATTATCTGTTAACTTCCCACTATGCAAGGTGAGGGTTCAGTTTTTTTCTCACTCAAAAATGCATTCCACCCACCTCTAGGCTGTCTTTGCATATATATGTTCTTCTTGTCCTGCCATTTTCCCTTCATAATTTTGGCTAGACTACTATTCAGTGTTTGCGCTATTATGACTGTGTTAATGATACTCATTACTGAGCCATGTACAGGAGTACCTCAGAGATATTTCAGGTTCTGTTCTGGACCTCTGCAATAAAGTGAATATTGCAATATAGCTAGAAGTCACACAAATTTTTTGGTTTCCCAGAGCATTTAAAACTAATGTTTACACTATGCCATAATCTATTAAGTGTATAATAGCATTATGTCTAAAAAAAACAATGTACATGCCTTAATTATAGAATACTTTATTGTTAAAAACTGCTAATAGTCACCTGAGCCTTCAGTGAGTCATAATCTTTTTGCTGGTGGTGGGTCTTTTTGCTGGCCTTGATGTTGGCAGCTGCTGATTGATCAGGGTGGTGGTTGTTGAAGGTTGGGGTGGCTGTGGCAATTTCTTAAAAGAAGACAATAGTGAAGTTTGTTGCAATGATTGATTCTTCCTTTCAGGAAAGATTTCTCTGTAGCACCTGATGATGTTTGATAGCATTTTACCCACGGTAGAACTTCTTTCAAAATTGGAGTCAATCCACACAAACACTGCTGCTGCTATATGAATTAAGTTGACGTAATATTCTAAATCCTTTGTTGTCATTTCAACAATGTGCACAGCATCTTCATCAGGAGTAGATTCCATCTCAAAAAGCCACTTTATGCGTAAGAAGCAACCCCTTATCCATTCAAGTTGTATCATGAGTTTGAAGCAATTCAGTTTTATCTTCAGGCTCCACTTCTAATTCTACAGTTACTTCCTCCACTGAAGTCTTGAACCCCTCAAAATCATCAATGAGGGTTGGAATCAACTTTTCCTAAATCCCTGTGAATATTAATATTTTGACCTCCTATGAATCATGAATGTTATTTATTTAATTTTTTACTACTCCTCACCTCTCTCAATCACGAATGTTCTTAATGGTATCTAGAATGGTGAATCTTTCTAGAAGGTTTTCAATTTACTTTGCCCAGATCTGTTAGAAGAATCATTATCTATGGCAGGTGTAGTCTTATGAAAATGTATTTCTTTTTCTTTTTTTCTTTTTTTTGAGACAGACTCTTGCTCTGTCGCCTGGGCTAGAGTGCTGTGATGTCAGTCTAGCTCATAAGCAACCTCAGACTCCTGGGCTTTAGTGATCCTCCTGCCTCAGCCTCCTGAGTAGCTTAAAGTTACTGGCTGAATTAATCCCTAACAACAGAGTAAGCCTGTGCTTTGAAGCTTTGAAGCCGGGCATTGACTTCTCTCTAGCTATGACAGTCACAGATGATGTCATCTTCCAATAGAAGGCTGTTTCGTCTACACTGAAAATCTGTTTAGTGTAGCCACCTTCATCAGTGATCTTAGCTAGATGTTCTGGATAGCTTGCTATAGCTTCTATATCAGCACTTGCTGCTTCACCTTGCACTTTAATGTTATAGAGATGCCTTCTTTCCTTAACCTTCAAGAACCAACTGCTAGCTTTAGATTTTTCTTCTGCAGGTCTTCACCCCTTTCAGCCTTCATAGAATTGAAGAGAGTTAGGGCCTTGCTCTAGATTAGGCTTTAGCTTAAGGGAATGTTGTGGCTGATTTGACCTTTTATCCAAGCCACTAAAACTTTCTCCATATCAGCAATAAGGCTGTTTCGCTATCTTATCATTCATGTGTTCACTGGAATAGCAGTTTTAATTTTCTCCAGGAACTTTCTTTTGTAGTCGTAACTTGGCTATTTGGCATAAGAGACTTAGCTTTTGGCCTGTCTTGGCTTTTTGCATTCTTTTCTTAGTAAGCTTAATCATTTCTAGCTTTTAGTTTAAAGTGAGAGATGTGTTACTTTTCCTTAACACTTAACACTTACAGGCCATTGTAGGGTTATTACTTGGCTTAATGTCAATATTGTTCTGTGTAAGGGAATAGGAAGGCCCAAAGAGAGGTAGACAGGGGAATAGCCAGTTGGCGGGGCAGTCAGAACACACATTTATGGATTAAGTTTGCTGTCTTATATGCGTATGGTTCAAGGCCTCCGAAAGCAATTCCAATAGTAATATCCAAGATCATAGATTACTATAATAGATATAATAATAATGAGAAAGTTTGAAATATTGCAAGAATTACCAAAATGTGGCAGATACAAAGTGAGCATGTGCGATTAGAAAAATGGCACCAATAGACTTGCTTGATGCTGGGTTGCTACAAACCTTCAATTTGTAAAAAATGCAGTATCTGTGAAGTGCAACAAAGTGAAGTATGATAAAAATGAGGTATTCCTGTATGACATTATGATTACTTTCCCTTTCCTGTACTTTATTTTTCACCCTAGAATTAATAAGTATCAATTTTTGTTTTCTTTGCCTAGTTTTCCTTCCCATCCCCTATAGTTGTGTAAATATCCTCCTGGTATGGTCAGACATATTAAGTATTTTTTCTCTTTCTTTATCTTGAATAAATCTGTCCTGGAGTCTTCTGACTGGCTCTGGTCTGGACTGTTTGCTCTCGGCCTGCAGCAGTAGATTATAGGATCTCAATTTGCCATCATCCTGGGGATTCCCTTTGCCTAAATCTCTCGGGTTGGATCTCCTGTTTCCTAGAATTATATAGTTTCATCTTCATTGGTTACTCCGTGATTTTAGGGGAACAGATCTTTCAGTAGGTTCCTGAGAAAGGTACAAGGGAGGTAAAGGTCTTGAGTCCTTGTATATCTGAAAAGGTCTTTTTCCATTTAACCCTTATTATACTTAATTATGAGTTTTGCTGGGTATAGAATCCTAGGTTGAAAATCATCCCCCTGAGAATTGTAAAGGCTTTGTTCTGTTCTGGTTTTTATCCCCCTACCTTCCAGTGTTCTTTTTGAGAATCTAATGTCATTCTGATTCTTAATCTTTTGTATGTGGCTTATTTTTTGGAAGTTTATAAGATTTATGTCCCACATTATTCTGAAATTTCTCAGTGATTTGCCTAGATGTGAGTCTCTTTTATACATGTGGTGGGTCCTCAATGGGGACTTTGCATCCTGCAATTTATGTCTTTCAATTCTGGGATATTTTCTTAAATTATTTATTTGATTTCTTCCTGTTTTTTTCATTCTCTCTGGAATATTGTTATTCTGCATTTGGGCCCCCTGAAGCCCTCTAATTTTCCCTTCTTTACTCTATTTTCTATGTCTTTGTCTTTTTGCTTCATTTTTTGAGAGATTTCCTCAGCTTTATTTTATAGCCCTTTATAGAGTTTTTCATTTTGTCTCTCATTTTTTTTTTTTTTTCAGACAGTCTCACTCTGTTGCCCAGGCTTGAGTGCTGTGGTGTCAGCCTAGCTCACAGCAGCCTCAAAGTCCTGGGCTCATGCAATTCTTCTGCCTCAGCCTCCCAAGTAGCTGGGACTACAGGCATGAGCCACCATGCCTGGCTAATTTTTTCTATATATTTTTAGTTGTCCAGCTAATTTCTTTCTATTTTTAGTAGAGATGGGGTCTCGTTCTTGCTCAGGCTGGTCTCGAACTCCTGACCTCGAGTGATCCACCTGCCTTGGCCTCCCAGAGTGCTAGGATTACAAGTTGATGGCAAGTGCTGAGTTGTTGGGTGGTGTTCAATATAGGATGATCTGGCTTGGACATTTCCTTGGATATATCCTTAATATTTCTAATGACTTCTGATGCCAACTACTTGGAGTTAGGCCAAACTTCACAGGTTAAAAGCACAGTCCTCCACAAGACTTCCCTCACTTCAGACTCAAGCTACTAGTTTGAGTGTTCCCAGGCCACTCTCACTTCTGACAAGGTGGCTACAAATTCATGGGTTTCCATTACCCCTTCATGTTTGATGATTCACTAGAATGACTCACAGAACTCACTGAAAGTACTACACAGTACTTTCAACATAAATACTGTATTTTTAACCTGCACTTGGTTGTTGAATCTGCGGATACAGAACCCATGGATTTGGAAGGCTGACTAAAGGACTTGAGCATCTGTGGATTTTGGTATCCATGGTGGGTCCTGGAACCAATCCTCTGCAGATGTGGAGGGCTGACTATACTTACTATTAGTTTTATTATAGCAAAAGGATAGAAATCAGAGGCAGCCAAAGGGAGACATACATAGGGCAAGATCTGGGAGAGTTCCAAATGCAGTTCCCATTATCCTCTTCTCATGGAAGCAGGGAACATTACCCTCCTGGCACATCAAGACATATCAACGCATGATAATATGCAGAGTATTGCCAACTAGGGAAGCTCACCCAAACTCCACTGTACAGAGTTTTTATTGGGGCTTCATTATGTAGGCATGATTGATTGAATCATTGACCATGTGGTTGAACTCATTCTCCAGCTCTGCTCCCCTACCTGGAGGTTGCCTGAAAATCCCCCAACCTTCTAATCATATGGTTTGTCTTTCTGCCATGGCCAGCCCCCATCCTGAGTCATCTTATTAGTGCAAAATATCTAGGGGCCCACTTTGAGTCATCTCCTTAATATAAGCTAATAGGTGTGGTCCCAGAGGCCCACCATGACTAACAAAGACATTCCTCACTCAGGAAGTTCCAAGCATTTAGTGGCTACCTCCCAGGAACCGGAGACAAACATCAGCTAAATTCTTCATTACACAGTATCAGTGTGTTTTATTTCTTTGGAATTATCTCTAATATCAGTGTATTTAGGTCTTTCCTCTTTCGCGGGTCAGATACCTAGAGAAGTACTTCCAATGTGTTGCTGCAGAGTGTAGAGCTGTAAGTGTTCTGGGATCTGAGTGAGAGAAAAAGGCTGGATGAGGAGGGGTGGTTTCAGTACTCACTGTAGTTTTCAGTGTGGGTACCCAGGCCCTCAACTGCTTTACGTGCTTCAGAAAATACATCTCAGAGCTTCTGTGGTGGCGGAGGTTTTGGAGTGATGTAGAAGATTTAGGAATCAAAATTGCTTCATAGACAGATTTCACCTATTCATTCTGTTTTTAGTCCCTTCTTTACCCTTATTTTCAATAGTATCTGGCGTAAAATTCCTGGGCCTTTTGGGGTGGGGTTCTATGGAGAATATTGGATTGTCTCTTGGCTTTTGTTACTTCTCATTTAAGATTCATCTTTTTCAGGTCTGCTGAGTCAGTTACCTTCCAGCTTCTGAAGTTTTGTTGTTGTTATCTCGTTTTTTGTTTTATTTGGCCTTGTGGATTTATTCCTTAAAAAGAAAAAGAGAAAACACCTTTATTGTTTTGTTGGGTTATCTAGAGTCAGCATAGGTTAGATGCCTATGTTCAGTTTACCATCTTTACCTGGAAATGCCCTGGTAAAGACACTTTCTATTTTTCCTTCTCCCCTTTATGATAATTTTCCTGAAGTGATGAGGGTTACTCTGCATTTGCTCTTAAGGATCAAATTTAGATTCCTAGAGATGAAAGAGTGGGTGTAAACTGAGATGGAGGTACTTGTGACAGATACAGATGCATAAATTATATTGTTTTCAATTTTGTTTCCCTTTCTTCACATCCTCATCAGCATCTGTTATTCCCTGTCTTTTTGATAAAAGTCTTTTTAACTAGGGTGAGATAATATCTCATTGAGGTTTTGATTTGCATTTCTCTGATAATTAGTGATGTTGAACATTTTTTAATATACCTGTTGGCCATTTGTATATCTTCTTGTGAGAAATGTCTATTCAGATATTTTGCCCGTTTTTAAATAGTTTTTTTGGATAGTGAGTTGTTTGAGCTTACATATTCTGGTTCTTAATCTCTTGTCAGATGGGTGGTTTGCAAATATTTGTTTCCTTTGGTGTGCAGAAGCTTTTTAGTTTGATGTAATGTCATTTGTCTATTTTTGCTTTGGTTGCCTGTGCTTTTGCAGTCTTTCTCCCAAAATCTTTGTCCAGACTAAAGTCCTAAAACATTTCCCCAACGTTTTCTTCTAGTAGTTTCATAGTTTTAGGTCTTAGATTTAAGTCTTTAATCTATTTTGACTTGATTTTTGTATATGGTGAGAGATTGGAGTCTAGTTTCATTCTTCTGCATATGGTTATCCTGTTTTCCCAGTACCATTTATTGAAGAGACTGTCCTTTCCCCATTGTATTTTCTTGGCACCTTTGTTGAAAATGAGTTGGCTGTAAATATGTGGATTTATATCTGGATTCTCTATTCTATGCCATTGGTCTATGTGTCTGCTTTTATGCCAGGACCATGCTTATTTAGTTACTATAGCTTTGTGTGGTATATTTTGAAGTCAGGTAGTGTGATGCCTCCAGCTTTGTTCTTTTTGCTCAGGATTGTTTTGACTCTTTAGGGTCTTTTGTGGTTTCATAAAAATTTTAGGATTGTTGCTTCTATTTTTGTGAAGAATGTTATTGGTATTTTGATATGGATTGCATTGAATCTGTAAATTGCTTTGAGTAGTATTGTCATTTTAACAGTATTCTTCCAATCCATGAGTATGCGATATCTTTCCATTTTCCTTTTTTTTAAACAGATTTTTTTTTTTTTGAGACAGAGTCTCACTCTGTTGCCTGGGCTAGTGCTGTGGCATCAGCCTAGCTCACAGAAACCTCAAACTCCTGGGCTCAACCAATCTTCCTGACTTAGCCCCTTGAGTAGCTAGGATATAAGTGCCCAACACTGCACCTGGCTAAATTTTTTTTTTTTTTTTTTGTAGAGACAGGGTCTCTCTGTGTTGCCTGGACTGCTCTTGCACTCCTGGCCTCAAGCGATCCTCCCAACTTGGCCTCCCAAAGTGATGGTACTATAGGCATAAGCCACTGTGCCCAGCCGAATGTGTGCTTTAATAGGCAAAGTGAGTTTCTTGTAGGCAGCATATAGTTGGGTCATGTTTCTTTATTCATTCAACCACTCTATGTCTTTTAATTGGAGAATTGAGTCCATTTATGTTCAGTGTTATTACTGATAAATAAGGACTTACTACTGCTATTTTGTTGATAGTTTTCTGGCTATTATTGTAACTCTCCTCTTTCTTTCTTTCTGTCTTTTTTTGTGGTTAAGTGATTTTCTCTGGTAGTATGTTTTAATTTGTTGCTTTTTATTTTCAGTGAATCTATTATCAGTTTTTACATTGTGGTTATATTATAGGCTTACAGAAAAATCTTATAGATATATCACATTATTTTAAAGAGATGACAACTTAGATCACAAAGTAAAAAATAGAAAACAACAAAGAAAAAATGAAATAAGAAAACAAACCTAAACATTAATTTCATCCCTTCCCACATTTTGACTTTATGTTGTCCCAGTTTGTTTATTTATTTATTGAGACAGAGTCTTGCTTTGTTGCCCAGGGTAGAGTGAGTGCCATGGCGTCAGCCTAGCTCACAGCAACCTCAAACTTCTGGGCTCAAGTGATCTTCCTGGCTCAGCCTCCCGAGTAGCTGGGACTACAGGCATGCGCCACCATGCCCGGCTAATATTTTCTCTATATATTTTTAGTTGCCTAGCTAATTTCTTTCTATTTTTAGTAGAGATGGGGTCTCGCTCTTGCTCAGGCTGGTCTCAAACTCCTGACCTTGAGTGATCCTCCCGCCTCGGCCTCCCAGAGTGCTAGGATTACAGGCAGGCATGAGCCACTGCACCCGGCCTGTTGTCCCAATTTATATATTTTTTATATTACCTTTCTCAACAGGTTGTGGTAGCTATTACTGTCTTTGATAGATTTGTCTTTTGGGCTTTATTATAACTTATGAGTTGATTGCATACCACAATTACAATATTATTTTGGATTTTTCCAAGTACTTAATACACCAGTGTTTTTTTTTACCTTCAAATGTTTTCTTTTTACCTGTTACTGTTGTTTTTTTTTTTTCAGATTGAAGAATTCTCTTTATCATTTCTTATAAGATGGGTCTGGTGGTGGTGAATTCTCTCAGCTTTTGTTTGTGTAGGAAAGTCCTTTTTTCTCCTTCAAGTTGGAAGGATAGCTTTGCTGGATAGAGTATTCATGGATGACAGTTTTTTTCTTTCAGCATTTTGAAAATGTCATCTTACTCCCTCCTGGCCTGTCTGGTTTCTATTGAAAAGTCTGTTGCCAGACAAATTGGAGCTCCTTTATATGATATTTGCTTCTGTTTTCTTGCTGCTTTTAGGATCCTCTTTTTGTCCTTGACCTTTGAGAGTTTGATTATTATATGCCTTAGTGAAGTCTTATTTGGGTCAAATATGTTTGGTGTTCTCTGACCTGCCTGTCCTTGGATATTGATCTCTTTCTCAAGGTTTGGAAAGTTTTCTGTTATTTCTTTGAATAATCTTTCTACCTCTTGCTCTTGTTTACCTCCCTCTTGAACACCAATAATTCTTATATTTGGTCTTTTGAGGTAATTTTCTGTATCTTATAGGTGATCTTTATTCCTTTTCATTCTTCTGTCATTTTTCTCTTCTGACTGTATATTTTTAAGTAGCCTGTCTTTGAGCTCACTGATTCTTTCCTCTGCTTGATCTACTTTGCTGTTGAGAGCCTTTAATGAATTTTTTAGTTCAACAAATGTATTTCTTACTTCTAAGATTTGTTTGATTTTATTATTTCTATCTCTTTGTTACATTTCTCTGATAAATTTCTGAATCACTTTTTTGTGTTACCTTAAAGACCACTGAGTTTCCTAAAACTGCTATTTTGAATTCTTTGTCAGAACATTCACATATTGCTATCTCACTAGGTTCATTCACTGGTTCCTTGATTTGTCTATTTGGGGAGGTCATGGTTTAGTTTGCTGTTGTTTCTTGTGGATATCTTTGCATTGAAGGATTAGTTATTTATTTCAGTCTTCTCTGTCTGGCTTGTTTTGATTTTTATTGGCTGTGTCTGCTCAGAGATTCTTGTAATTTATGTGTTAATTTTCTTTCTTTCTTTTTTCCCACTTGGTTGCCGCTACTTTTTCAGCATTAGATGGTACCTTAAGTTCAGGATTGCCTTGGTTGTAGTAAACAGTGCCCTTCTTCCCAAATGGGGGAGGTCCCAAAGGGGATATTCTGGTAGTGCAGGGTGGCTGGCTAGGGGTTCATGCCCAGGGGACTTGTGGAACAAACCTTCTATAGTGTGATGCTGTTGAACAGCCACTATGATTTGGCATCTTCTTTAGCCGAATTACAGTACAGGATTTTCAGAGCTGGGAATGGTAGTCCTGCTTCCCCTTTTTGTCTCTGGCTGTCCTCAGGATATTTTTCCCTTCAGGCACTTCTGATGCTTCCTGTGGGTTGAGGCAGGGACAGGTATCCTGCCAGGGATGGTGGTTAAGCTGGTTGTCCACCTCATTCTCACTTTTTCCAGTGTGGAAACTGTGAGTTAGGGGGAAATTTTCCATGTGCTTGGTGCTGGGTGGATTGGAGAGAGGAGTGTCATAGATATGGAAGTCAAATTCTCTTAATGTCTGCTCAGAATTTTTTCACTTCTTTGTGGCCCAGGGAACTGTCTCATCCTCTTCATATTTGAGTTCTGGGATATTTCTGTTGATAGTCTTGGCACTGTATATCTATTTTTGATTTTCTGTTGAGGGAAATGAAGCCAGTTTGCTTCTATGCTGTTGTTTTGGAACTGGAACTCTCCATTACACATTGTATTTTAAAAACTGTTTTAATACTTAGTATATAGCAGGGATATTTCTGTGTCAGTGAATATATACATACATCATTTAATGGCCACATGGTATCTAAACAGTTCTTTGAAAAAAATTTTTTTTACAAATTTCTGATTATAAAAATATGTTTATTGTAAATATTCAAATATTACAGAAATATACAACAGATAAGCAAAAGTAGAGCAGAAATAATTCAGTTAATTTGGTATATATCAGGGTTGGCATACTTTTTTCTTAAAGGGCTAAATAGGAAATATTTTTGGCTTTGTGGATTATATGATATCTGTTACAATAAATGAGCATGGCTGTGTTCCAGTAAAACTTTCATTTTCAAAGATAGGTAGCTATCCAGCTGTAATTTGCCAGTTTATGGTATATATACATATTCCAACACATTGCTTTATTTTGAACAAAAATGAGGTTATACTATGCACACTGGTTTGCAACTTATTTATTTTCACTTAACAACTATGGATATATTTCCATGTTATACATATAGGTCTGTCTCATCCTTTTTAATGACTTAATATTGTTTCATAAATATGCCTTTCTTTCACTTATTCTATAATGATAAATAATTTGTTGGTACTTTTGTGTTTTTTTTTCAGTGCTACAATATGTGTATGAAGTATATGTGTATACATTTCATGTTTGTGTGAATGTTTCAGAAAGATAGATTTTCTAATAGTGGAGTTGTGAGGTCAAGGATATGTACACATTAAATTTATTAGACATTTGTCAGATTGCCCTCCAGAATAGTTCTATCAATTTACCTTCTTACTTACCACTTTCCCACCAGTGGAAAAGTGCCAGTTTATTCATACTTTTCCAATTCTATTTAATTTTAAATGGCATCTAATTGTTTGCTTTTGCATTTATTTTCTTTCAGGATAGGTTAAACTGTTTTTCTTATGTTTGTTGGCTATTTGTATTTTTGTATGTATGAGAACGAATTGTTTGGGTCCTTCGATAATTTTTCTACTGGGGTATATGTTTATTATTTGACTGATTTTTTTATAAAGACATTAATGCTATCTATCATATGTTACAAATGTTTTTCTTCTTCAAATATTTTTAAAAAATCCTAGTCTACAGTGAACTGTTACTATTTCAAAGGCTGTGGACAGATTAAGTCAACTTTATAGATAACTATCTGTAAATTTTGGACAGTAGTTTGTGCTTTCTCTTTAATATATAATCATTTTTAACTGCCTTATGTATTTTTTCCACATTCTTAGTCCTCTCTGATGTAATTTTGTTTCTTCCTATGTAATATTCTCTCTTGGATTTTGTGGTTGGTCTAGAACAATGCATCAGGGATACTTGCTCTAAGCCTCACATGGACTGCTCTGGAACGCTTTGCAGTTGGTGCATGGTTTCCTATACCTGGTTCTGAATCCCCAGCAACCAATCCTTAACCACCTTAGGCTTTTCTGTTCAAAGACTGACCCTGCATTCTTTTAAGGGTTTTGGTTTTCTTATCTATCAGTGTAGCTAAACACTTAAAAAAAATAGACTCCACAAATATTTTAGGGGAATAATTTAATGTTAATATTTAAATGTTCTTCTGCAAATAAAAAAATCATTAAAAAACAGTTGCTTTTCCACACAAATCTACCAAAAATTTCCTTTAGTAAAATGAGATTAAAATTTCTTTCTTTAATCAGTTTTTCAAATGTATAAACTATTATAGAAGTAATGAATGGAAACAGTATTATAAACATTTTCAAAAAGCAAGCTATTTTAGGGTATCTTTTATATTAATAGTTAAAACCAGTTTAGAAAAAAATTTTTAAAACAAGGACTTCTGGGAAGATGGAGATCCATCTCTTTCCCATTTCTATGTTATCTCAACAACAGAATGGAGGGGACAGAGGAAAGAATCAGTGAATTGGAAATAAGAATGTATTAATATCCAATCTAAACAACAGGCAGAAAAATAAACAAATTCAAAAAAAAGAATGGAGCTTCAGGAACTTGTGGGACTGTAACAAAAGATCTAATGTTTATGTCATCAGAGTTTCAGAAGGAGAAGAGAATGAAGGCAGAGCTGGAAAAGTACTTGAAGAAATAATGGCTGTGAACATCCCATATTTGGCAAAAGACACAGACCTCGGCCGGGCACGGTGGTTCACGCCTATAATCCTAGCACTCTGGGAGGCCGAGGTGGGCGGATTGTTTGAGCTCAGGAGTTCGAGACCAGCCTGAGCAAGAGTGAGACCCCGTCTCTACTAAAAAAAAAAATAGAAAGAAATTAGCCAAATAACTAAATATATACCGAAAAAATTAGCCGGGCATGGTGGTGCATGCCTGTAGTTCCAGTGACTCGGGAGGCTGAGGCAGGAGGATTGCTTGAACCCAGGAGTTTGCAGTTGCTGTGAGCTAGGCTGACGCCACGACACTCTAGTCTGGGCAACAGAGCAAGACTTTGTCTCAAAAAAAAAAAAAAAAAAAGACAAAAAAACAAAAAAGACGCAGACCTCAGATTCAAGAAGCTGAGTGAACTACAAGTAAGATAAACTCATGCCAAGATACATCACAATTAAAATTTGGAAAAAAAAATGGTACCTTACCTATAGGTGAAAAACAACTTTTGGAATTTTTCTTTACATGTAAAATTTATATATTTACATATATAGAATGCTCTATAATCTCATTTACATAGCACTCCAACAGCAGTAGAATATACATGTTTTTCAAAAGTCCATGGAATAGTCCCCAAAATAGATGATATCCTGGGCCATAAAACAAACCACATCAAACTTAAAAGAACTTAAAATCATACAGAGTCTATTCCCTGACCACAGTGGAATCAAACTAGAAATCAATAATAGAAAGATAATAGGAAAATCTCTAATAGTTGGGAACTGGACAACATAATTCTAAATAGTCAATGAGTCAAAGAGGAAGTCTCAAGAAATAAATACATTGAACTGAATAAAAAGGAAAATGCAACTTTGAAAATTCAACTGAATAAAAATGAAAATGCAACGTGGATAAAGCAGTGCTGAGAGGGAAAGTCTTGATAATTTAAGCTCCTACCTCAAGAACCTAGAAAAAGACAAGCAAAATAAACCAAAAGCAAGTAGAAAGAAGAAAATCTTAGCAGAAATCAGTGAAATTGGAAACAGGAAAACAGATAAAATCAATGAAATAAAGATCTTGTTTTTTGAAAGGGTCAAAAAAATTGACAGACTTCTCACAAGACTGAAAAGGAAAAAAAGACAAATTATCAATATCAGGGAAAACAAAGTATCACTGCAGACCCTGCAGAAATCAAAAGGATAATAAGGGAACACTATGAACAGCTCTATGTACATAAAGTTGATAGCTTAGATGAAATGAATCAGTTCTTCAAAAAACAGAAACTGCCATAATTCAACCAATATGTTATAGACAATTTGAAGAGCCCTATAACTATTTGGGAAATTGAATTTGTAATTTAAAAATTCTTCCCCCCAAAAACTCCAGGCCCAGGTGGTTTGGCTGGAAAATTCTATCAGAAGTTTAGGGAAGAATTTAATTCTATGTGATCTTTTCCAGAAAATAGAAGAGAAGGGAATATTTCCCAGTTAATTTTATGAAGCTGGTACTACCCTTGTACCAAGCCCAGACAAATACAATGTAAGAAATAAAAACTGCAGATCAATATCCTTCCTGAGTATAGATGCAGAAATTCTTAAGAAAATATTAGCAAACAGAATTCAGCAACATATAAAAAGAACTAAACATTAAGTGGTGTTTATTCCAGAAATGCAAGGCTGGTTTAATATTTGAAAATCAATCATTGTAATATTGTACACCAAATTAACAGACTAATAGGAAGGAAATGGGTGTTACTGTAAGAGGGCAACATAGGGATCCTTGTGGTGATGGAAATATTCTACATCTTGACTATCAATGTAAGCATTCTAGTTTTGATATTGTACATATTAATAGCTTTTTAAGATGTTACCATTGGGGGGAAAACTGGGTAAAACGTATTAGAAATCTCTGTAGTTATTGTTTCTGAAAACTCTTTGTATATCTACAGTTATCTCAAAACAGAAAGTTAATTTAGCAATTAAGGGAAAAAACCCTAAACCAAACTTGTAAAATGGGTAGTTCTTGGATTCCAGATGTGTTTAAAGGAAAGACAATCTCAAAATTCCTATTAGAAATGATTTTGATGTGGCTATTTCAAACATAGCTTATTTATGGTGATTTTATATCATGTAGGCAAATCTGTTACCTTGCATTTCTTTTCTCGAGAAAAATTAGGTGTATTTTATGTACTGAGGCATTTAATTTGTATTTAATGTTTGATGAGAACATACCTTGGTCCACTCATGATATCTAAGTAGTGTGCCTTGCAATCTTAGGTGGGGAAGTAATAAAATATTTGTTGAATGAGGTAATTTATTCAGCACTCAGTGGGAGAAGGTAGCTATATTAAAAATGTAAAAGATTAAACAATGAATGTACATTATTAATCATAGAGTTGATGAGGTTTTTGAAAGCACTTTCACCCAGCAATATTCTCTTTGCTGTGATGTGTAGTTTGTATTCTTAAGAAGCATTCTTGTTTTACTGTCACCTTCATAATAAATCTTTACACTAGATAAACTTTGAAAATCAAGAAGTGACTTCTAAATTTTCTTACTTGTACCATTAAGCTGATATCTAGTGGTGGTAAAATAGCAATTTGAATTTGAAAAATATTAATGAGGAATAGTTTTTTATTTGTACAATATATATTATAAACACTTCTGTGTTTTATTTTCATTAGTCATTTTGTACTTTACAGTTTTATTTTTTTGTGTGTACATTCATGTTTACATTTATTTAGATCTGCCTTTCTGCACTACAGATTTGTGGCAGCTAACATTAAGAGTACAAACAAGGCCGGGCGCGGTGGCTCACGCCTGTGGTCCTAGCCCTCTGGGAGGCCGAGGCGGGTGGATCGCTCGAGGTCAGGAGTTCGAGACCAGCCTGAGTGAGACCCCGTCTCTACTAAAAATAGAAATAAAAATTATCTAGTCAACTAAAAATATATATAGAAAAAATTAGCCGGGCATGGTGGTGCATGCCTGTAGTCCCAGCTCGGGAGGCTGAGGCAGTAGGATCGCTTAAGCCCAGGAGTTTGAGGTTGCTGTGAGCTAGGCTGACGCCATGGCACTCACTCTAGCCTGGGCAACAGAGTGAGACTCTGTCTCAAAAAAAAAAAAAAAAAAAAAAGAGTACAAACAAGAAAATAGCATTGAGGTGTAAATAAAAGATAAGTAAGAGACATATGACATAAGTAGGGAGTCTGCAAGGGCATGTGTACTTGCTGTTTGTGCCAGTCCTATGACTGGTTACCCTCAGATTTATTCTTTACCCTTTCTCTTTTCTGTTTTAAAGGGAGAGTGATTACAGTAGGTGGCATTTTTCAAGTTCCCAAATCAGCTGGCTTCTGCCTGGGTTCAGCCATTGGGAAGTATTGACAGGAGTTTGGAAAGTAGGAGGAAAGGAAAGTATTTTTCTCCCTCTCTGCACCCCTTTGTAGTGCCAACTTCTGCCAGACAGCCTGCCTTAGTTCTGTTTTTCTACTTGGTGACCTTGGACTTGGGCTCTGGTAAATTACTGCTTTCTCCCTCTGATCTATAGTTTTAGGGATGATAGTGACTTCCTGCTGTGCCTCACAATCTCTGATTATGTTTAGCATAGTTAGGATCTTTTTATACCCAATATCTTTAGCATATTTAATAACAGCGTAGCCTTCTTTTGATTTTTATGTACTGTGAAATAATCAGGCTAGGTACAGTTTTGATAGTATCTATGTTCTTATGTGCCTTTGTGATGACCTATTTTTTTTTCTTCTTAAACTGATTGATTTCATCTCCCAGAATAGAGAAGTTTAAGCAGAAATAGAGCAACCTTAAAGGATTTTATTTCCTAAATCTGATCCTCATGTCGTTCTTAACAATGATACCACTTACCAAACACATGTAGACCTTCAGCAAATGTTCATTTCAAATATTTGTTGAGTGTCTGCTGTGTGATGGAGCAACAAACTGGGTGAGCTAAGAGTAAAAGGATGGGATATGACATGGTCTCCAGTTTCAAGTTGCTTTTAGAGGTTCTGAACAGGGCTTATGATGTGGAAGGGGTTCTTATTGTTAGCACCTTCAGTGACAGGGCTTTGTGGGAAAGTATTATGAATTCCCATATAAAGTAAGTATATAATTCCCATAAATATATAGTCCTGTGACATGTGGACATAAAGTTGTATTGTGAATACAGAGAAAGGGGGATGTTTGGTGTATTTGAAAGAACTCCCAAGTTCAGGAAACTACCGTTTTGTTCTGGTTTTTCAACTAAGTGATTTGATATCATGGAGCAAGGTAATTATGATCTCTTAGTCTCCTGTTTTATAATATTTTATTAAGACAATTGATTTCAGAAAATTTAAAAGGAGCTATATATTTAATAATAATTTAGAAGATTGTTAAGTCATCATATAGTTGTTTCCTATCCATCTCAACTTTTTCTTTAGTTGCTAATTCCTAATTCTAACTCTAATCAGTGATTAGACTGTACCTTTATAATTCATGTCACACCTCAGCTTGGTGTCAAGCCTCCTGGAGCTTTAGCTTCATTTTATGTTAATGTGCTGTGTTAATAGTGTATCACCATTATTCTTTCTAGCCTTCTTTGGCCTCGGTTGCTACTTCTTCAGATATTACAAAGGAGGTAATTGCCAGGGAAAAACAGATCCAATATTTATCATTGAGTCTCACTGTGGAAGGTTTTTAAAAAATATATAATTCTCTATTTACCAAATACTGTTGCAACTGAAAGGTCTTAATAAAGAAATGTCTCCTCTCCCCAATCTTTTATTTTGAAAATTTTCAACTCTACAGAAAATTTAAAAAAATTGTATGGTAAACGTCATATATTCTTCATTTAGACTCACCATTTGCTAACATTTTTTCCTATATCTGCTTTATCTTTTTTTCCTACATCTGCTTTATCTTTCTTTCTCTCTATATACAAATATCTTTACTTATTTCTTTTTGGTACCATTTGGAAAGTCTCATTCTTCCATGACTAGACTTCCTCAAATAGTTTTCCCCTCATTTTATATTAATTTGTATTTTTGATAAGCATTTTCTGATCACCCTCTTCCACCACTTACCACCACTACTCTACTGCTTTATTCTTATATCTTTTTTCCTTTTTAAAAAATTGAGCAAATTATCTGTAACATAAAATTTGTCATTAAACCATTTTAACGTGTCCAGTTCATTGGTATTAATTACATTCATAGTGTTGTGCAACCATTACTACTGTCTCTTTCCAAAACTTTCACTATTCTAAATAAGAAACTTTATAACCATCCAGGAATGAATCTTTATTCCCCCCTTCACCTGGCCCTTGGTAACCTCTAATCTACTTTCTATCTCTATAAATTTGCCTATTCTAGATATTCTATATAAATGGAATTGTACAATATTTGACCTTTGGTGTCTGGTTTATTTCACATAGCATAATGTCTTCAAAGTTCATCTGTATCATAGCATGTATCAGAACATCATTCCTTTTTGTAGCTGAATAATATTCCATCGAATAATCCCTACTTTTGTTTATTCATTTATCTATAGATGGACACTAGGTTGTTTCCACCTATTGGCTAGTATGAATAAAGCTGAAATGAACATTGGTTTGTAAGTACCCCTTAGAGTCCATGCTTTCGATTTTGTTTTTTGGTATATACCTAGGAGTAGAATTCCTTGGTCATATGGTAATTCTATGTTTAACTTTTTGAGGAAACGCCAGACTTTTCCACAGCAGCTTCACCATTTTATATTCCCATCGGTAATGTATGAAGGTTTCAATTTCTCCACATCCTCGCCAACACTTACTTTTCATTTCTTTGATTATAGCTATCGTAGTAGGTGGTATGTCATTGAAGTGGAATATCATTGAAATTTTGCTTTGCAGTTCCCTAATGACTAGTGATGCTGGACATCTTTTCATGCACTTATTGGTCATTTGCATATCTTCTTTAGAGAAATGTCTATTCAAGTCCTTTGCCTATTTTAAAAATTGGTTTATCTTTTTGTTCAGGAGTTATGAAAGATTTTTATATGTTCTGGATAGTAGATCTTTATCAGATAAAAGGATTTGCAAATATTTTCTCTTATTCTGTAGGTTATCTTTTCACTTTCTTGATAATGTCCTTTGATGCACAAAAGTTTTAAATTTTGATGGAGTCCAATTTATCTATTTTTTTCCTTTTGTTGCTCATGCTTTTCTGATACTTTACTAACAGAACAACCATTAGTAAATTTATCTGTTGTTAGGTGATTTTTCCCCTAGTGGTCCCAGATTAGGGCTTGGACTGCTTTTTTGGTCCAGGATCAACAAAAAATAACAATATGAGTTGCCACTAATTATATACCTGGTATAGGCTAGGTGACTTTGGGAAGTCTGAGAAAAGAGAATTCTAAGGCAGAAAAGGCTCATATTATTCTTACCAGGTAAATTCTACTAAGACCTCATAACTTTCCAAAGAGTTTTAGAAGATATAGTCTTCCCCATCATTTTTCTGGAAGAAATTTGAGTCAGAACTACCACTGGTGTGCCTACTGCACTGAACAGGTTTCTGACATTTGTCCTTGACCATAGCCTCCATGTTTCTGCATTTCATTGACTCTCTTACTTAGCTAGCTTTTTACTTTACCTGCCTAGTCCACAGTATTCTTTACAAACTTCTTAAGAAACTGAAGGTAAATGGGTTACTTTACAGAGGGATACCATTTTGAACCAGACTTTAAATTTGTTATATTGTACTAGAAAATTAGAATTTCCCCCACATCTGTAACTCTGAAATTCCTTTTGGAAACTCTTTATGTGATGCTATTGATTAAAATAATTAGACTTTTTTCCTGTTTATGATATGAGTACATTCTCTCTGATATGTTTTCTCTTGGATAATCCAATAATTGTTCACCTTTTTCCCTCAAACTATAAAAACACAAATATTAAGTGCTTTATTAATGTTTAATATGCTTTATTCTGATTTTTCCCCCTAGCGGATCTGAAAAGAACAATTGCTGTCCTTTTGGATGATATTTTGCAGCGCTTGGTGAAGCTGGAGAACAAAGTCGACTATATTGTTGTGAATGGCTCAGCAACCAACAGTACCAATGGTACTAGTGGGAATTTGGTGCCAGTAACCACAAATAAAAGAATAAATGCATCAGGCAGCATTAGATAGCAGTCGAAGATCACCTTGTGCTGCTACATCCACTGTGGATTGTATCCTCTGGCAGAGAAGCTTTTTAATCGCTGGCTAGGACAGCTTTTCAGTAAAAGCTCTACACATTTTCAAGGAGTATGCTGGATCCACGGAACTCTAATTCTGTATATAAAATTTTAAAAGTAATTAGTTTGCTTTCAGGCAAATCTCTTCAATGCTGTACTGTATCCTTAAAGGGAATTTGGTAACATGGTTGATGTAGTAAGCAGGTAGGTGATTTTTGTCTAAATCTTTTGTGTTTCAGATTAAGCCGAAACAAAAACACTGAAAGACATGGATTCGTTTCTATAAAATATTTATTTAAGTATGTAACATGTTTTTCAGATAAGTGAAGCATATTGTTATTGATTAATCATTCTTTGTTCTCAATAGATATAACTGTTAGACAAAGGCTATTAGAAAATGTGCTTACTTCCAGTACTATATTTTGTTACTCAGATTATGAGCAGAGAAAGGAAATATAATGTTGAAAATAATGTTTTGCAACCATGACCCAAAGAATGTGTTCATTTGCACTATCCTTCAAAATAACTGAAGGTTTAATTATTGTATATTTAAAAAAATTACATTTATACGAGTATAATCTTTCTGAAATGGGTAGCAGCCACTGTCCATAACCTATTCTAAATATTGGGGCAGTTTATTAACAACATTAAAATAGTAGTAAACTGTAATCTCATACTTAAAATTTTCTTGTATTCTGAAGAGTAAAAGATATTTTTATGATGAGATTAAAAATAACTAGATGAGATTAAAAATAACTAAAGTATTCATGATTTTTCACATACATGAATGTTAAAAGTTTAACCCCTTGAGTATCTGTGCTGTCAAGAAAGCACATTATTTCCATACTTGGGTAATTTTTGCTTTTATTATGTTGGTGAGGAAGGGACTGAGGTATTTGGGAGACTGGGACTCTTGAGGATTTTAGCCAGATGTATATAATAAAGATACTTGTGCTACAATAAATTGCTTGGAAAATGTTAACATTATATTATATAAGAGTATCCTGCTTTATGAAATTTTGGATTTGTATAAGAGATACAGTAGATAACCATTTTATATAATGACCGCTTAAAATAATTAAGAACATTTAAAATATAAATTATGAAGATGACTATCTTTTCAAGAAAAAAAGCTACTGTATATAAGAGATTCTAATCTTGGGTAATTCTAGTATGGAATAAAGTACACCTTTATTTAAATTTCCCTTAGCAAATCTAATTGCCATATGGTGCCCTATATTTTATAGTATTTATTCTCTATAATAACTGCTTAAGAGCAGCTAGCTTCTAGATTCAGACTGTATTGAATTTAGTTTGGGATACTGTATTGTTCATTATTACAGTATGCTACCACAGGTAGCAATAATTATAGTATTTTATTAAGTATGTGAAAATATTGTTCCATGAAAGATAGATTTCCAAACTCTGTTCTCTGTACTCTACCTTTATGTGTACATATTAATTATATACCATTGCCAGGTGAAACTTGGAATAATTGTTCAGTCTCTTTTATTAGATGTGGACATTCTTGTTTTTTGTTTTCAGGGATCAAATAAAATATATCATTTGTATTTACAAAGTGTTTTTATTTAACAGTGGTTGTACATTTAATAAATGATAAATGATTGAAAGGAATCTTAAGATAATTTTGAGTTTTGATCATTTTAGGCTGACACAGGCATGTAAGCACTACCATAATCAAGATAAATAGAATATTTCCATCATCCTAGAAAATTCTCTTGTTTTCCCTTGTAGTTTGTCCCTTTCCCCTGGCCCTGGCATGCACTGATCTATATTTTCTCTCTAAAGCTTTGCCCTTTCCAGAATGTCCCATAAATGGAATCATATATTACTTAGTTTTTGTGTTTGGCTTTTTCACTTAGCATAATGCTTTTAGGATTGTAGCATGTTAAAGTAAAGAGGGGCAGCCCCAGTGGAGGGGCCAGGCTTAGGCAATCTAAAGTATGTTTTTCACTAATTTTTCTTGGTTCTGTCTATAGGATAGAGGTCTTAGGTAGATAGTTAGGATCTCTGGCTTTTCTAGGGACAAGGGTACCTGCTTTGGTGCTATCTCCAGCAATTCTCCACCTGGGAAGAAGGATAAGGGCGGGCACTCCATTTTGCTGTTGCCCCACCCTTAATCCTATCCCGAGCAACTGCTACACCTGGAGAAGGAGGGAATGCTTTGTCAATCTGGGAATTCCCCAGCCCAGGCATGATAGAATTTAGAAAGTGACCTAGAGTAACCTAAGGGTAATTATTATGCCATTAGCTTGAATCTGCATTGCTGTTCATCTCCACAGATGGGCTTTCAGAGAGCAAGTTCTATATGTAGATGCAATTTTGAGGACACCTGTGGATCATTTGATAATATCCTACACCTCCTGAGAGCCCGCCCCCAGACTGAGCTAATAAAAGGAAACAATCTGAGAATTCAGAGACTGAGTGAGTGAGTCTGTCTGTCTCTACTTGCAGAGACAGACCCATTTTGTTCTACAATAAACAGCTGCTTGTGTGAAACTGCTTCCTGCCTGAGGTTATTCTATAACATTGTCCCTGCTGGTGATTTTTCCAAGCAAGGAGTCAGAGGACGAGGATAATAGTCTAGACTTGACACTTTGGTGTGTCTGGTTTGGCCAAGAACACACCAAGAACTGAGGGCAGACTGCCACCTGACAGAGGGACAACTCCTTAGTGAGGATTTCCTGGGGCTATCTCTTTTTCTGTTGATCTGTCTTGGTGCTGGGTGTGTTATCCTAGCCTCGTTTGGTACAAGCATTTCTGTACATGATTTCTGAACGTGCAGAAGCCGGCCTCTTGGATCACTTACAGGGTATGACCAACAGCCCTGCGCTCAGAGGTCCCATGTTTCTTTTCTCACTCAGCCCTGTATCGGACATTGTGTGCAAGGCAACAGTCCATTTCACCTTGTGAATCCTGACGGTTATAGTTACTGCTTCTGCCCTTTTTCACCTGATAATCTGTACCTTCTGTCTAAAACATCACCCCAATTCAGCAGGAAGTAGCTCAATGACATCACCCCTCCTCCCATAGATATGGAAGGGTAAAATTGACAGCGGGGAATATTTAACAGAAAATGGCCTGCAAAAGGGTAAAAATATTTTCTGTCTCTTCAAAACCCCCTCACCCTTTTTGAGAACTAAAATCTACCTAAAACCTGCCTCAGGCCAGTGGTTGGGAGGGGCAGGGGAGTGTCCTTTGTTCTTTGTGCCACAGGAGATGGCTCAAGGGAATTTTCTGGGTCGAGGTCACAAGATTGTTTTAGCCAAAGATGGGATTATGGGATTAGTCAGAACCTTTAAAAGCTCTGTACTGCTCAAAGGTGGTACCTTGCTACTTTCAGACAGGAGTGTGCCAACCTTGTCATTTGCCAGCAAATTAAACTCTTCTCAAAAAAAAAAAAAAAAAAAAGGTTGTAGCATGTTGTATCATGAATCAGTAGTTCATTTCGTTTTATTGCTGAGTAGTAGTCCATTGTATAGATGAACCATAATTTGTTTATACCTGTAAGGTTTTTTTGGATTGGCCAGTGTCTGAGAAAGAAAGACGAGCGGAGTTGAAAGGGATAAGTAAAGAGGCTTATTGGGGCATTCCTGGGTGAGGGTAATGAGTCCCAAGAGAGGGACCCAGGTGAGATTTTCGGGTCCCAGGAGAGAGAGAGACAGAGAGACCCGAAAAGTCGCATCGCCCAGAAGTCTGAGTGGGTTTATATATGTTTTTAGGGCTGGGGGTGGGGGTTTCTTTGGTGGGAAGATTTATGGTGGGGAGAGGAAGGAATTTTTCATTGCAGTTTTAGGGTGGGTATTAAGAAATAGGAGGGGCTGGTGGTATGTGTGGACTCTAGGAACCGAGACTCTTATTAGGGTAACCATCCAGGTGTGGTCATCCTTTGACTTAGCTGGGCCTTGCAGGCATTGTCCTTGGCAGGTCTCATGGGCTTCTTCTTTTCCATTAGGGAGGGGAGGGGTGCCCACCACCAGCCTTACAATCCCTTCACCAGTTGATGGACATTTGGGCTATTGTAGTTTCTAGTGATTATGAGTAAAGCTAATATAAACATTCATACATAGGCTTTTATGTTTATATATGTTTTTTATTTCCCTTGACTAAATACCCAGGAGTATTGGCATTGTTGGGCCATATGATGCATGCTTTATATCATGCATGTTTAACTTTATAAGAAACCACCAAACTGTTTTCCAGAGTGGCTGTACCATTTTGTAGTCCTAACAGCAATGTATGACGAGTTCTTGTTGTTCTGCATCCTCATCAGCATTTGATATAGTCAATTTTTAAAAATTTAGTTATTCTAATTACTATTAGTAAATCATTTTATTCAATCGTTCTGATGAGTACTGAGCTGAAGACTCCAGGGCTCCCTCTGCACATTTCATGAGCTCCATCTCTCTGTGCAGCCCTATCTTGGACAGTGCTCTGCCTTGCAAATTCTAGCTGCACCACCTTTCCTGAATTCTCAACTTTTCTTCTTCAATTTAGGGAGAATGTCTGGCCCAATTTGGGTTCCCTTTCCTCCTGTGCTGTGGCCTGGAAAGTTTCACGTAGTGAGCTGGGGGCAATTGTAGGGCTTATCTCGTTTGTTTTCCTTCTGTTGGGGATCACTGTTCTGTTTTCTATTGTTCAATGTTTGAAAACTGTTGTTGAATAGATCTTCTCTGGGTTTTTTTTTTGTTTGTTTAAGGTAGAGGAGGGGTGTATTAGTTTTCTACGATGGCTGTAACAAACTACCACAAATTTGGTGGATTAAAATGTCAACCTAAAGGAAGAAACTGAGGCACAAAATATAATTTTAAAGAGTTTACTTGAGTCAAGATGAGGACAGCTGCCTAGAAGACTAAGAGCCAAGTAACCTTGGATATGAGTTTTGTTTGGCCTTTGTTACCAGCAGGTTTTTAAAGGCAAAAAAACGTGGGCAAGGAGTGGGCTGGTACAAAGTTGTTTGTCAGGAATTCTCATTGGTTTACAGAAATAACATTGATTAGTGACTGGCTATACACTGTGGTACTGTAGGGTATGGGTTATGGTATCCATGGCAACAGTCTGGAGTCCACACAGCAAGCAGCTTCAAGAGATGATTACTTAGCTCAAGGAGGGAAGTCGGAAGTGACTGCTGTCTTATTCCCATGCTTCTCTGGCCTGATAATTTAGAGGAGGCTCACATTCCTCAGATAAAAGTTTCTTTTCTTTCTCAAAAACAACACATTTATTCTCTTACAGTTCTGGAGGTCAGAAATCTGAAATCAAGGTGTTGGCAGAGCTGAGCTCCCTCTGGAAGCTCTAGGGGAGAATGTTTCCTTGCCTTTTCCAGCTTGTAGAGCTGCATTCCTTGCATTCCTTGGCTGTTGGTCCCTTTTTCCATTTCCAAAGCCAGCAGTGTGGTGTAGCGTCTTGCTTCAGTCATCACATTGCCTCTTTTTCTGTAGTCAGATCTCTGTCTCCATAAGTTACCAATAACTTTTCCATAATGTTTTAAGCATCACACCTGACCATCATTTTCTGTCTTTACAGCGCACTCCCTTTAAACCCTTGACTCTGGTAATTTGTCTCCCCAATATCCTCAATCTCTTGATCCTACCATCTTATCACTGTGCCTCGGCTCCTTTATGTCCTCGCTTTCTCTCTTTTCCAGCTGAGATTCTACCGCGCAGCATTGTAATCACTCCTTTCACACACAACTCAGCTTCCTTGCCTCTCTCACCTTCTGTTGGGCCTCCACGGCATTTAAATCTCAACTGTCTATTTATTCCATGACTGCAGCTGACCAGCCAGGCAGGCTAATGCCTGATATCTGTTTTATTTCACAACCTCTAACCTCAAGTTGGTTCTTAATGCTGTCTGGCAATTCTACTACCCTAGTCAATTTATCTTCTGCTTTAGTTACTGTTTCATACCTTATTCTCATTCCTTAATTCCCCAATACCTACTCTCCACTCTTTGTTTTCAGTTAATAAACTTACTTCATACTTTACTGAAAAACAGAAGCAATTAAAAAGAACTTCTATACACTCTTTCCATCAAATTTTGTGACCTACTTTCTTCTCTACCTGTATGCTCTCTACCTTTCCTCTTCATACAGCGGCTGAGCTGTCCAGGCTCCTGACTAAGGCCAATATCTCCACTTGACCCTCTCTTTCCAGCATCATCAATTTTCCCTTCCCTACTGGGTCATTCTCATTAGAATACAAATGTGCTGCAATGTTCCTTTCTCCTCCCCTCCAAAAAAACCCAACCCTCTTTGACCTCATATTCCCCTTCAGCTACCACATTAGTATTAGTTATCTATTGTTATGTAACAAATTACCACAAAAAAATAGTAGCTTAAAACAAAACACACTTATTATCTCACAGTTTCTGTCAGATTAGAAGTCCAGGCATAGGCTTAGCTGGGTCTTCTGCTTCAAGGTGTCACATAATGTTGCAGTCATAGCTGAGGTCTCATCTGGAGGCTTGACTGAGGAAGGAGCCACTTCCACATTCAGGCTGTTGTTAAGGAGGCTTTTGGGCTGAGGACCTGTGTTCCTTGATGGCTGCTGGCCATCACGGCTGCCCTTGGTTCTTAAAATGGAGGCCTGCCAACTTGGCAGCTTGCTTCATCACACTGTGCCAGCCAAGAAGGCAATAGGGAGAGTCCGCTAACAAGATGGAAGTCACAGTCTTTTATAATCTAATCATAGAGGTGACACCTCCCAAGTGTTGCTATGTTTTATTGGTTATAAGCAAGTCACACAAGAGAAATGGATTATACAAGTTTGTAAATACCAGGAGGTGACGGCACTGGGGGGGCCTCTTAAAGGTTGCTTACCATAGCCACATTCATCTACTACCAATCAGTTCTTTTTTTTTTTTTTTGGTTCAAACTAGATGATTTATTTTTTTTAGATGGTTCCCCCCCCCTCTTTTTCTTTTTCCTCTCTCTTTTTTATAACTTCAAAATATTAAGGGGGTTCAAATGTTTTTGTTACATGGATACCTTTTATGATGCTTAAATCAGGGCTTTTAGTGTGTGATTCAGCCAAATAGTGTTCACTGTACCTAACAGGTAGGTTTTACCTCCCCCAGGCAGTTCTTCCTGTCCTGCATTTAGTCCATGAACTCATTACAATCCCCAATCCACTGAAACTACTCTGGCCAAAGTTCCCAATGACTTCGCATGGCCAAGGTTCCCAATGACTTCGCATTGCCAAATCCAATGGCTAATTCTCAGCCCACTCTCTCAAACTATTTGAACAGTATTTAGGACAGTTGCTAACTCTCTCTTTTTTTTTTAATTTATGAAAATTTCCAAACATACACTAAATAGGAAGAATACTACAACCAACTCCCATGTGCCCATCACTTGGCTTCAACAGTTATCAATATTTTGCTATTCTTGTTTCAGCAATCACTACCAGTCATCCCTTATTTTTGTTTGTTTCTATTTTGTTTGCTTTTTACTGGAATATTTAAAAGAAAATATTAAATGGCATGATATTTTATCCCTAATTACTTCATTATGCTTTAAAGACAAAAAAGAATTTTTCTTATATTATATAATAACAAAGCCATTTTCATACCTAACAAAATAAACTTTTAGACAATACAAACTATTGAGATTTCCTGAATTGGGTCAAATAATTTCTTTCTTTCTTTTTTTTTTTTGAGACAGAGTCTCGCTCTGTTGCTCGGGTTAGAGTGAGTGCTGTGGCGTCAGCATAGCTCACAGCAACCTCAGACTCCTGGGCTTAAGCCATCCTTCTGCCTCAGCCTCCTGAGTAGCTGGGACTACAGGCATGCGCCACCATGCCCGACTAATTTTTTCTATATATATTTTTAGTTATCCAGCTAATTTCTTTCTATTTTTAGTAGAGACGGGGTCTCACTCTTGTTCAGGCTGGTCTCAAACTCCTGACCTCGAGCCATCCACTAGCCTTGGCCTCCCAGAGTGCTAAGATTACAGGCATGAGCCACTGCACCTGGCTTATTTTTTAAATACATAGATAAAAAATTATATATATTTGTACAACGTGATGCATATGTATAAATTGTGGCATGATTAAGGCAATTAACATATCCATCACCTCACATACTTATTTTTTGTGATGAGAACATTTAAAATTTAAATATCTTAACAATTTTCAAGTATATATTATTAACTGTATAGTTGCCATGCTATAAAATTGATATCCAGAACTTACTGGCCGCACAAATAGTAATACACATGGAGGGGCTTCTCACCGTCATCATATTCCTCCCGATCCCGGGTGTCAGAGCAGACTACCGACCACAACACTACTTTCGGCCTAGTTTAGAGTAACAGCCTGAAAACTCCACCCCCGAAAATATGTAGTTTTTAAAAATAAAAAAATCATGGGCGCAGAGGCTCATGCCTGTAATCCTTGTACTCTGGGAGGCCGAGGGAGGATTGCTTGAGGTCAGGAGTTTGAGACCAGCCTGAGTAAGAGCAAGACTGTGTCTCTACTAAAAACAGAAAAAATTAGCCAGGTGTGATGGTGCATGACTGTTGCTCCAGCTACTCAGGAGGCTGAGGCAGGAGGATGGCTGGAGCCCAGGAGTTTGAGGTTGCTGTGAGCTAGGCTGATGCCCCGGCACTCTAGCCCAGGTGACAGAGCAAGACTCTTTCAAAAAAAAAAAATAAAATCAATCAATCAATCAATCATGGGTTTATAGTGGTTGTAACTGCAATTTAAGATTATAAGGCTTTTTTTTACTTATCTTTTTATGCTGAACATTATATCCTTAACAGCTTTAACATAGTTTCTTACTCGTATTGTATTATTACAATATATAGTAATTAATATAATACATATAACAGATATAATACAAATATATATTATATATTAAATATGCATGTTTTGAAATAATAATCAGCATTGTTATTAACAATAAGACTACTAAATGAAACTAGATAATTTAAGATTTGTCTTTTTATTTTTTGTCCTAAGAATATATCCTATTAAGAAATGTACCATTAAAATATTTTGTTCTAAGGTCACTTGGAATACTTCTATTCTCTGTGGGATGTTGTCACCAAACTGATATACCATTAGGTTCATTTATTTCAGTTTGTTTTCAAATTCTAGACATTGGTTTTTATTTTCTTTTTAAATTTAGTTTTGCATTTTGCTTGCTACCTCCTTCTTGAAATAGTTCTTTTACTTGTCTTCTGTGACATTAGTTTTTCTTGTGTTTTATTTTTGTTTTTTTCTTACTCACTGGCTGATTATGCAGTCTCCTTTCCTGGTTCCACCTCTTCCTGCTCTAAACCTGAGAATGTACCAGGCCCTCTGTTCTGCTCTATTTCCATTCACCTTCTAGTAAACTCATCCTGTCCCATGGTTTTATTTTTTTATTTTTTATTTTTTTTGAGACAGAGTCTCACTCTGTTGCCCAGGCTAGAGTGAGTGCCGTGGCGTCAGCCCAGCTCACAGCAACCTCAAACTCCTGGGCTTAAGTGATCCTACTGCCTCAGCCTCCCAAGTAGCTGGGACAACAGACATGTGCCACCATGCCCGGCTAATTTTTTCTATATATTTTTAGTTGTCCAGTTAATTTCTTTCTATTTTTTAGTAGAGACGGGGTCTCAGTCTTGCTCATGAACTCCTCACCTTGAGCGATCCTCCGGCTTCGGCCTCCCAGAGTGCTAGGATTACAGGCGTGAGCCACCGCGCCCGGCCTTGTCCCATGGTTTTAAATACCACCTATTGTCTGACCACTCTCAAATTTTTACCTCTTGCCTGGATGTCTTTCCTGAATTGCAGATCTCAATATTCAACTTTTTATTCACTATATCCACTTAGATGTTTAATAGGCAGTTTAAACTTAACATGTCCAAAAATAAACTGTAGATTACTATCTACAACTGTTCCTCTATCAGTCTCCCCTATTTCAGTAAATGGCAATTCCATCATTTTGCTAAGGCCAAATACCTTGAAGTCATCCATGATTCTCTCTCATATCCCATAACCCATCCATTGGTATATCCTGTCAGCTTCTACCTTTGAAACATGTCAAAGATCCAACCAATCCTCCATTTTTCACCATCTCCACTGCTGTCACCCCAGACTAAGCTGCTGTTAGCTCACCTGGATTATTGTAATGGCCTCATAACGGGTCTTCCTCTTTGCTTCCATGCTTCTCCTTCACAAGCTGTTCTCCACTTGGCAGTCAGAGTGAGCATTTAAAGGTCATTCTTCTGTTCCAAACCCTCCAGTATGTTGCTTCAAAATAATCTGGGTTTGGAAGAGCAAGTGGAGGTATAGATCAATGAAAATTGGCCATGATATACTAATTATTGGAATTGGGTGGTGGTAACATTCAGTTCATTACACTGTTCTCTTTATTTTTGTCTATGTTTAAAAATAAAGCAAAATCAAAACTCTTCAAAAGCTTTACAATTGTTTGTAACTGCACAGTTCAATATGGTGGCTACTATTTATGGCTATTGGGTACTTGAAGTGTGGCTGGTCTGAATTTAGATGTGCTGTGAGTATAAAATACATGCTGGACTTTAAAGACTTAAGTAGGAAATAAAAATGCAAAATATCTAATTACTATATCGATTACATGTTGAAATGATAATATTTTGGTTATATAGGGTCAAATAAAATGTATTATTAAAATTCATTTCCCTTTTTACTTTTTAAATGTGGCTACCAGAAAATTTAAAATTATGTATGTGGCTCATGTCTCCTTTCTGTTGGATCTATCAGGCCCTATGTGATCTGGTCCCTGCCTCTTCTCTGACTTCATTTCCTATTATTCTTCTTGTCTTCACTCACATCATTCCAACCATGCTGATCTCTTTGCTTAGAGAAGGCAAAATAGGCCGGGCGCAGTGGCTCACACCTGTAATCCTAGCACTCTGGGAGGCCGAAGCCAGAGGATCGCTCAAGGTGAGGAGTTCATGAGCAAGACTGAGACCCCGTCTCTACTAAAAAATAGAAAGAAATTAACTGGACAACTAAAAATATATAGGAAAAATTAGCTGGGCATGGAGGTGCATGCCTGTAGTCCCAGCTACTCAGGAGGCTGAGGCAGAAGGATCACTTCAGCCCAGGAGTTTGAGGTTGCTGTGAGCTAGGCTGACGCCACGGCTCTCTAGCCCGGGCAACAGAGTGAGACTCTGTCTCAAAAAAAAAAAAAAAAAAGAGAGAGAAGGCAAAATACATATCTGTCTCAGGACCTTTGCACTTGCTAATCTGTCTGCCTGGAACTCTCTTTTCTCAGTGTCCTTGTGGCTTACTCTCTTGTTTCCTTCAGGATTCTGCTCAAGTCACTTACCTATTGAGAGGTATTTACCTGATCTGTATATTACAACATCCCATCACCTTCACTCTCTATTCCCTTTAATCTGCTTTCTTTTTCTCCCATCCAAGTACTAACCAGGCCCAACCCTGCTTATCTTCATGAGATCAGATAAGATAGGGCACATTCAGGGTGGTATGGCCGTAGACTACTTTCTTTTTCTTTTTAATACTTATTAGTACTGAGGTTTTTGTTTTGTTCATTCCTTTTCCTGTATCCTGAGTATTAGTATAATGCTTGATACAGAATAGACACTTAATAAACAATTTGTGGAACGAATGGCTGTAGATTGTGGAAGTATTGATCTCAAGTTCAATAGATTTCTTGGTCAATGAAGTTCAGATTCCCTAGATACATACAAAGTAAAATTTATTAGAGTAAAATGAACTTTAATTATAACTATATGAAATTCCCTAAATAAGAAAACAGATGCTTTATATTAATAAAATGATATGGAATTGCTATTTTATTCCTTTCAAATGAATTAATAACTTTATATAATGAACTTTTATATATTTGTTTAATTAGTAAGATGGGAAGTTTTAAAGATATTTATGAGGATTTCAAGAAAGTAAATAAAATATAGATCAAGAGTTATTTAAAGGCCGGGCGTGGTGGCTCACGCCTGTAATCCTAGCACTCTGGGAGGCCGAGGTGGGTGGATTGTTTGAGCTCAGGAGTTCGAGACCAGCCTGAGCAAGAGCGAGACGCTGTCTCTACTAAAAATAGAAATAAATTATATGGACAGCTAAAAATATATATAGAAAAATTAGCCGGGCATGGTGGCGCATGGTGGCGCATGCCTGTAGTCTCAGCTACTTGGGAGGCTGAGGCAGGAGGATTGCTTGAGCCCAGGAGTTTGAGGTTGCTGTAAGCTTGGCTGACGCCACGGCACTCTAGCCTGGGCAACAGAGTGAGACTCTGTTTCAAAAAAAAAAAAAGAAATGTCTTTTATCCAACAGATAAAATCCCATTTCTCAAAGGAATTTTCCAAATTCTTTTGTTGTTCTAGCATTTTTATTTCATTAGTAGTAATCCAGTGAATTGTGTCATGTTAAGGAGCTTAGAAATTTTTTGGATACACTGAAATTTTTGTTGTGCTGGTTATTATAACAAAACCTGATCTGTTCATAAAATAATTTTGAAAGCACTCATTATTCATTATTTAAAGCTAAAACTATGAAGCAGAGAAAGGAACCAGAAAAGGAAAAGTTAAAAAGGACTATTTTTAACTTATTGTCTTAATTTTAAAAATGTAAGATGACTAAATGTACTAATGAAATAAAAGCAAGGGGCTCTTTTCATCTTTTTCTTCTCTGAATATATTTACTTTTCTAATTTAATTTTAAGCAGTCTTGAGCATAGCATTCCCTTCAACATGGTATATGACAATTTGGATTGTGAAATTTAAAGAGACAAAATTAAAAAATCAGGGCCAGCACTGTATTGAAGACCCTTTAGAGTATATCCCCAGTGAGTTTTTTGGATATTATTTTGTACTCATTTAACAAACATTTACTAAATATATATTGTATGTTAACACTGTGCCAACTACCACAGGTTACAAAATTATACTTTTATCATAGCTATCCTTTTCTGAGAGCTAATTAAATGTCAAGTAAGTGGTTTACAGGGATTATCTCAGTTAATTCTCATAGGAGAGGTAATTTTATTATTCTCAATCTACAAATGGGGAGACAGAAGCTTTCCAAAGAGTTTTGATCTCAGAGCTCACCACCTAGAGGGTTAAGAATAAACATAAACCTAATATAAAGTGCTAAATGCTACAACAGAGAGTGCAGAAGGATTGCCTTTGGGGGTAGTAATGAGGGAAGGCCTTCCAGAAAACAGAATACTAGTCCTGAATTTGAAAGGTAGGGAGGAGTTTGCAGGTAGAGAGGAACAGTGTAAAAATATTGCTAGCACATGCAAAGACACTAAAATCTGTAATGATTTGAGCATTAGTGAAAACTTTTCTATAAGCCTTTGATTTATTCATTATGTACCACACGTTTTGGACAGTGAAAGGTCATCTGCTTGAGTTGTTATCAGGGGCTTGGAGTGCTGGCAGGGCTTGCTAGAATCAGCATATTGGTTAGAACTTTATGTCCTAGGCTTGGGCCTGGACTTTGCAGGACACTTGGGCAGATTCTGTACTGAATAGCACAGCCGTTAGGAGAATGGATTCTGTGCCAGACTGCCTGAGTTTGAATCTCAGCTCTGCCATTTATCACCAGATGTCACCTTGGAAATACTACGTAACGTTTTTATGCTTAGTATCTTCATCCACAAAATGAGGACAGCAGCAAAATCTACTTCGTCATAGGATTGTTATAAGAATAAAAGGAGTTAATATATTACTATTTAAAGCTTTGAGAACAGTGCCTGGCATATAGGAAGCTCTACGGAAGTGTTAGTTACTAGTATTACTTGAGACTGGTATTTAAACAGAAATGCTACTTTGTTCATTCAGAATAAACTTTGTTCCTTTCTAATAATGCTAGACTCCTAGAATACTACTTTTTCAGTATTAAGATACCTTAGAAGATAATTATTGATTCAGAAAGTTGTTTGGTAAGAATAGACATAGAATATTTATTGTAAGCACTGGTAAAAGCCAGGGAGATATCCCTACACCATAACAAAGAAAAAAAATCCACTATTGATTAGGTTACTTCTGTCTCCCAGAATAGTTATCTTACTCCTCTGTTTCTGTCTCCCCAGTCAGACAGCTAGTGGCTCAGGGTGGAATGGAACTAGAAGCCGGAAAGAATCAAAGAAGTGCTAGACATTAAGCCAGGATCTTTTTGATAGTATGTATACCCAGGGTGAGCTGTTTGAAGAACTACTCTCTATTTTACTACTTCCCTTGAGTGAAATGTGGCTTGAGTTCCTAAGCTGTGGAAGGACTTTGGAATAGTCAAGGGGCTGGGCGTGGTGGCTCATGCCTATAATCCCAGTGCTTTGGGAGGCCAAGGCAAGAGGATTGCTTGAGGCCAGGAGTTTGATAACAGCCTGGGTAACATAGTGAGACCCTGTATGTACAAAAAAATTTAAAAATTAGCTGGATGTGGTGGTGTATGCCTGTAGTCCTAGCTGCTTGGGAGGCTGAGGTGGGAGGATCACCTGAGCCCAGAAGTTTGAGGTTGCAGTGAACTATGATCATGCCACTGCACTCCAGCCTGGGTGACAAAGCAAGACCCTGTCTCTTAAACAAAACAAAACAGAATAGTTAAGGAGCTCCAGGAATTGCTAAATGTCCCTGAAAGACTAGAGAGAAGGAACATTCTACTATAGAACTTTTGGTACATTCTTTGGAACCCTTAGCTAAGTAGAAGTTGCTTAGGGACCTTACCTTGGGGCTCTCAAAGACATGTTTCTCCACGTTTGGCATGAAGACGATGCTTCCATAGGCCATCAGAGATTCATGACCTGCTAGGTTGAAAAGACTGTAGTGGGAGACTGTCTTGGTACTCAATAACCTTGTTAACAATGAAGCATTTCAAGATACTGGCCATAAAATGCTTGAAGAAGTGAAGGTATTACATAACCCAAATAACAATGTAATGTGTACATACTGATGAAGTCTTGTCTGGAAAGTTATTTTCTATTTGCTTCCTTCGGGAATGAAGGTAAGGTTATAGGCACCCTTGATCTCTTATTTAGTATAGATCCCTTTGCTCTATGTGGCTAGTTCAGAAGGCCAGACATCAGTGGCATCCAATAACTCTTGGGTAGACCAGTTGGAGACTTCTCAAAGCCTATCTTCTTTTGTTCTCATGAAGAACTACTAGGGCTACCTCTGGGATTTTGAAGGATATTTTATCTGCCATCTAGAGGGAAGGGACAAATCATAGAATATAAAGTGCCAATTTCTATTAAAGAGAGTTTAGAGAAAGGACTGTCTTTGGGAAGTGGGAATCAGGGAAGGCCTCAAAGAGGACAGGATGCTTGTACTGAATTTTAAGGTTGAGGAGGAGCCTTCATAGTAGACAAAGGAGAAGAAAGATGGGTGTTCCAGAAATATAGCCTGCATAAGCAAAGACCCAGAAATCTGAAATTACCTGAATCTTAGTGAAAACATTTCACACTGTTAGCTATTTAACCATATATATATATGTATATACATATATATATATATTTTTTGAGACAGAGTCTCGCTCTGTTGGCTGGGCTAGAGTGAGTGCCGTGGTGTCAGCCTAGCTCACAGCAACCTCAAACTCCTGGGCTTAAGCGATCCTACTGCCTCAGCCTCCCGAGTAGCTGGGACTACAGGCATGCGCCACCATGCCCAGCTAATTTTTTCTATATATATTTTTAGTTGGCCAGATAATTTCTTTCTATTTTTAGTAGAGATGGGGTCTCACTCTTGCTGGTCTCGAACTCCTGACCTCAAGCAATCCACCCGCCTCGGCCTCCCAGAGTGCTAGGATTACAGGCGTGAGCCACCACGCCCGGCCTTTGTTAGCTATTTAACTCTACTTTTTAAGAGCCTAACACTGCAGGGCTGGGAGATAGAGTTACCCTTTTCCAGAAGAGGGGAAATTTGAGCTGAGTCTCAAGGACAGGAATTTGACAAGTAGAAATGGGATGCTGTGCCAGCCATTTTGTGACGATGAGGGAAAAGGCCAAGGACACTGCAGAGATGTAAACGTGACATCATTTAGCTGCTGAACGAGCTACATTTTGTTTAAGCCACTTAAGAGTTTTCTATTATATCAGTAAAATGTATTCCTAAGTACAGGAGTACCATAAGCGGGGAGCTAAAGGTCAGAGACTCTAAGATATGAGATTGGCTGACTCTAGGTGAAGGTATGGAAAAAAATATTCCATGCAAATGGAAATCAAAAGAAAGCTGGTGTAGACATTCTTATATCAGAAAACATAGACTTCAAATCAGCAAAAGTAAAGAAAGATTAAGATGGTCATTGTATAATGGTAAAGGGAGCAATTCAACAAGAAGA
The DNA here is from genome assembly GCF_020740605.2 of Lemur catta. NCBI lineage: Eukaryota > Metazoa > Chordata > Mammalia > Primates > Lemuridae > Lemur > Lemur catta. Next base: position 70,507,081 of record NC_059138.1, read on the forward strand.
CATAACTATCCTAAATATTTATGCACCTAACACAGCAGTGTGCTCAGATTCACAAAGCAAACCCTACTAGATCTAAGCAAAGAGATAAACAGCAGCATCATAATTGCCGGGGACGTCAACACCGCACTGACAGAACTGGACAGATCATCTAAGCAGAAAATAAATAAGGAAACAGTGGACTTAAACAGGATTCTAGAACAAATGGGCCTAAGACACATTTACAGAACATTTTACTCAAGAATTACTGAATATACAGTCTCCTCATCAGAACATGGAACATTCTCCAAGATTGATCATATCTTAGGCCACAAAACGTGTCTCAATAAATTAAAAAAAATTGAATCATACCATGTATCTTCTTACACCACAGTAGAATAAAACTAGAAACCAACTCCAAAAGAAACACTCAATTCTACACAAAGTCATGGAGATTAAACAACTTGCTGCTCAATGATTATTGGGTCAATAATGAAATTAAGAAGGAAATCAAAAGGTTCCTCAAACTGAATGGCAAAAGGTATATAAGCTATCAAATACGTTTAATCCATGAGTTTGTAATAAGACAAACTAAACAAAATGACAAAAAATAAATAAAATCCTCACTGATTACATTTGGAAAATGCATAACAACTCATTATTTTGAAAATAGGCAATTGAAGCAAAATGAAGAAAGAATATTTTGAAATCACTATTTTATACCCCCTAATAAGGAAAATGTATCTAGGCAAGGATCACTGATAACTAACAATATTACATAGATTATGTGCTTCTGATGGAAGTGCAAAATGCTTAACAAAAAACCAAACATGACACTGTCTTGCAAACTAACAAAAAAACTAAAACTAGTAGTTTTTGTCCTTTGATAAAGCTGTCCATTTACAGAAAACACAACATAACTATATAACAAAAACACCTTACCAAAGACCAAAAAATAAAGCAAACAAACAAAAACAATTAGGAAAATATTAAATGATACCACAGAAATTCAATAAAAATATCTAAACTAGGAAGCTATACAAGGCATGTAACCTGTTTTCTTCAACAAATATATTGCCAAGGGAAAAAAATAGAGAAAGGGAAGAGAAATCAATAAATCAAAAAAAAAAAAGACATGTGTCTCAGATGCATCCATAGGGGAGAAAGAGGGACATAGGGACATATCTATCAGCTCACATTCCTCTTTGGTCAAAGTTTGCTCCCAGGGCATGAACTTGCTCTGGGGGTTGTTGCTCACACATGAAGAATGAGCAATTTCCAGCACTATGAACAGAGAGTCCGTGGGACAGGAAGAGAAAGGTGTGAAGCGTGGGCTGAAGGCCTGGCACTGTCAGGTCGCATTTGTGTGAAGCTGGTTGGAAGGGGCACAAGAACTGGCCAGTGCAGCAGTGTCTGAAATAAAGGATGGAGGATCTAAGAGGATCTGAAATGGCACATGAGAGGTATTCAAAACAGAAACACATCAAATGCCATGTGTAGAACCTTGTTTAGATCCTGATTACAAGAAACCCATTGTAAAACAATGGTTTTTGAAGAAATGTGAACACTGGATATTTGAGGACATCAAGGTGTTCCTTTTTTTAATATATATTATAATGGTATAGTGGTTATTTTGAAGCCATATCTATTTTTTGGAGGTCTATACTGAAATAATGTGGAAAAAAAATGGGAATAAACTTAATGTAACTTCAAGGAGAAATTGCCCAAATTATCAGAATGAAAGCTTTAAATACCCCCCTTTCAATAATTGGTGGATCAGACAATCAGTAACTCTTTCAGAAGATCTGAACATTTAACAAGCTTATTATAATGGATATTTACAGAATACTTTCCAAACAACTGAAAAATATGTATTCTTTTTAAGCACATATAAAACATATCCAAAAATTTACCATATACTAGGATATAATCCATATCTCAACAAATGTCAAACAACAGGAATGAGACTCCATTCTCTGACCACAATGCAATTAACTTAGAAATTAATAACTAAAGGTAATTTTTAAAATATATATATTTGGAAAATTTCAAAACACATCTACATAACTCATGCATCAAAAAGAAATCATAATGGAAAGTAGAAATCAGAAAAGTATGATAATGAAAGTACTAGATAACAAAACTTGAGATACAGATAATGCAATAATCAGAAGGAGATCTGTAGCTTTAAAGGTATATATTGGACAAGAATAAATGCTGAAAACTACTCAGCTAAACATTAAATCTAAGAAGTAAAAGAACAACAGAAAAACAAAGGAAAATAAAAGGGAAGTACTATTTCCAGCAATATGGCAGGTTATTTAGGCTATTTGTATCAATCTTCCTTTTGAAAACAAAAAAATGTTGGCTGAAATATTAATGACAACAAGAATCTTCTTAAAAGCATTGGCATTTTCAAAGGGGTAAGAAATTATCATGCTGACATTATTTTCCTGGCTTATAGTATGAAAAATTTCAAACACACAGAAAAGTTTAAAGTATAATACAATGAATATCTGTATACCTATTATTTAGATTCAATAACAGTTAAATCATTCGAAAGTAAATTGACATCATGACAACTGACCCCTAAATATTTCAGCATGCCTCTCCTGAGAATTAGAACATTTTCCTACATAAAGCACAATTCCACTGTAACAGCTAAGAAAATTAACAGTAATTCCTAATATTATATAATATCCAATACTGGCAAAAATCTAAATAAAACCCGGAGAACCAAGAAGTAGAGCGGAAAGCAGAACACTAAAACAGCTTTTGCCCCGAGGACATCAGCTGTTCCAGGCAACCTTGAACTTTGGTTTTGATGGCTTAGCACAGTGAGGAGGTCTGAGGTCAAAGACCAAGACCTGCCCAAGGTGGAAAGTCTAATAGGAGACTCTCTCCACATTAAGCTGGGACCCCAAAGGGCCCAGAGCAAGAGCAAATGAGGTATATCCATCATCTCCCCTTCATCCACAGAGGATTGCAGAGAAAATGGCGTTGGAGCTGTGCTGGGGTGGGTAATTGGGAGGGTGGGGAATAAACTGGTTCCTTAAGTACACAGTATCACCTTAGGAGGTGGAGAGCAGCTCAAATTCACTTCACCTGGGCTGTTCCCACAACTTCCAGTCATGAATTCAGGACACAGCACTATCAATGAAGTACTTTTGTGGAAAGAACAGCTCCTGAATCTAATACCTACCCTAGTCTCAAGATTGATGTACCAATTTACAGGAAATATAGGGGCTAAAGAATGCAGTAAGTGACACCTTTCTGCAAACAACCAAATTCAGAAAGATATTCTACAGGAAAAACAACCCAGTTTCTTCAACAAATAAATGACACGAAAAATTGGGGTGGGAGAAAAGGAACTGTTTAAGTTTCCAAAAGACTTGGTATCTATTAAGCACATATAAACCAAATGCAGTATGGACTTGCTTGAATTTTAATTAGAACAAAATGGGGGTGCGGTGGGGCTGCAGGGAAAAAAAGGAACAAAGGGAAGTCTGAATAAAGACTGGGTATTAGATGATATCAAAGAATTATTGTTTAATTTGTTAGGAGTGATAATGGCATTGTGGATTTTTAAAAAAGTTGTTGTCTGTCAGAGATACATGCTGAAAAAATATCTTTCTTGTCCTGTAGCTATCAACTGCCAAACCTTTAAGTCATTAAGAATCGGACTGATCAGAATTAAGATTGAGATGGGGTCTTGCTCTTGCTCAGGCTGGTCTCAAACTCCTGAGTTCAAATGACCCTTCTGCCTCGGCCTCCCAGAGTGCTAGGATTACAGGTGTGAGCCACTGCGCCTGGCCAAAAACCTTTTTTTAAGAGACAAAGTCTCACTCTGTCGCCCACGCTGGAGTGCAGTGGCCCTATCATAGCTCACTGCAGCCTCTAACTCCTGGGCTCAAGTGATCTCCTCTGTCTCCCTCAGTCTCCCAAAGCGCTGGGACTATAGACATGTGACATAGCACCTGGCCAGAAAACTCTTGATAAAAGCAACAGGCGATGTTAGTGGCCCTTTTTACTTGATTTAATTTGAATATGATTTCTGGAGCTGTGACAACTCTAGCAACTGAGGGGAACATGCCCTGAATGAATGGCAGCAATTGTCTACCCCATTTCTTTAGAGTAACAAAAAAATAAAATAAAATTTATGTTTAATTAAGCCATTGTTGGATTATTTGTAGAAGAAAACACTCCTAACGTACACATCACTGCAAAGTGCTGATAATTCCTATGTCATAAAATTTTATGAGGAATAAATATGTAAAATGTTTAACACTTGTCTAGGCAATTTTCATGTTCCCTCTGCCCATCCTACTTCCTAGATCAATTCAGCTACATTTTCTGGAGGAAACTGTAATTCAATTTACCTTTTTATTAAAGCAGAGGTCAGAACCATACAGTATTCCAATTAACAAAGGTGTCACAGCTCCAGAAATCATATTCATTAAATATGAAATGTTCAATTTCGAATCCAAAGTGTAGTTTATTATATCTCAAACATGAAGCAGTACAATTAATCAAAGTATGCACCTAAACCATCGACACAGTTTTGTCATCTTAATGGTAGCTTGTTTATATATAAGGTTAGGATAACATTTTCTAGTTTGTTCCATACTGTTGTCATGCCCACTATTTTTGTTGACTTCTTTGGCCAGAGGAGTTTACTGCTCCAGCATCTTCCTGGAAGAGTTCACAGTAGCACTGAGGCTATTCCTAATTATTTCCCTCTAGACTCATTAAATTGTACTTGCCTACACAGACATTCCCCTGCCACATTTCTATAAGCTTACCGAGCCTGGCATTCTCTCCTATTTATCTTTGTTAGTTTAGCTGCTGCCAAAAAGCAGGGCTAGGCTCTCATAAAGAGGTAGAACAGGCAGCAGCAAAGTACAGGTATGACTGAAGAGAGTGCTCCCCTGGATCTCCCCTAAAATACGGACCTGATTTCAGGACTACTCATTCGTCTGACTGTTGAACTCTCCTTGGTTGAACGCTCCTCAAAGGGAAGAGGCCATTAGATGAACCAGGAGGGGAGGTTCCCAAACAATTTGTCTACGTATTTGTACCTGAAATATGTCGAAAAGCCCTTTTAAAATAAAGTACTGTACTGAAGTTCAGGGAATTATTTTTCTTACTGTTTAACGCCTCCCCAGGACTAATGATGGATTTCCTACCCCTTTTTCCAGGTTGCCAAGCCAAATTAGGGCCCGATTACCAATTGCATGGTAATTCAACTTCTAAATAGATTTTATGGAGTCTTTCCAAAGGTTAAAAAACCCTACCTAAGTTGCTTTTACTTGTTTCTCTTTAACCATCTTACTTCACTTCCTTCGAAGAACACATTGCTTTAGCGTCACCCAAACTGAATGCAGCCAGTCAGGACTATTGATTTTATAGCACAGTTTTTTAAACGCCAATATGGGAAACAAGGCTGTCAATTATGCAGGGAGGCGGGCCTCAGGCGAACCATAGCCTTCTCAAAACCACTTACATTTCAAGGGATGGATTAAGTTAAAAGGGCCGTTTTCTATGCGTCCATTATATGCAAGGCGTTGCACTCCCCGGCCACTCGGTACTTTACAAGGAGACTCTCGGTCCCGGGAGAGGGAAAGGCCATAGAGACGAAGTCTGTGGCCCGCGGCAACTGTGTCGCTCGCGGCGCGGAGGGCGGCCAGGTACGAGCGCGCGCCCTGCGCCGAGGCTGCGCGCGCCCGGCGCGATCTGCGGGCTCGGCCAATCCGCGGGCGGCGCGGCCCGGCGCCGGGGCCGGTGCTGGCGCGGGCGCCCTCGGTGCCCCGCCGGCCATGGAGCGGCTGAGCCTGCCTCCCGGCGGCGCGGCGGCCGTGGACGAGTACCTGGAGTACCGCAGGTGAGGGGCGGCTCCCGGCCCGCATCCCGCCGCTCCGCGGGCCGAGGACGGGGGCTGGCCCGGTGTCCCTAGCCGGAGGACGCCTGCTGGCGCCGGGGCTCCCGGAATCTGTCCCCGGGCTGTTGGGGGAGGCCTAGGTGCATTTCAAGTTTCTCCTTTCTGCAGTAAATATTGTAGTGACTCGCAGTTCTATTCCGCAGTAAGTCTTCCGAGGCCAGGTAAGAAGTCCTTCCGTTCCCTTCCAAGGATTATTAGCTCTAGATTTATGCAAAGGTCCAATTGTTTTTTTAAAATGGCCTTTGAAGAAATACACCTGGAGTACTCGGACCTATAAAAGTGAGCAGACTTCAGATTAATCCGGTAGTGGGTAAATCGTAAACTGCCGAACGTGCTCCCAACCCCGAGGTGCTGGTCTCAGGAGAAAGACGCCGCCGACTGGTGCAGCTTTCTGTGGTTGTGGAGAAACTGGCCCCGGAAACAGGACGCAGTTCGTCGCCCTGTGCCCTGGCAAGGGCTGCTGCACCTTAGGCGCCGTGGTCTTTTTCTGTTGCCTGAGGTTTTTGGCAGTTGGGAAACTGGGCGAATGGGAATTGCTGGGGAGGACCCGCCGGAGGATGCAGGGTCGAGGCGGGAGGATGTGCGTGTTCAAACCGGAGGCGACAGTCATGCTCAGCCTGGGAAACCTGAGCGAGGCGGGCTGCTCTGCCTAACGGTGTTCTGCCCAAATGACCCAGAGGTGTCCGGGCAGGCGCGTTCCCCAGCTAACTGCACTGGCGCTGACTGCCCCGCTGGTGTAGTGTTGGGTAATGCTTAGAACTGCCTAGAATTCTGAGCCGAAAAAGTGAAGGTGAGGAGCTTGATGGGTCGGCCCCCATGGCCAGTTCAGGTGGGTTCAGGTAACTCCAAGATTCCTAGGCGGAACAGCAGCCACCCGGCCCTCACCCAGGGCAGAGCTGCTCCTTTAGCCTCCAATTCTCCAGGGCTTTTTTTCTGGAGTAAATTGCTGGGCCCCGTGTTGACTGGTAACTTAAGATATTTAGATATATGGATTGATTGTGGGCCTCCAGTTGTCTCTTTCTTAGCCTAGATAATGTTAGGGGGCAGGCCTGGTGGGAAACTATTTTTGCAAGCAGAAATAACCCGAAACACTTTCCTACAAAAGAGATCATCAGGCCTTTTACTGGCATTAGGATTTGAGAAAAGTGGGGAAAACAGGACTTGGGTGCCTAGATATGAAAGGTGGGGTGGTGGTGGGAAGGGTCAAAAGGATGAATCTAGAAGGAAACAAACTCTCCTTGAAAGTTTTCCTTGATTTGGTTTTGCCTAGGTGCTCTGGTGGGAGTTAGTTGGGAGGGGAAGTGTGGACCAGGGACATAGGCATCACCTGGGAGCTTGTTAGAAAAGCACAATCTCAGGCCCACCTCAGACCTGTTAATCTGTATTTGAACAAGATTCACCAGGGGTTCTGTAAATTTTTTTTTCTTTTTTTTTTTTTCATGAAAATTACAATAAAATTTGAGCTGCCCTGGTTTAGAACTTAAATACCAATGAATTCTTCCTTTAAAGATCTGCATCTATTTTAAGATCTGTCCAGTACCTGTTGATATTATTCTTGATAGCTGTAAGAAAGTGAAATGGCCCAAAACTTATCTCAGAATAAAATGCTATTTGTTTTTTACTGTTGTTTATCTAAGTTGTTTATGTAAGGAAGAAGGCTGTGATGATTTCATAGCTTATGAATTGGCTTTTATTTCTTACCTCGGAGGCTTCACAGTATGGCAAAAAGTATGTATTGAACAAAAAAATACGTAGCATCCTACAAACAACACTTTTCATGACTTTTAAAAGGGCTGTTTTCAAGGAGAAATGTCTTCAGTTTTGAACAACTTCTTTTAATTGTGCTTTCTTTTCCTCCAGGGATGCCAACTCTTAATTTCTTTACATAAAAATAGTGGGGGTTTAACTTTTCCCATAAAATTTTGAGTTCTTCTGAAATTAAGCAATGATAAACCTGAGTACCCAACAACACACAGACATGGGTTGAGCTTATGCAGGTGTGTTTTTAGGTCTCACATTAATTTAAACTCCTGGCCAGAGTTTGGGATCAGGCATGGAAATTAGTTGTGTTCACATTTTGCATTGATATTTTTTGTACTTTTTTTGATACTGTTTTTAAAGGAGGAAAACTTTAGAACTATTAACAGTCTAGGCTCGAACTTTTTTTTTAAATTTTATTGTTTTTTTTCCTTCATTTCTCTGTTTCTGAAGCAATAGGCTCAAACTTTTAATGAGAAGAATGAGCATGTTTGCTTCAGAATGGAAGGAGAAATTAAGATGAATATGTGCTCACCTCCACTGATAAACCTCCATCAGTAAAGTCAGATATTATGAATTCATTGACTTTCTTATTTATAATACTCTTTTATATGGGAAGTATAGAGGAGAAGAGATTTCCTTCCTCAGTCATCACTAGTTTTATGGCTGAGGCATCTATAATAAAAGATAGATTAACAGGAAAAAGCTTATACATTTATTTATAATAAGTTTTATGTGACAATGGACACTTTCAGAAAATGAAGATCCAAAGAAACTGGGAATCCTATGTATTTTTTTTTTATTATTTTTAATTTTTTAGAGACAGATTCTTGTTCTTTGACCCAGGCTGGAGAGCAGTGGCCTAATCATAGTTCACTGTAACCTTGACCTCCTAGGCTCAACAGATCCTCCTGCCTCAGCCTCCTGAGTAGGTAGGACTACAGGTACGCACCACCATACCTGGCTAATTTTTTAATTTTAATTTTGTAGGAATGGGGTCTTGCTATATTGCCCAGGTTGGTCTTGAACTACTGGCCTCAAGTGATTCTCCTGCCTTGGCCTTCCAAAGTCTGGAATTACAGCCATGAACCACTGCACCTGGCCCCTGTGCATTTTTATGCTTAGATTTGATGAAGAGTATACAGTCATGGAGAAAAATGATTGAAGGAAAAAAGGGTATGATCTAATGGTAATAAACTAGAGGGAATTTAGCAAGGCCTGTTTGTTCATATTCTTCTCCATGTTCCCATGTCTTAGAAGATAAGCATGCTCCCTTCCTCCAGCTATAGGGAGGGTATTTCTGGAATGAAAGGTTTACGACCTGCTTCAGAGAAGAGGGCGGGTAAGAGAGTGGCCTTCCTACTTCTGTTTTTGCAAATGCCAGGGTTTTGTATTTTGGGGTAGCATGTCCTGAACTCCATCAGATTTAAAAGTTTTATTACAATTGTTTGTAATTTGGCTATTATCATGGGCTTAAAGTAAAAAAATCAAAGCCAAAGCAGCCTTTTCTTTGGCTATGCCAGTATAGTTTAGTATTTTTAACCTGGAAAATAAATACTCAAGGCTTAAGAGAAGTAATTTTTTGTTGTAGAATTGTTGGTGAGGACGATGGAGGGAAACTTTTTACTCCTGAAGAATATGAAGAATACAAAAGAAAAGTTTTACCTATGCGCTTACAAAACAGATTATTTGTGAGCTGGCGGTCACCAACTGGAATGGATTGTAAACTTGTGGGCCCAGAGACACTGTGTTTTTGTACACATAGGTAAGATATTCTATTGCTAAGTTGTCTGATGATTAGAAAATAAAAAGCTGTAGCAAAGCATATCTTCTATAAGTAACACTGTGATGAGTAACATTTAAAAATAGGCTCTTATACAGTACAGTAGTGATTATCCAAAGCTTTTTTTAGCTGTAATTTAAACATTTCGATCATAGCTCATTAGAACTCATCATAGAGTCTATCATGTTAAGCAACTCTTATCTTGCCATTGGTAAAAAAGATTTTGGTGCCCCTATGACTTTGCCAGGGGTCTTTAAGTTTGTGTGGGGAGCAGAGTCTACCTACGTCTGCCATCGTTGGACAAGGTAGAGAACGAATGGATCATCAGACTGAAGAACCACTTCAACAGTTGCTTGGATTGACCTACACTGATCATGCTATCCATCTACAAATAGAAGCATTTCTCCTCAAATTTACTAATCGCCTTTCATGCCTTAAAGAACTGCTGTGTGGATACCTTTCTTTTTTTTTTTTTTTTGAGACAGAGTCTCGCTTTGTCGCCCAGGCTAGAGTGAGTGCCGTGGCATCAGCCTAGCTCACAGCAACCTCAAACTCCTGGGCTTAAGTGATCCTACTGCCTCAGCCTCCCGAGTAGCTGGGACTACAGGCATGTGCCACCATGCCCGGCTAATTTTTTCTATATAGATTTTTAGCTGTCCAAATCATTTCTTTCTATTTTTGGTAGAGACGGGGTCTCACTCTTGCTCAGGCTGGTCTCGAACTCCTGACCTCGAGCGATCCACCCGCCTCGGCCTCCCAGAGTGCTAGGATTACAGGCGTGAGCCACCGCGCCCGGCCTGGATACCTTTCTTTAAACAAACAAAAATACAAGCCCACTGCTTTTTATTACACATGGCCATGTTCCAAGGAAAGCGCATAAAGGAAAGGAAGTACCTGAGGCTCCAGTCACTGATGTGTGTTGCGTATGTCTGAGGTTTGCATTTTGCTCTGTGTATGCTCTACTTTAAATTGTACTACTGTCTGACAGTTGTGAAATTCAAAATAACCAAGCTGCTTCACAGAAAAATCTCTGAACCTATTGCATGTTTTCAGGCAACAACTTTAACTTTTTGTTCTAAGGGAACCATTGAAGGAGAACCACCCCATTCCAATAGTTCTTTCATGAAAGACTGTTTGTATAGTTGCTATTTACAGAGTTACAGTTGCCAAAGGTTGTTAAGCAGTTGCTAGGGTGAATAATGCTGTATATATTTAATAGATTGACTATAAACTTATTTAGTGATGAGAAGGAATGGAGGTTGAGGAATGTGTTGATGTCTTTCAGAATTGAAGAAGGATTTGGTAAATTTGTGATAGTTTTATAATTTATTCCTGTACAAATTTAGTGCCAGTTTCTTATCTCTGTTTAATTCATGCAGCATGGAATTGACCCTCAAAATCAACCCAACCCAACTTTGATGGAGAAGTTATTTACTATGTGTCACTCAGTGGGATCTCTGTCCAAACTATTTTTTTCCTGTTATAAAAGTGATTACAAGGCCGGGCGCGGTGGCTCATGCCTGTAATCCTGGCACTCTGGGAGGCCGAGGCGGGTGGATCACTCAAGGTCAGGAGTTCGAGACCAGCCTGAGCAAGAGCGAGACCCCGTCTCTACTAAAAAAATAGAAAGAAATTATCTGGACAACTAAAAATATATAGAAAAAATTAGCCAGGCATGGAGGCACATGCCTGTAGTCTCAAGGACTTGGGAGGCTGAGGCAGAAGGATTGCTTAAGCCCAGGAGTTTGAGGTTGCTGTGAGCTAGGCTGATGCCACGGCACTCTAGCCCGGGCAACAGAGCGAGACTCTGTCTCAAAAAAAAAAAAAAAAAAGTGATTACATGGTTTTTAAGGAAAATGGGGAATATATAGAAAAGTAGAAGATTCAACACTCAAAGCTAGCTACTGTTAATGCTTTTTACTATATCTGTAGGATTTTTTTCTTTACATAATTCATGTAGTAGTTGTTAATTATGTGTGTGTATAAAATATGTAGCCATTTTTTTCATGACAGAATCACAGAAATATGTTTCCCATTGTTATGTAGTAATCACAAACATGATTTTTAATACCTGCCTGATAATCCAGCTA